>NW_027646444.1:0-329000 GCF_951394435.1 Stenella coeruleoalba | reverse complement strand
GAGGGTCAGGCTTCGGGGAAGGTTTAGGGTTAGGTTTCGAGCTAGGGTTAGGGTTAGGGGACGGGGACGGTTTAGGGTCCAGGGGAGGGTACGACAACGCTCTAGGAGGAGCGTACGTGAGAGGGCGCGGGTTAGTGTTAGCGTACGGGTTAGGATTAGGGGACGGGTGAGGGTCAGGCTTCGGGGAAGTGTTAGGTTTAGGGTTCGGGCTAGGGTTAGGGTTAGGGGACGGGGACGGTTTAGGGTCCAGGGGAGGGTACGACAATGCTCTAGGGGGAGCGTACGTGTGAGGTCGTGGGTTAGTGTTAGCGTACGGGTTAGGATTAGGGGACGGGTGAGGGTCAGGCTTCGGGGAAGGGTTAGGGTTAGGGTTCGAGCTAGGGTTAGGGTTAGGGGACGGGGACGGTTTAGGGTCCAGGGGAGGGTACGACAACGCTTTAGGTGGAGCGTCGTGTGAGGGCGCAGGTTAGTGTTAGCGTACGGGTTAGGATTAATGGACGGGTGAGGGTCAGGCTTCGGGGAAGGCTTACAGGTTGGGTTCAGCTAGGGTTAGGGTTAGGGGACTGAGACGGTTTAGGGTCCAGGGGAGGGTACGACAACGCTTTAGGGGGAGCGTATGTGTGAGGGCGCGGGTTAGTGTTAGCGTACTTGTTAGGACTAGGGGACGGGTGAGGGTCAGGCTTCGGCGAAGGGATAGGGTTAGGGTTCGGGCTAGGGTTACGGTTAGGGGACGGGGACGGTTTAGGGTCCAGGTGAGGGTACGACAACGCTTTAGGGGGAGCGTACGTGTGAGGGAGCGGGTTAGTGTTAGCGTACGGGTTAGGATTAGGGGCCGGTGAGGGTCAGGCTTCGGGGAAGGCTTAGGGTTAGGGTTCGGGCTAGGGTAAGGGTTAGGGGACGGGAACGGTTTAGGGTCCAGGTGAGGGTACGACAACGCTTTAGGGGGATTGTACGTGTGAGAGCGTGGCTTAGTGTTAGCGAACGGGTTAGGATTAGGGGACGGGTGAGGGTCAGGCTTCGGGGAAGGGTTAGGGGTAGGGTTCGGGCTAGGGTTAGGGTTAGGGGACGGGGACGGTTTAGGGTCCAGGGGAGGGTACCACAACCCTTTAGGGGGAGCGTACGTTTGAGGGCGCGGGTTAGTGTTAGGGTACGGGTTAGGATTAGGGGCCGGGTGAGGGTCAGAGTTCGGGGAAGGGTTAGGGTTAGGGTTCGGGCTAGGGTAAGGGTTAGGGGACGGGGATGGTTTAGGGTCAAGGGGAGGGTACGACAATGCTTTAGGGGGAGCGTAGGTGTGAGGGCGCGTGTTAGTGTTAGCGTACGGGTTAGGATTAGGGGACGGGTGAGGGTCAGGCTTCGGGGAAGAGTTAGGCTTTGGGTTCGGGCTAGGGTTAGGGTTAGGGGACAGGGACGGTTTAGGGTCCAGGGGAGGGTACGACAGCGCTTTAGGGGGAATGTACGTGTGAGGGCGCGGGTTAGAGTTAGCGTACGGGTTAGGATTAGGGGACGGGTGAGGGTCAGGCTTCGGGGAAGGGTTAGGGTTAGGGTTCGGGCTAGGGTTAGGGTTAGGGGACGGGGACGGTTTTCGGTCCAGGTGAGGGTACGACAGCGGTTTAGGGGGAGCGTAGGTGTGAGGGCGCGGGTTAGTGTTAGCGTACCGGTTAGGATTAGGGGACGGGTGAGGGTCAGGCTTCGGGGAAGGGTTAGGGTTAGGGTTCGGGTTAGGTTTAGGGTTAGGGGACGGGGACGGTTTAGGGTCCAGGGGAGGGTACGACAATGCTTTAGGGGGAGCATACGTGTGAGGGCGCGGGTTAGTGTTAGCGTACGGGTTAGGATTATGAGACGGGTGAGGGTCAGGCTTCGGGGAAGGGTTAGGGTTAGGGTTCGGGCTAGGGTTATGGTTAGGGTACGGGGATGGTTTAGGGTCCAGGGGAGGATAGAACAATGCTTTAGGGGGAGCATAGGTGTGAGGGCGCGGGTTAGTGTTAGCGTACGGTTTAGCATTAGGGGACGGTGAGGGTCAGGCTTCGGGGAAGGGTTACGGTTAGGGTTCGGGCTACGGTTAGGGTTAGGGAACGGTGACGGTTTAGGGTCCAGGTGAGGGTACGACACCGCTTTACGGGGAGCGTAGGTGTGTGCGCGCGGGTTAGTGTTAGCATACGGGTTAGGATTAGGGGACGGGTGAGGGTCAGGCTTCGGGGAAGGGTTAGGGTTAGGGTTCGGGCTAGGGTTAGGGTTAGGGGACAGGGACGGTTTAGGGTCCAGGTGAGGGTACGACAACGCTTTAGGGGGAGCGTACGTGTGAGTGCGCGGGTTAGTGTTAGCGTACGGGTTAGGATTAGGGGACGGGTGAGGGTCAGGCTTCGGGGAAGGGTGAGGGTTAGGGTTCGGGCTAGGGTTAGGGTTAGGGGACGGGGACGGTTTAGGGTCCAGGTGAGGGTACGACAACGCTTTAGGGGGAGCGTAGGTGTGAGGGCGCGGGTTAGTGTTAGCGTACGGGTTAGGATTAAAGGACGGGTGAGGGACAGGCTTCGGGGAAGGGTTAGGGTTAGGGTTCGGGCTAGGGTTAGGGTTAGGGGACGGGGACGATTTAGGGTCCAGGGGAGGGTACGTCAACGCTTTAGGGGGAGCGCAGGTGTGAAGGCGCGGGTTGGTGTTAGCGTACGGGTTAAGATTAGGGGACGGGTGAGGGTCAGGTTTCGGGGAAGGGTTAGGGTTAGGGTTCGGGCTAGGGTTAGCGTTAGGGGACAGTGACGGTTTAGGGTCCAGGTGAGGGTACGACAACGCTTTAGGGGGAGCGTAGGTGTGAGGGCGCGTGTTAGTGTTAGCGTACGGGTTAGGATTAGGGGACGGGTGAGGGTCAGGCTTCGGAAAAGCCTAAGGGTTAGGGTTCGGGCTAGGGTGAGGGTTAGGGGACGGGGACGGTTTAGGGTCCAGGTGAGGGTACGGCAACGCTTTAGGGGGAGCGTACGTGTGAGGGCGTGCATTAGCGTTAGCGTACGGGTTAGGATTAGGGGACGGGTGAGGGTCAGGCTTCGGGGAAGTGTTAGGGTTAGGGATCGGGCTAGGGTTAGGGTTAGGGGACGGGGACGCTTTAGGGTCCAGGGGAGGGTACGACAACGCTTTAGGGGGAGCATACGTGTGAGGGCGCGGGTTAGTGTTAGCGTACAGCTAAGGATTAGGGGACGGGTGAGGGTCACGTTTCGCGGAAGGGTTAGGGTTAGGGTTCGGGCTAGGGTTAAGTTAGGGCATGGGGACGGTTTAGGGTCCTGGGGAGGGTACGACAATGCTTTAGGGGGAGCGTACGTGTGAGGGCGCGGGTTAGTGTTAGCGTACGGCTTAGGATTAGGGGACGGGTGAGTGTCAGGCTTCGGGGAAGGATTAGGGTTAGGGTTCGGGCTAGGGTTAGGGTTAGGGGATGGGGACAGTTTAGGGTCCAAGGGAGGGTACGACAACGCTCTAGGGGGAGCGTACGTGTGAGGGCGTGGGTTAGTGTTAGCGTACGGGTTAGGATTAGGGGACGGGTGAGGGTCAGGCTTCTGGGAAGGGTTACGGTTAGGGTTCGGGCTAGGGTTAGGGTTAGGGGACGGGGACGATTTAGGGTCCAGGGGAGGGTACGACAACGCTTTAGGGGAGCTTACGTGTGAGGGCGCGAGTTAGTGTTAGCGTACGGGTTAGGATTAGGGGACGGGTGAGGGTCAGGCTTCGGGGAAGGTTTAGGTTTAGGGTTCGGGCTAAGGTTAGGGTTATGGGACGGGGACGGTTTAGGGTCCAGGTGAGGGTATGCAACGGTTTAGGGGGAGCGTACATGTGAGGGCAAGTGGTAGTGTTAGCGTACGGCTAAGGAATAGGGGACGGGTGAGGGGTAGTTTTCGGGGAAAGTTTAGTGTTAGGGTTCGGGCTAGGGTTAGAGTTAGGGGACTGGGACGGTTTAGGGTCCAGGTGAGGGTACGACAACAGTTTCGATGGAGCGTACATGTGAGGGCACGGGTTAGTGTTGGCATACGGCTTAGTATTGGGGGACTGGTGAGGTGAAGGCTTCGGGGAAGGGTTAGGGTTAGGGTTCGGGCTAGGGTTAGTGTTAGGGGACGGGGACGGTTTAGGGTCCAGGTGAGGGTACGTCAATGGTTTAGGGGGTGCCTACGTGTGAGGGCACGGGTTACTGTTAGCCTACGGGTTAGGATTAGGAGACGGGTGTGGGGAAGGCTTTGGGGAAGGGTTAGGGTTAGGGTTCGAGCTAGGGTTAGGGTTAGGGGACGGGGACGGTTTAGGGTCCAGGTGAGGGTACGCCAATGGTTTAGGGGGCTCGTACGTGTGAGCCACGGGTTTGTGTTAGCGTACGGGTTAGGATTAGGGGACGGGTGAGGGGAAGGCTCCGGGGAAGTGTTAGGGTTAGGGTTCGGCCTAGGGTTAGGGTTAGGGTTTGAGTACGGTTTAGGGTCCAGGTGCGGGAACGAAAACTGTTTAGTGTGAGCATACGTGTGAGGGCATGGGTTATTGTTAGCGTATGGTTTAGGACTTGGGAACGGGTTAGGGTAAGGCTTCGGGGAAGGGTTAGGTTAGATCATACTCTGGGTTCCACATGCATCTTTTAGCTGAAGGAAGAATCCGTTAATCCTGGAGAGTTGAGACTCGTGGAATGGGTACCATGAAATATGACTTCAAAGGGTCTTCATTTGCTCACCGAACCTCTCCAATCCTATCACTGCTGCGTTTTTGCCCCTGTACACACGCTTGATTCTCTTTCAGAGACTTAGCAATCCATAGGATTTAAGATACTTACTAGTCAGCTACATTCTTAGGCGTTTAATATGGGGTGTTGAGTCCATTTCGTGTAGCAGGGAGTAGCTCTTGTCTATTACATTTTGCTTAAGGAACTTCATCTGTGCTCATTTCAATCTCTGGTTTTATGCAGCACCCCAACTCACCTTTCCCCTAAAGCAAGCATAAGTTGGTTTTCTAAATTTGAGTCCCTGTTCTCTTTTGTAATCCAGTTCCTGTGTAGCCAACTTTACATTCCGTGTATTAGTGATATCTTATGATATTTCTTTTTCTGTGTGACTTATTTCAGTTAGAATCATCATACCTGAATCCACTCATTATGCTGCTCCGGGCCTGATGACATAGATTTCATGGCTGAGTGATATTGCATTGTACGTAAGTACCACAACTTCTTTATCCATTTTTCGCTTACTGCGATATTGAACTTGTACTGTAAACGAGGTTCTTGTAAACAGAGCCGTCCCAAACTTTGGGGTGGCTGTGTCTTTTTGATTTTAATTTCCCTAAGCTATAGGACCATAAGTGGAAGTGCCCTAGGCTCTGTTGCTTTGTTTTTTAGATGTTTCAGGAAACACCATACACTTCTCCCGAGTGTCTGTTGGCAATTTACATCCCACCCATCAGCATAACAAGGCTCCCAGTTCTCCATGGCCTGTCCTGCCTTTCTGGATTTTACACTTTTTTCAGATGGCCCTTTTGACCGGGGAGAAGTGAGACTTCATTGTAGTGCAGATTTCCTTTGCAAGCTTGCTTGGTTGGCCAAAAAGGGCGTACACGTTTTTTCCTGAACATATTCAGGAAAAAACGCGTACGCCCTTTTTGGCCAAGTGCATCATTGTCGACTTCTGCCTCTTTTCCTGTGTTTTAAATGCAATCCAATTCCGATTCCTCCTGAAATCGGTTTCCTGCAATTCTGCCCCGCATTCAAGTCCTCTTGGCAGCCCTACTTCAGTATATTTTTGGACGATAGCTGTCATTTATAAATCTGCAGGTTTGTGAATTACAGTGCCCCTGAGCTCCTTTCTTCAACTCGCTTTCTTGTGAGCTGGCCACAACACCGCAGTATTGCTTCAGGCCCTAATCTGGTTCCGGCACGGCATGCTGAGCCTTTGGTTTATTCCTCTTCCCTGTGGGAAATGAGAGTTAAATTTGCCCGTCCAGACACCTCCAGCTAGTCTCTCATTGGTTCTCCCTATTCCTGTTCATCTTCCGCAGAAATTGCAAACTGGGCCAAACAGGAGGTTAAAGGCGCTGACTCTCCAAGTGGGGAGAGAGTTAGTAAAGCGTCTGGAATGTTGCACCCGAGTACCAGGGAACGAAAAGTGAGACACATTTGAACACGTTTCTCGATCACACGGTGGATCATACTCTGGGTTCCACATGCATGTTTTAGCTGAAGTAAGAATCCCTTAAACCTGGAGAGTTGAGACCCATGGAATGGGTACCATGCAATATGACTTCAAAGGGTCTGCATTTGCTCACCGAACCTCACCAATCTTATGAGCCCCAAGTGTCCAGCCTTATGTGTCACCCAGCTCTGGGTGTAGATATGGTAAATGCAGGTTGCCTCAGAAGCCTTGAATGAATTACTTAAGTATTGCTCTCTATTTCACTGTCATTGTGTTTTGTTTAAGAAATTTATTTTTAATATGGGATTTAGCTGATTTTCACTGCTTTAATGCCGCTGTACACACTCTTGATTCTCTTACAGAGATATATAAATCCATAGCTTTTATGATTCTTACTAGTCAGGTATATTCCTAGGCGTTGAATATGGGGTGTTGAGTCCATTTCGTTGAGCAAGGAGTAGCTCTTGTCTATTCCATATTTGGCTGAAGGAACTTTATCTGTGCTCATTTCAATCTCTGGTTTTATGCAGCCCCCCAACTCACCTTTCCCCTTAAGCAAGCATAAGTTAGTTTCCTAAATTTGCGACCCTGTTCTGTTTTGGAATTCAGTTCCTGTGTAGCCAAGTTTACATTCCGTGTATTAGTGATATCTTATGATGTTTCGTTCTCTGTGTGACTTATTTCAGTTAGATTCATCGTACTTAATCCACTCATTATGCTGCTACGGGCCTGATGACATAGATTTCATTGCTGAGTGATATTGCATTGTACGTAAGTACCGCAACTTCTTTATCCATTTTTCACTTTCTGCGATATTGAACTTGTACCGTATATGAGGTTCTTGTAAACAGAGCCATCCCAAACTTTGGGGTGGCTGTGTCTTTTTGATTTTAATTTCCCTAAACTATTGGACCATAAGTGGAAGTGCCCTAGGCTCTGTTGCTTTGTTTTTTAGATGTTTCAGGAAACACCATACACTTCTCCAGAGTGGCTGTTGGCAATTTACATCCCGCCCATCAGCATTAGAAGGCTCCCAGTTCTCCATGGCCTGTCGTGCCTTTATGGATTTTACACTTTTTTCAGATGGCCCTTTTGACCAGGGGAAAGTGAGACTTCATTGTCGTGCAGATTTCCTTTGCAAGCTTTCTTGGTTGGCCAAAAAGTGTGTATGCGTTTTTTCCTGACTATATTCAGGAAAAAACACATACGCCCTTTTTGGCCAAGTGCATCATTGTCGAGGTTCTGACTCTCTTCATATGTTTTCAATGCAATTCCAGTGTACCTCCTGAAATCGGTTTCCTGCAATTCTGCCTTGCTTTCAATGCTTCTTCATAGCCTTACCTCAATATATTTTTTGATAATAGTTGGCCTTTATAACTCTGCAGGTTTTTGAATTGCAGTGGCCCTTAGGTCCATTTTTCAGCTCTTATTTTTGTGATCTTGCCCCATAACCACAGGATTCCTTGAAGCTCTATTCTTCTTCTGGGGCACCTTGCTGTGCCTTTGGTTAATTCTTCTTACTGATGTGAAATTACAGTGACATGTGCCCATTGAAACCGCTACAGCTAGTTTCTCACTGGTTCCCCCTCTTCCCATTCATCCTCCGCACTAACTGCAGACTGTGCGATACCAGAAGTTAAAGGCATTGACTCTCCATGTGGGGATGTTGTTAGTAAAGCGGCTGGAAGGTCGATCCGGAGCCCCAGGAGAGGAAAAATGAGGTGTGTTTTAGAAACCTTTCCCGATCATATGGTATACCAGTCGCTGGGTTTCCCAAGCATGGTTTAGCTGTAGGAAGATTCCCTTCAACCTGGAGTGTTGGGACCATTGGAATGAGTAGCATGAAGTATTGCATTAAACTTTCGGCAGTTGCTCACCAAAGCTCACCAATCCTCTCAGCCCCAAGTTCCAGCCTTATGTCTTATCCAGCTGTGCGTTTGTATGTGGTCAATCCAGGTTGCATCACAGCCCCTGAGCGAATTTTGTAAGAATTTTTCTCTCTTTCATTGTTTCAGCGTTTTGTTTTTAAAATTTATTTCTATAATGGGGTTTAGCTCATTTTCACTGCTGTGTTTGTGCCGCTCTGCACACACTTGATTCCCTTATGGAGATATATCAATACATGGGTTTTAAGATTCTTATTACTCAGATACATTTCTCTGCGGTGTATAGGGTGTGTTGAGGCCAGTTCATTGAGCAAGGTGTAGATCTTGTCTAATATCTATTTGGCTTATTGAATGGTATCTGTGCTAATTTCAAACTCTGGTTTTATGCATCACCCCACCTCTCCTTTCCCCTTAAGCTGACATAAGTGTGTTTTCTAAATGTGAGACACTGTTCTGTTCTGTAATTCATTTCTTGTGCAGCCATATTTACCCTCCCTCTATAGGTGATATCTTATGATATGTTTCTTTTTCTGTTTGACTTATTTCAAGTAGTATTATCGGACCTAAATCCACTCTTTATCCTTCTACTAGCCTTATTACATTGATTTCATGGTGAAGAGATATTCCATTGTACATAAGTACCACATCTTCTTTATCCATTGTTCTCTTTCCTGGGATATTTAAGGTGTACTGAAGTTGAGGTTCTTGTAAACAGAGTAGCCCTAAACTGTGGTGTGCTTGTGTCTTGTTGATTTTTAGACTTCCCTAGATATACTCCCATGATTGGAAGTGTCCTATGCTCTGTAGCTCTGTTTCTTAGATGATTTAGGAACCACCATACACTTCTCCAGAGTGGCTCTCGGCAGTTCACACACTGCCCATCAGCGTATAAAGGCTCCCTGTTCTCCATGGCCTGTCCTGCATTTCTGGTTTTTACAATTTTTTAGGATGGCCCTTTTGACCGGTGGGAAGTGAGACTTCTTTGTTGTGCACATTTGCATTGCTTGCTTGCTTCGTTGCCCATAAAGTGCGTATGCGTTTTTTCCTGGATATAATCAGGAAAAAACGCATACGCCCTTTTGGGCCAACTGCATCATTGTCGAAATTCTGCCGCTTTTCATGTGTGTGAAAGACGAGTCCAATCTATCTCTTGAAATCTGTTTCTTGCAATTCTGTCTTGCATTCAGATCCTCTTCTTTGCCTTACCTCAACATATTTTTGGACGTTAGTTTTCATTTATAACTCTGCAGGTTTGTGAATTGCAGTGACCCTGAGCTCCATTTTTTAAGTTGCTCTTTTGTGAGCTGGCCTCAAACCCGCAGGATTGCTTCAGACCCTATTTTGGCTCCGGCGAGGCAGGCTGAGCCTTCCTTTAATTCTTATTCTTAATGGGAAATTAGAGTGATATGTGCCCGTCCAAACCCCTACAACTATTCTCTCATTGGTTCCCCCTCTTCCCGTTCATCCTCCTCACAATTTGCAAAATGTGTGAAACAGAAGTTTAAATGTGCTGATTCTCCAAGTGGGGAGATTCTAAGTAGCGTGGCTGGAATGGTGAACAGGAGCACCAGGAGAGGATAAATGAGGTGCATTTTAGACACATCTCCCGATCACATGGTGTACAGTCCTCTGGGTTTTCCATGCATGTTTTAGCTATAGGAAGATCCCTTGAACCTGCAGATTTGGGACCCATTGAATGGGTACCAGGTAGTATTACTTTAAAGGGTGTGCATTTCCTCACCCAACCTCACATTTCTCTTAGCGCAAACAGTTTCCAGCCTTATGTCTCATCCTGCTGTGGGTCTAGATGTGTTCAATCCATGTTGCATCACCGTCCCTGAGGAAAAGTTGTAAGAGGTTTTCTCTGTCTCTCTGTCGTTTATTTTTTTCAATTTATTACTATATTGGTTACAGCTGATTTTCAAAGCTCTGTTTCTTGCTGCTGTACATCCACTTGATTCACGTACAGAGAGACATCAATAAATTCTTTTTCAGATTCTTACCAGTCGTATATATTCTTTTCCGGTGACTTGAGTGTGCTGAGTGCAGTTCTTTTAGCTACCGTGTAGGCCTTGTTGATTATCAGTTTGGTATTTGGAATGGTATCTTTGCTAATTTCAACCTCCTGGATGATGCCTCACCCCTCCCCACCTTTCCCGTTTAGCAGCCTTATGCGTGTTTTCTACATATTTGACTATGTTTTTGTTTTGTAATTTATTTCATGTGTAGCCATTTTGGATTCCACCTTTAAGTGATATCTTATGATATGTGTCTTTTTCTTTTTGAATTCTGTCACTTAGAATGATCATACGTAACTCCTCCGGAGTTGTTACAACTGGCCATATTTCATTGATTTCCAGGCTGAATAATATTCCACTCTACCTAAGTACCACATCTCTATCCATTTTTTCCCTCCAGAGACATTTAAGTTATATCCTAGTCGAGGATCTTTTAAACAGAGAGGGGGTAAACATTGGGGTGCCTGTGTCCTCTCGATTTTTGTTTTTCCCAAGATATACGCCCATGAGTGCAAGTGCCCTATGCTCTGTAGCTCATTTTTTAGATGCTTTAGTAAACACAATACACTTCTCCAGAATGGCCGTTGGCAATATACATTTCCACTATAAGTCTCACAGGGCTCCCTCTTCTCGTTGCCCTGTCCTGCATTTCTGTTGTTTACGCTTTATGAGGATGGCTCTTCTGACTGATGCGAAGTGATATCTTTTGTAGTATTGACTTCCAGTGCCCACCTGTTTGGTTGGCTAAAAAAGTGTATGCCCTTTTCTTGAATATATACAGAAAAAAACGCATACACCCTTTTTGGCCAACTGCAATGTTGGCAATGTTCAGCTCCTTTTCTTGTGCTTAATGGCGAGTCCTTTCTACCTCCTCAAATCCCTTTCCTGCCATTCTCCCTTGCTTACAAGTCATTTTCTCTGACTTTCCTCAAGACATTTTTCAGTGATGGATATTTTCAACTCTGCAGTTTTGTGAATTTTACTGCCCCTGAGTTCCATTGTTCAACTTGTGTTTATGGGAACTGGCCACAAAGCAGCGGGATTTCCTCAAGCCCTATACTGTTTCCATGGGCAACCCTAGCCTTTGGTCAATTCGTCTTCCTGATTGGAAATTAGAGTGACATGTGCCTGTCTGAACACCTAGGACTTGTCTCTCATTGTTCCTCATCCTTCCGCTTCATCCTCTGGACAATTCCAAACTGTACGCAACAGGATGTTGACAGTGCTGACATCTCCAAGTGGGGAGACTGTTAGTAAAGACGCTGGAGGGGTGAACCCGAGCACCAGGAGATGAGGAGATGAGATGCCTTTTCCAAACTCTTCCCGATCAGACGGTATACCATCCTCTGGGTGTGACAGACATGTTTTAGCAGTAGGAAGAGTCCCATTCATGTAAGGAGAACACCAGGGCTTTTTCAAAATCAGTGTCTCCCCGAAACCCAAACTGGGGAAGTTTTAAAGCTACGGCTACACATATGTTCATTAAGGGCCTTGGGAAGTAGGCAGAGTCCAAACTTTAGATGATTGAAGTCTTCAGGGTCAGAAGCACTCACCACCAGCTTCCCTTAGGCTACACTTTAACTGTCATTGATAGATGATGTCAATAAAAATATCTATTCTTTTTCAGATTATTTCCCCTTATAGGTTATTGCAAAATGTTGAGTGTAGTTCCCTGTGCTATACAGTAGTTCCTTGTTGATGATCTATTTTATACATAGCAGTGTGTATGTGTTGCTCCCAAACTGTTAATTTATCCCTTCTCCCACCTTTCCCCTTTGGTAATAATAAATTATAAGATTTTATACTTCTCAGAAATGGGGGAGCTGAAAGAGAGGTATCATTTTCAATGGAAAAGCATTTAAAACAAGATTGAAGGTTTAACCAAGATTATTAGATGTACATCCTTGGAAAGAAATCACTTCATTTCTCTAATATTGACCTGACAAATAAGACAAACCTTTTCACTGAACTTGCTTATAAAAAGTGATGGAAATATCAAATGGAAGTGTTAGAAACATCTTATTTTACCCGAGCCTTATACACTGTTCTATGTTAACTACAGTTTGGCTCACACATCTGTTCATTGAGGTTACAATAGTCTCAATTTCTGTTACTGATCCTCCAGAGTGGACCCCAACAAGTGTCCCCCTGCCCAGTGTCATTGGGGCCAACAGATCGAGACTGAGTTTGGTTCACAAGCAAAGGAAACTTTATATTTTGATCAGAGAATGGAGAGGTGAGAGCATGCACTACCCCGTGGGCTGTGGGCTGGGCTGCTGTGTAGAGATCCTGTCAGAGTCAGTGGGAGGGAGGGGGCGGAGCTCTCGAGGGCCGGGTTGGCTGCAGCTCAGGCTCTATATCGTGGAGTCTGCACTGGGCCCCAGGAGCTGAGGTGTCGACCCAGACATTCTGCATTAGGAAATCTGGTCTGAAGTGCCGGGTGTGGAACCTCTGCATGCAGGACCCTAGGAGCACGTGAAATTAGACAAAGCACAAAGGATAAAAATGGTTAGACTTGACTTTATTGCCCAGATTCTAGTTTTATCTCCCAGGGATTTTTAATGGGCTTTGCTGGGGACAAACCCCTCCTCTGCCTTTTGTCCCGTTCCTCATTCTTGGAGTGCTGAGGGTGCAGACCCTTCTTCTGTAACTGCTGAGTGCTGAGTTGGGAGCCCTCATACCATGGGACGAGGGTCAAAGCTTCTCCCCAGCAGCCTCCTGGTGACGTTGATTGTCCCCAGGACCCCTGCCTCCCTGCTCGTCCACCTGAGCACCAGCATTGGAAGTGTTATAGATTCTAATGACCTTTAAGGGTCCAGGAAAGAGATGTGCAGAGACGCTGTGGGGGCCGGTTTCACCCCGCCCCACATTTGTTCGGCCACCTTAGGCTGACCGTTTCTGCCAGCCTAGATGCTCTGACCAGTCGTCTGTGTTTTCTTCAATTAGGCCCCTGAATTAACGTACAAACAGCACCAGGTGTCAGAGCCCTGCCCGCTCAACTCCCAGACAGTCCAGGGTCAGTGGTGATCAAGGACCATGATGGCCACTGAGTCAACAGCCTTTTGAAGTAAACAGGAGTCCAGCCGGTCTTATAGGCCACCATCATCACGGTGTCTGTAGGCTTTTCTATGGTGACAGTGTGATATACGGTTCCCCCGCCAAGATTATTAGCTCCCCTCTGGGTGCAGTAAGTCCTGCAAGCAGTAGTCTACTCTTTTGGGACACACTCTTGTTGTTTTATGAGAGAAACTCCAGGTCAAGTGATGTTCACACGAGTCATCATGGTGCCCTGTTGCCCCCGGTTATCTCTCTGGATGTTGGAGTTGGAGGGCCTCCTCACTCGAGGTCGGTGTGCCCACGGAGCGAACCCTGCAACTTCAGGGCATGGTTGGTGGTTAGGATCACCACGTGGGGTCCTTTTCCCTTAGGAGGGAGGTGGCCTTTTGGGCTGCTGATTTCCAGGTTTTTAGATACCGCCAGTATCTTGGCCAGATGTGGCAGTGGGCCAAGCCCCTTGGTGACCGTAGTTTATCCTACCTGGATGGCATTCTTGCATTGTTCCATTTCAAGTGGTCCCAGTTTTTGCACTAATTCTCCAATGGCGATTCACCTTTCACTGGGAATGTAAAGGTCAAAGGGTTTAGCTAAATTAGGGAGTTCCAGGGCAAGGATCTGAATTGACTGCTTTTTCCATTCTTGAAAGGCCACTTCTGGATTCTATTCAAAAGGATCATCATCTTTTCCTTTCAGTGTTTCATATAGAGGCCCAGCTAGTAGACTGTAGTTAGGGATCCAGAAACAGCAATCCCTGGCCTCCCCAGGAACCCCTAAGCTGTCTTCTAGTTTTAGAAAGGGGTAAGGCTGAAAATGGTTTCTTCCCTTTCCTGGGATGGGCTTCTCTGACCTTCTGTGAGAATGAAGCCCAGGCAGGTCACTGCAGTCTGTGATATTTGAGCTTTTTCTTGGACAACTTCTATCCTTTATTGGCTTGGTAGTTCAGAGGCCTCCTTAGTAGGGCTGGCGATCAGAATGTCGTCTGCGTATTGAAGGAGGGTTTCCTTTTCCAGAGGTAGAACTTTTAGGTCTTTAGCTAAGCTTTCCCCAAAGATGGTGTGGGAATTTTTGCACCCTTGGGGCCGAACGGCCCGGAAGTATTGTTTTAGTTGTATGTTGAGTCCTGCCACTCACAAGCCAAAATTTCTTGTGACTCTGGGACTAATGGAATACAAAAGAAGGCATCATTGAAGACTAATACAGAATACCATGTCCTGGTGGTTGGTAGAATGACCAGCAGGGTGTAGGAATTAGGAGCAACTGGAGGTATATCCTCGGTGGCTTCACTGACTGTCCTGACATCCTTTACCAGGTCCCCAGCAGCCCATGGGGCTCTCGTGGTCAGACCAATCCCAGAATATGGAGCTCACCTGGGCAGGTACCCCACCCCCACCCCAGCCCACGGGGCTCTCGTGGTCAGGCCCCTCCCAGGATACAGAGCTACCCTTGCAGGTACCGTGGCAGGGCTGGGCACACAGGAACCGTGCACATAGCCCTCATTGCAGAGCACCCCCAGCTCACCTGTCGCTCAGAGCTGACACAGAGCACCTCAGAGCAGGACTTGAACTAACAAACAGCAGCTGCGACAGGTCTGTGACCCTGGGCATCACTCCGTGAGGCCTCCCTCCACCTGGTCTTCCAGAGACTTCCACTGCACCCAGGGCACCAGGCCTCTGTCTCCAACCACCACCCACCCCTCCTCTCCCTGACTCCTGGGTTCCTCTCATTAGGAGAGGGTTTTCTTGAAGTTGTCTCCCACTCATGGGCCAGATAAAATGATTAGAAAACAAGCCAAAGCTGCAGCCCCTTGTCTATCCTGACTCTCAGGAGCCCACACCTGTTCCTTGGACCTGGCCGGTTCAGCAAGTTCCATTTTCTGCAACTGTGAGCCCCTGAGGGGTGATGATTGGCTGACCTGGGCAGCCTTACCGTGCCGGCCAGCCCTCCCCAGGTGTGCCTGGGTTGAGATCAATATAAATACCACTCCAGGCAGCAAGAGCCCCTGCAGCCGTGCCTGACGCCATTTTCTCTGCCCTGTCAGCAGTCTCGGGGCTGGGCTGGTGGGAGGGAGTGAGAGGCCACGGCTTTGTGGGTGGCCCAGTGTGAGTGGGGCTCTGCTGGACTTTCTGCAGCAGTTGCCAGGCTGCCACCTGCTAAAGAAGAGGATGTGTCACCCATACCTGCTGCTGGAATTTCTCCCTGGGCAGAGGTGAGGAAGGAAAAAAGCAGTGGGGGCAGGGACAGGACGGGTATCTCAGGCAGGGAAATGGAAATCTTCCAGAAGAGCACCCAGGGCCAGGACCATCCTGGCTGGCCTGCAGGCACCAAGTCGGCCGGCATGCTGTCACTCGTGTGGCTCTATGGCCCTTCCTCTAGGCTTTCAAGTCCTTGTATATATTCAGGTGTTTTACCTGGGACGGGTGGGAATAGTTCAGCAGCAACTGGCCTGGGGCTCAGCTCACGTTTACTCACAGATGCCTCGGCACGGTGCCCCAGCTTTGCAATGAGGATGCTTGTTGCGTGGGGGCTGCTGGCTGAATGGGAGACGATTCCCCACCACTGACCAACTTCAGAATTGTTTACAACTGGAGCAAGTGCCCTGATACGGTTTTCCTCTGTGTAACTGGTGGGTTCTGTGTTTTTTTTCTATTTTTCCTTTCTGGTTCAAGGTAGATTTTATTCCTCTTTTTTGTATTTACAGATATAAGCATGGAAATAATTTATTCATATAAATACATGTATGTGCAGGGAATAATTGTTTTTTCTGTTTTATTTTTTAAATTTTATTTCTTTTTAATTTTGAATTTTATTTTATATTTTTATACAGCAGGTTCTTATTGGTTACCTATTTTATACATATAAATGTATACATGCCAATCCCAGTCTCTCAACTCCTCCCACCACCACCCCCCCAACAGCTTTCCCCCCTTGTTGTCCATACGTTTGTTGTCTACATCTGTTGCTCTATTTATGCCTTGCAAAATGGTTAATCTGTACAGTTTTTCTAGGCTCCACATATATGCATGAATATACAAGATTTGTTTTTCTCTTTCTGACTTACTTCACTCTGTATGACAGTCTCTAGATCCATCGACATCTCTACAAATGACCCAATTTCATTCCTTTTCATGGCTTAGTAATATTCCATTTTATATATGTACCACAGCTTTATGCATTCGTCTGTCTGTGGGCATTTAGGTTGCTTCCATTACCTCGATATTGTAAATAGTGATGCAATGAACATTGCAGTGAATGACTCTTTTTGATTTATGGTTTTGTCTGGGTATATGTCCAGTACTGGGATTGCTGTATCATATGGTAATTCTATTGTTAGTTTCTTAAGAAATTCCATATTGTTCTCCATAATGACTGTATCAATTTATATTCCCAACAATAGTGGAAGAGGGTTCCTTTTCTCCACACCCTTTCCAGCATTATTTGTTTGTAGATTTTCTATGATGCCTATTCTACCAGGTGTGAGGTGATACCTCATTGTTGAATCCATTTCGCTGAGCAAGGGGTAGGTCTTGTCTATTACATATTTGGCTTATGGAACGGTATCTGTGCTAATTTCAAACTCTGCTTTTATGCAGCACCCCAACTCACCTTCCCGCTTAAGCAGGCATAAGTTGGTTTTCTAAACTTGAGACCCTGTTCTGTTTTGTAATTTAGTTCATGTGTAGCCAAGTTCACATTCCGTGTATTAGTGATACCTTATGATGTTTCTTTTTCTGTGTGACTTATTTCACTTAGAATCATCGTGCCTCAATCCACTCACTATGCTGGTATGGGCCTGGTGACATAGATTTCATTGCTGAGTGGTATTCTGTTTTACATAAGTACTGCAAATTCTTTACCCATTATTTGCTCTCTAGGATATTTAACTTGTGCCGTAGAAGAGATTTCTGTAAAAAGAGCCGTCCCAAATTTTGGGGTGGCTGTGTCTTTTTGATTTTAATTTCCCTAAGCTATAGGACCATAAGTGGAAGTGCCCTAGGCTCTGATGCTTTGTTTTTTAGATGTTTCAGGAAACACCATACACTTCTCCCGAGTGTCTGTTGGCAATTTACATCCCGCCCATCAGCATAACAAGGCTCCCAGTTCTCCATGGCCTGTCCTGCCTTTCTGGATTTTACAATTTTTTCAGATGACCCTTTTGATCGGGGGGAAGTTAGACTTCATTGTAGTGCAGATTTCCTTTGCAAGCTTGCTTGGTTGGCCAAAAAGGGCGTATGCGTTTTTTCCTGAATATATTCAGGAAAAAACGCATACGCCCTTTTTGGCCAAGTGCATCATTGTGGACGTTCTGCCTCTTTTCCTATGCTTTCAATGCAATTCCAGTCTACCTCCTGAAATCGGTTTCCTGCAATTCTGCCCCGCTTTCAAGTTCTCTTGGCAGCCTTACTTCAGTATATTTTTGGATGATAGCTGTCATTTATAACTCTGCAGGTTTGTGAATTACAGTGCCCCTGAGCTCCTTTCTTCAACTCGCTTTCTTGTGAGCTGGCCGCAACACCGCAGAATGGCTTCAGGCCCTAATCTGCTTCCGGCACGGCACGCTGAGTCTTGGGTTAATTCCTCTTCCTGGTGGGAAATGAGAGTTAAATTTGCCCGTCCAGACACCTCCAGCTAGTCTCTCATTGGTTCTCCCTATTCCTGTTCATCTTCCACAGAAATTGCAAACTGGGCCAAACAGGAGGTTAAAGGCGCTGACTCTCCAAGTCGGGAGAGTGCTAGTAAAGCATCTGGAATGTTGCACCCGAGTACCAGGGGACGAAAACTGAGACATATTTGAACACGTCTCCCGATCACACAGTTGATCATACTCTGGGTTCCACATGCATGTTTTAGCTGAAGGAAGAATACCTTAAATCTGGAGAGTTGAGACCGGTGGAATGGGTACCATGCAATATGACTTCAAAGGGTCTTCATTTGCTCACCGAACCTCTCCAATCCTATCACTGCTGTGTTTATGCCCCAGTACACACGCTTGATTCTCTTTCGGAGACATAGCAATCCATCGGTTTTAAGATACATACTAGTCAGGTACATTCTTAGGCGTTTAATATGGGGTGTTGAGTCCATTTCGTTGAGCAAGGAGTAGCTCTTGTCTGTTCCATATTTGGCTTAAGGAACTTTATCTGTGCTCATTTCAATCTCTGGTTTTATGCAGCACCCCAACTCACCTTTCCCCTTAAGCAAGCATAAGTTGCTTTTCTAAATTTGAGACCATGTTCTGTTTTGGAATTCAGTTCCTGTGTAGCCAACTTTACATTCCGTGTATTAGTGATATCTTATGATGTTTCTTTTTCTGTGTGACTTATTTCAGTTAGAATCATCGTACCTGAATCCACTCATTATGCTGCCATGGGCCTGACGACATAGATTTCATTGCTGAGTGATACTGCATTGTACGTAAGTACCACAAGTTCTTTATCCATTTTTCACTTTCTGTGATATTGAACTTGTACCGTAAACGAGGTTCTTGTAAACAGAGGCGTCCCAAACTTTGGGGTGGCTGTGTCTTTTTGATTTTAATTTCCCTAAGCTATAGGACCATAAGTGGAAGTGCCCTAGGCTCTGTTGCTTTGTTTTTTAGATGTTTCAGGAAACACCATACACTTCTCCCGAGTGTCTGTTGGCAATTTACATCCCGCCCATCAGCATAACAAGGCTCCCAGTTCTCCATGGCCTGTCCTGCCTTTCTGGATTTTACACTTTTTTCAGATGGCCCTTTTGACCGGGGGGAAGTGAGACTTCATTGTAGTGCAGATTTCCTTTGCAAGCTTGCTTGGTTGGCCAAAAAGGGCGTATGTTTTTTTCCTGAATATATTCAGGAAAAAACGCATACGCCCTTTTTGGCCAAGTGCATCATTGTGGACGTTCTGCCTCTTTTCCTATGCTTTCAATGCAATTCCAGTCTACCTCCTGAAATCGGTTTCCTGCAATTCTGCCCCGCTTTCAAGTCCTCTTGGCAGCCTTACTTCAGTATATTTTTGGACGATAGCTGTCATTTATAACTCTGCAGGTTTGTGAATTACAGTGCCCCTGAGCTCCTTTCTTCAACTCGCTTTCTTTTGACCTGGCCGCAACACCGCAGGGTGGCTTCAGGCCTTAATCTGGTTCTGGCATGGCCCGCTGAGCCTTTGGTTAATTCCTCTTCCTGGTGGGAAATGAGAGTTAAATTTGCCCGTCCAGACACCTCCAGCTAGTCTCTCATTGGTTCTCGCTATTCCTGTTCATCTTCCGCAGAAATTGCAAACTGGGCCAAACAGGAGGTTAAAGGCACTGACTCTGAAAGTCGGGAGAGTGTTAGTAAAGCATCTGGAATGTTGCACCCGAGTACCAGGGTACGAAAACTGAGACATATTTGAACACGTCTCCCGATCACATGGTTGATCATACTCTAGGTTCCACATGCATGTTTTAGCTGAAGGAAGAATACCTTAAACCTGGGTAGTTGAAACCCGTGGAATGGGTACCATGCAATTTGACTTCAAAGGGTCTTCATTTGCTCACCGAACCTCTCCATTCCTATCACTGCTGTGTTTATGCCCCTGTACACATGCGTGATTCTCTTTCGGAGACATAGCAATCCATAGGTTTTAAGATACTTACTAGTCAGGTACATTCTTAGGCGTTTAATATGTGGTGTTGAGTCCATTTCGTTGAGCAAGGAGTAGCTCTTGTCTATTCCATATTTGGCTTAAGGAACTTTATCTGTGCTCACTTCAATCTCTGGTTTTATGCAGCACCCCAACTCACCTTTCCCCTTAAGCAAGCATAAGTTGGTTTTCTAAATTTGAGACCCTGTTCTGTTCTGTAATTCAGTTCCTGTGTAGCCAAGTATACATTCCGTGTATTAGTGATATCTTATGATGTTTCTTTTTCTGTGTGACTTATTTCAGTTAGAATCATCATACCTGAATCCACTCATTGTGCTGCTACGGGCCTGATGACATAGATTTTATTGCTGAGTGATATTGCTTTGTAAGTAAATACAACAAATTCTTTATCCATTTTTCAGTTTCTGCGATGTTGAACTTGTACTGTAAATGAGGTTCTTGTAAACAGAGCCGTTCCAAACTTTGGGGTGGCTGTGTCTTTTTGATTTTAATTTCCCTAAGCTATAGGACCATAAGTGGAAGTGCCCTAGGCTCTGTTGCTTTGTTTTTTAGATGTTTCAGGAAACACCATACACTTCTCCCAAGTGTCTGTTGGCAATTTACATCCCGCCCATCAGCATAACAAGGCTCCCAGTTCTCCATGGCCTGTCCTGCCTTTCTGGATTTTACACTTTTTTCAGATGGCCCTTTTGACTGGGGGGAAGTGAGACTTCATTGTAGTGCAGATTTCCTTTGCAAGCTTGCTTGGGTGGCCAAAAAGGGCGTATGCGTTTTTTCCTGAATATATTCAGGAAAAAACGCATACGCTCTTTTTGGCCAAGTGCATCATTGTGGACGTTCTGCCTCTTTTCCTATGCTTTCAATGCAATTCCAGTCTACCTCCTGAAATCGGTTTCCTGCAATTCTGCCCCGCTTTCAAGTCCTCTTGGCAGCCTTACTTCAGTATATTTTTGGACGATAGCTGTCATTTATAACTCTGCAGGTTTGTGAATTACAGTGTCCCTGAGCTCCTTTCTTCAACTCGGTTTCTTGTGACCTGGCCGCAACACCACAGGATGGCTTCAGGCCCTAATCTGGTTCCGGCACGGCACGCTGAGCCTTTGGTTATTTCCTCTTCCTGGTGGGAAATGAGAGTTAAATTTGCCCGTCCAGACACCTCCATCTAGTCTCTCATTGGTTCTCCCTATTCCTGTTCATCTTCCGCAGAAATTGCAAACTGGGCCAAACAGGAGGTTAAAGGCGCTGACTCTCCAAGTGGGGAGAGTGTTAGTAAAGCGTCTGGAATGTTGCACCCGAGTACCAGGGGACGAAAACTGAGACATATTTGAACACGTCTCCCGTTCACACGGTTCATCATACTCTGGGTTCCACATGCATGTTTTAGCTGAAGGAAGAATACCTTAAACCTGGAGAGTTGAGACCCGTGTAATGGGTACCATGCAATATGACTTCAAAGGGTCTTCATTTGCTCACCGAACCTCTCCAATCCTATCACAGCTGCGTTTATGCCCCTGTACACATGCTTGATTCTCTTTCGGAGACATAGCAATCCATAGGTTTTAAGATACTTACTAGTCAGGTACATTCTTAGGCGTTTAATATGGGGTGTTGAGTCCATTTCGTTGAGCAAGGAGTAGCTCTTGTCTATTCCATATTTGGCTTAAGGAACTTTATCTGTGCTCATTTCAATCTCTGGTTTCATGCAGCACCCCAACTCACCTTTCCCCTTAAGCAAGCATAAGTTGGTTTTCTAAATTTGAGACCCTGTTCTGTTCTGTAATTCAGTTCCTGTGTAGCCAAGTTTACATTCCGTGTATTACTGATATCTTATGATGTTTCTTTTTCTGTGTGACTTATTTCAGTTAGAATCATCATACCTGAATCCACTCATTGTGCTGCTAAGGGCCTGGTGACATAGATTTTATTGCTGAGTGATATTGCTTTGTAAGTAAATACCACAACTTCTTTATCCATTTTTCACTTTCTGCGATGTTGAACTTGTACTGTAAACGAGGTTCTTGTAAACAGAGCCATTCCAAACTTTGGGGTGGCTGTGTCTTTTTGATTTTAATTTCCCTAAGCTATAGGACCATAAGTGGAAGTGCCCTAGGCTCTGTTGCTTTGTTTTTTAGATGTTTCAGGAAACACCATACACTTCTCCCGAGTGTCTGTTGGCAATTTACATCCCGCCCATCAGCATAACAAGGCTCCCAGTTCTCCATGGCCTGTCCTGCCTTTCTGGATTTTACACTTTTTTCAGATGGCCCTTTTGACCGGGGGGAAGTGAGACTTCATTGTAGTGCAGATTTCCTCTGCAAGCTTGCTTGGTTGGCCAAAAAGGGCGTATGCGTTTTTTCCTGAATATATTCAGGAAAAAACGCATACGCCCTTTTTGGCCAAGTGCATCATTGTGGACGTTCTGCCTCTTTTCCTATGCTTTCAATGCAATTCCAGTCTACCTCCTGAAATCGGTTTCCTGCAATTCTGCCCCGCTTTCAAGTCCTCTTGGCAGCCTTACTTCAGTATATTTTTGGACGATAGCTGTCATTTATAACTCTGCAGGTTTGTGAATTACAGTGCCCCTGAGCTCCTTTCTTCAACTCGCTTTCTTTTGACCTGGCCGCAACACCGCAGGGTGGCTTCAGGCCTTAATCTGGTTCTGGCATGGCCCGCTGAGCCTTTGGTTAATTCCTCTTCCTGGTGGGAAATGAGAGTTAAATTTGCCCGTCCAGACACCTCCAGCTAGTCTCTCATTGGTTCTCGCTATTCCTGTTCATCTTCCGCAGAAATTGCAAACTGGGCCAAACAGGAGGTTAAAGGCACTGACTCTGAAAGTCGGGAGAGTGTTAGTAAAGCATCTGGAATGTTGCACCCGAGTACCAGGGTACGAAAACTGAGACATATTTGAACACGTCTCCCGATCACATGGTTGATCATACTCTAGGTTCCACATGCATGTTTTAGCTGAAGGAAGAATACCTTAAACCTGGGTAGTTGAAACCCGTGGAATGGGTACCATGCAATTTGACTTCAAAGGGTCTTCATTTGCTCACCGAACCTCTCCATTCCTATCACTGCTGTGTTTATGCCCCTGTACACATGCGTGATTCTCTTTCGGAGACATAGCAATCCATAGGTTTTAAGATACTTACTAGTCAGGTACATTCTTAGGCGTTTAATATGTGGTGTTGAGTCCATTTCGTTGAGCAAGGAGTAGCTCTTGTCTATTCCATATTTGGCTTAAGGAACTTTATCTGTGCTCACTTCAATCTCTGGTTTTATGCAGCACCCCAACTCACCTTTCCCCTTAAGCAAGCATAAGTTGGTTTTCTAAATTTGAGACCCTGTTCTGTTCTGTAATTCAGTTCCTGTGTAGCCAAGTATACATTCCGTGTATTAGTGATATCTTATGATGTTTCTTTTTCTGTGTGACTTATTTCAGTTAGAATCATCATACCTGAATCCACTCATTGTGCTGCTACGGGCCTGATGACATAGATTTTATTGCTGAGTGATATTGCTTTGTAAGTAAATACAACAAATTCTTTATCCATTTTTCAGTTTCTGCGATGTTGAACTTGTACTGTAAACGAGGTTCTTGTAAACAGAGCCGTTCCAAACTTTGGGGTGGCTGTGTCTTTTTGATTTTAATTTCCCTAAGCTATAGGACCATAAGTGGAAGTGCCCTAGGCTCTGTTGCTTTGTTTTTTAGATGTTTCAGGAAACACCATACACTTCTCCCAAGTGTCTGTTGGCAATTTACATCCCGCCCATCAGCATAACAAGGCTCCCAGTTCTCCATGGCCTGTCCTGCCTTTCTGGATTTTACACTTTTTTCAGATGGCCCTTTTGACCGGGGGGAAGTGAGACTTCATTGTAGTGCAGATTTCCTTTGCAAGCTTGCTTGGGTGGCCAAAAAGGGCGTATGCGTTTTTTCCTGAATATATTCAGGAAAAAACGCATACGCTCTTTTTGGCCAAGTGCATCATTGTGGACGTTCTGCCTCTTTTCCTATGCTTTCAATGCAATTCCAGTCTACCTCCTGAAATCGGTTTCCTGCAATTCTGCCCCGCTTTCAAGTCCTCTTGGCAGCCTTACTTCAGTATATTTTTGGACGATAGCTGTCATTTATAACTCTGCAGGTTTGTGAATTACAGTGTCCCTGAGCTCCTTTCTTCAACTCGGTTTCTTGTGACCTGGCCGCAACACCACAGGATGGCTTCAGGCCCTAATCTGGTTCCGGCACGGCACGCTGAGCCTTTGGTTATTTCCTCTTCCTGGTGGGAAATGAGAGTTAAATTTGCCCGTCCAGACACCTCCATCTAGTCTCTCATTGGTTCTCCCTATTCCTGTTCATCTTCCGCAGAAATTGCAAACTGGGCCAAACAGGAGGTTAAAGGCGCTGACTCTCCAAGTGGGGAGAGTGTTAGTAAAGCGTCTGGAATGTTGCACCCGAGTACCAGGGGACGAAAACTGAGACATATTTGAACACGTCTCCCGTTCACACGGTTCATCATACTCTGGGTTCCACATGCATGTTTTAGCTGAAGGAAGAATACCTTAAACCTGGAGAGTTGAGACCCGTGTAATGGGTACCATGCAATATGACTTCAAAGGGTCTTCATTTGCTCACCGAACCTCTCCAATCCTATCACGGCTGCGTTTATGCCCCTGTACACATGCTTGATTCTCTTTCGGAGACATAGCAATCCATAGGTTTTAAGATACTTACTAGTCAGGTACATTCTTAGGCGTTTAATATGGGGTGTTGAGTCCATTTCGTTGAGCAAGGAGTAGCTCTTGTCTATTCCATATTTGGCTTAAGGAACTTTATCTGTGCTCATTTCAATCTCTGGTTTCATGCAGCACCCCAACTCACCTTTCCCCTTAAGCAAGCATAAGTTGGTTTTCTAAATTTGAGACCCTGTTCTGTTCTGTAATTCAGTTCCTGTGTAGCCAAGTTTACATTCCGTGTATTACTGATATCTTATGATGTTTCTTTTTCTGTGTGACTTATTTCAGTTAGAATCATCATACCTGAATCCACTCATTGTGCTGCTAAGGGCCTGGTGACATAGATTTTATTGCTGAGTGATATTGCTTTGTAAGTAAATACCACAACTTCTTTATCCATTTTTCACTTTCTGCGATGTTGAACTTGTACTGTAAACGAGGTTCTTGTAAACAGAGCCATTCCAAACTTTGGGGTGGCTGTGTCTTTTTGATTTTAATTTCCCTAAGCTATAGGACCATAAGTGGAAGTGCCCTAGGCTCTGTTGCTTTGTTTTTTAGATGTTTCAGGAAACACCATACACTTCTCCCGAGTGTCTGTTGGCAAATTACATCCCGCCCATCAGCATAACAAGGCTCCCAGTTCTCCATGGCCTATCCTGCCTTTGTGGATTTTACACTTTTTTCAGATGGCCCTTTTGACCGGGGGGAAGTGAGACTTCATTGTAGTGCAGATTTCCTCTGCAAGCTTGCTTGGTTGGCCAAAAAGGGCATATGCGTTTTTTCCTGAATATATTCAGGAAAAAACGCATATGCCCTTTTTGGCCAAGTGCATCATTGTGGACGTTCTGCCTCTTTTCCTATGCTTTCAATGCAATTCCAGTCTACCTCCTGAAATCGGTTTCCTGCAATTCTGCCCCGCTTTCAAGTCCTCTTGGCAGCCTTACTTCAGTATATTTTTGGACGATAGCTGTCATTTATAACTCTGCAGGTTTGTGAATTACAGTGTCCCTGAGCTCCTTTCTTCAACTCGGTTTCTTGTGACCTGGCCGCAACACCGCAGGATGGCTTCAGGCCCTAATCTGGTTCCGGCACGGCACGCTGAGCCTTTGGTTATTTCCTCTTCCTGGTGGGAAATGAGAGTTAAATTTGCCCGTCCAGACACCTCCATCTAGTCTCTCATTGGTTCTCCCTATTCCTGTTCATCTTCCGCAGAAATTGCAAACTGGGCCAAACAGGAGGTTAAAGGCGCTGACTCTCCAAGTGGGGAGAGTGTTAGTAAAGCGTCTGGAATGTTGCACCCGAGTACCAGGGGACGAAAACTGAGACATATTTGAACACGTCTCCCGTTCACACGGTTCATCATACTCTGGGTTCCACATGCATGTTTTAGCTGAAGGAAGAATACCTTAAACCTGGAGAGTTGAGACCCGTGTAATGGGTACCGTGCAATATGACTTCAAAGGGTCTTCATTTGCTCACCGAACCTCTCCAATCCTATCACTGCTGCGTTTATGCCCCTGTACACACGCTTGATTCTCTTTCGGAGACATAGCAATCCATAGGTTTTAAGATACTTACTAGTCAGGTACATTCTTAGGCGTTTAATATGTGGTGTTGAGTCCATTTCGTTGAGCAAGTAGTAGCTCTTGTCTATTCCATATTTGGCTTAAGGAACTTTATCTGTGCTCACTTCAATCTCTGGTTTCATGCAGCACCCCAACTCACCTTTCCCCTTAAGCAAGCATAAGTTGGTTTTCTAAATTTGAGACCCTGTTCTGTTCTGTAATTCAGTTCCTGTGTAGCCAAGTTTACATTCCGTGTATTACTGATATCTTATGATGTTTCTTTTTCTGTGTGACTTATTTCAGTTAGAATCATCATACCTGAATCCACTCATTGTGCTGCTAAGGGCCTGGTGACATAGATTTCATTGCTGAGTGATATTGCTTTGTAAGTTAATACCACAACTTCTTTATCCATTTTTCACTTCCTGCGATGTTGAACTTGTACTGTAAACGAGGTTCTTGTAAACAGAGCCATTCCAAACTTTGGGGTGGCTGTGTCTTTTTGATTTTAATTTCCCTAAGCTATAGGACCATAAGTGGAAGTGCCCTAGGCTCTGTTGCTTTGTTTTTTAGATGTTTCAGGAAACACCATACACTTCTCCCGAGTGTCTGTTGGCAATTTACATCCCGCCCATCAGCATAACAAGGCTCCCAGTTCTCCATGGCCTGTCCTGCCTTTGTGGATTTTACACTTTTTTCAGATGGCCCTTTTGACCGGGGGGAAGTGAGACTTCATTGTAGTGCAGATTTCCTCTGCAAGCTTGCTTGGTTGGCCAAAAAGGGCGTATGCGTTTTTTCCTGAATATATTCAGGAAAAAACGCATACGCCCTTTTTGGCCAAGTGCATCATTGTGGACGTTCTGCCTCTTTTCCTATGCTTTCAATGCAATTCCAGTCTACCTCCTGAAATCGGTTTCCTGCAATTCTGCCCCGCTTTCAAGTCCTCTTGGCAGCCTTACTTCAGTATATTTTTGGACGATAGCTGTCATTTATAACTCTGCAGCTTTGTGAATCACAGTGCCCCTGAGCTCCTTTCTTCACCTCGCTTTCTTGTGAGCTGGCCGCAACACCGCAGGATGGCTTCAGGCCCTAATCTGGTTCCGGCACGGCACGCTGAGCCTTTGGTTATTTCCTCTTCCTGGTGGGAAATGAGAGTTAAATTTGCCCGTCCAGACACCTCCAGCTAGTCTCTCATTGGTTCCCCCTATTCCTGTTCATCTTCCGCAGAAATTGCAAACTGGGCCAAACAGGAGGTTAAAGGCGCTGACTCTCCAAGTGGGGAGAGTGTTAGTAAAGCGTCTGGAATGTTGCACCCGAGTACCAGGGGACGAAAACTGAGACATATTTGAACACGTCTCCCGTTCACACGGTTGATCATTCTCTGGGTTCCACATGCATGTTTTAGCTGAAGGAAGAATACCTTAAACCTGGAGAGTTGAGACCCGTTTAATGGGTACCATGCAATATGACTTCAAAGGGTCTTCATTTGCTCACCAAACCTCTCCAATCCTATCACGGCTGCGTTTATGCCCCTGTACACACGTTTGATTCTCTTTCGGAGACATAGCAATCCATAGGTTTTAAGATACTTACTAGTCAGGTACATTCTTAGGCGTTTAATATGGGGTGTTGAGTCCATTTCGTTGAGCAAGGAGTAGCTCTTGTCTATTCCATATTTGGCTTAAGGAACTTTATCTGTGCTCATTTCAATCTCTGGTTTCATGCAGCACCCCAACTCACCTTTCCCCTTAAGCAAGCATAAGTCGGTTTTCTAAATTTGAGACTCTGTTCTGTTTTGGAATTCAGTTCCTGTGTAGCCAAGTTTACATTCCGTGTATTAGTGATATCTTATGATGTTTCTTTTTCTGTGTGACTTATTTCAGTTAGAATCATCATACCTGAATCCACTCATTATGCTGCTACGGGCCTGATGACATAGATTTCATTGCTGAGTGATACTGCATTGTATGTAAGTACCACAAGTTGTTTATCCATTTTTCACTTTCTGTGATATTGAACTTGTATGGTATACGTGGTTCTTGTAAACAGAGGCGTCCCAAACTTTGGGGTGGCTGTGTCTTTTTGATTTTAATTTCCCTAAGCTATAGGACCATAAGTGGAAGTGCCCTAGGCTCTGTTGCTTTGTTTTTTAGATGTTTCAGGAAACACCATACACTTCTCCCGAGTGTCTGTTGGCAATTTACATCCCGCCCATCAGCATAACAAGGCTCCCAGTTCTCCATGGCCTGTCCTGCCTTTCTGGATTTTACACTTTTTTCAGATGGCCCTTTTGACCGGGGGGAAGTGAGACTTCATTGTAGTGCAGATTTCCTCTGCAAGTTTGCTTGGTTGGCCAAAAAGGGCGTATGCGTTTTTTCCTGAATATATTCAGGAAAAAACGCATACGCCCTTTTTGGCCAAGTGCATCATTGTGGACGTTCTGCCTCTTTTCCTATGCTTTCAATGCAATTAAAGTCTACCTCCTGAAATCGGTTTCCTGCAATTCTGCCCCGCTTTCAAGTCCTCTTGGCAGCCTTACTTCAGTATATTTTTGGACGATAGCTGTCATTTATAACTCTGCAGGTTTGTGAATTACAGTGCACCTGAGCTCCTTTCTTCAACTCGCTTTCTTGTGAGCTGGCCGCACACCGCAGGATGGCTTCAGGCCCTAATCTGGTTCCGGCATGGCACGCTGAGCCTTTGGTTAATTCCTCTTCCTGGTGGGAAATGAGAGTTAAATTTGCCCGTCCAGACACCTCCAGCTAGTCTCTCATTGGTTCTCCCTATTCCTGTTCATCTTCCGCAGAAATTGCAAACTGGGCCAAACAGGAGGTTAAAGGGACTGACTCTCCAAGTCGGGAGAGTGTTAGTAAACCATCTGGAATGTTGCACCCGAGTACCAGGGTACGAAAACTGAGACATATTTGAACACATCTCCCGATCACATGGTTGATCATACTCTAGGTTCCACATGCATGTTTTAGCTGAAGGAAGAATACTTTAAACCTGGAGAGTTGAGACCCGTGTAATGGGTACCATGCAATATGACTTCAAAGGGTCTTCATTTGCTCACCGAACCTCTCCAATCCTATCCCTGCTGCGTTTATGCCCCTGTACACATGCTTGATTCTCTTTCGCAGACATAGCAATCCATAGGTTTTAAGATACTTACTAGTCAGGTACGTTCTTAGGCGTTTAACATGCGGTGTTGAGTCCATTTCGTTGAGCAAGGAGTAGCTCTTGTCTATTCCATATTTGGCTTAAGGAACTTTATCTGTGCTCATTTCAATCTCTGGTTTTATGCAGTACCCCAAGTCACCTTTCCCCTTAAGCAAGCATAAGTTGGTTTTCGAAATTTGAGACCCTGTTCTGTTCTGTAATTCAGTTCCTGTGTAGCCAAGTTTACATTCCGTGTATTACTGATATCTTATGATGTTTCTTTTTCTGTGTGACTTATTTCAGTTAGAATCATCATACCTGAATCCACTCATTGTGCTGCTAAGGGCCTGATGACATAGATTTCATTGCTGAGTGATACTGCATTTTACGTAAGCACCACAAGTTCTTTATCCATTTTTCACTTTCTGTGATATTGAACTTGTACGGTAAACGAGGTTCTTGTAAACAGAGGCGTTCCAAACTTTGGGGTGGCTGTGTCTTTTTGATTTTAATTTCCCTAAGCTATAGGACCATAAGTGGAAGTGCCCTAGGCTCTGTTGCTTTGTTTTTTAGATGTTTCAGGAAACACCATACACTTCTCCCAAGTGTCTGTTGGCAATTTACATCCCGCCCATCAGCATAACAAGGCTCCCAGTTCTCCATGGCCTGTCCTGCCTTTCTGGATTTTACACTTTTTTCAGATGGCCCTTTTGACCGGGGGGAAGTGAGACTTCATTGTAGTGCAGATTTCCTTTGCAAATTTGCTTGGTTGGCCAAAAAGGGCGTATGCGTTTTTTCCTGAATATATTCAGGAAAAAACGCATACGCACTTTTTGGCCAAGTGCATCATTGTGGACATTCTGCCTCTTTTCCTATGCTTTCAATGCAATTCCAGTCTACCTCCTGAAATTGGTTTCCTGCAATTCTGCCCCGCTTTCAAGTCCTCTTGGCAGCCTTACTTCAGTATATTTTTGGACGATAGCTGTCATTTATAACTCTGCAGGTTTGTGAATTACAGTGCCCCTGAGCTCCTTTCTTCAACTCGCTTTCTTTTGAGGTGGCCTCAACACCGCAGGATGGCTTCAGGCCCTAATCTGGTTCCGGCACGGCATGCTGAGCCTTTGGTTATTTCCTCTTCCTGGTGGGAAATGAGAGTTAAATTTGCCCGGCCAGACACCTCCAGCTAGTCTCTCATTGGTTCTCCCTATTCCTGTTCATCTTCCGCAGAAATTGCAAACTGGGCCAAACAGGAGGTTAAAGGCGCTGACTCTCCAAGTGGGGAGAGTGTTAGTAAAGCGTCTGGAATGTTGCACCCTAGTACCAGGGGAGGAAAACTGAGACATATTTGAACACGTCTCCCGTTCACTCGGTTGATCATACTCTGGATTCCACATGCATGTTTTAGCTGAAGGAAGAATACCTATAACCTGGAGAGTTGAGACCCGTGGAATGGGTACCATGCAATATGACTTCAAAGGGTCTTCATTTGCTCACCGAACCTCTCCAATCCTATCACTGCTGCGTTTATGCCCCTGTACACATGCTTGATTCTCTTTTGGAAACATAGCAATCCATAGGTTTTAAGATACTTACTAGTCAGGTACATTCTTAGGCGTTTAATATGGGGTGTTGAGTCCATTTCGTTGAGCAAGGAGTAGCTCTTGTCTATTCCATATTTGGCTTAAGGAACTTTATCTGTGCTCATTTCAATCTCTGGTTTTATGCAGCACCCCAACTCACCTTTCCCCTTAAACAAGCATAAGTTGGTTTTCTAAATTTGAGACCCTGTTCTGTTTTGGAATTCAGTTCCTGTGTAGCCAAGTTTACATTCCATGTATTAGTGATATCTTATGATGTTTCTTTTTCTGTGTGACTTATTTCAGTTAGAATCATTGTACCTGAATCCACTCATTATGCTGTTACGGGCCTGATGACATAGATTTCATTGCTGAGTGATACTGCATTTTACGTAAGCACCACAAGTTCTTTATCCATTTTTCACTTTCTGTGATATTGAACTTGTACGGTAAACGAGGTTCTTGTAAACAGAGGCGTCCCAAACTTTGGGGTGGCTGTGTCTTTTTGATTTTAATTTCCCTAAGCTATAGGACCATAAGTGGAAGTGCCCTAGGCTCTGTTGCTTTGTTTTTTAGATGTTTCAGGAAACACCATACACTTCTCCCAAGTGTCTGTTGGCAATTTACATCCCGCCCATCAGCATAACAAGGCTCCCAGTTCTCCATGGCCTGTCCTGCCTTTCTGGATTTTACACTTTTTTCAGATGGCCCTTTTGACCAAAGTGAATTGAGACTTCATTGTAGTGCAGATTTCCTTTGCAAGTTTGCTTGGTTGGCCAAAAAGGGCGTATGCTTTTTTTCCTGAATATATTCAGGAAAAAAAGCATATGCCCTTTTTGCCAAAGTGCATCATTGTGGACGCTCTGCCTCTTTTCCTATGCTTGAAATGCAATTCCAGTCTACCTCCTGAAATCGGTTTCCTGCAATTCTGCCCTGCTTTCAAGTCCTCTTGGCAGCCTTACTTCAGTATATTTTTGGACGATAGCTGTCATTTATAACTCTGCAGGTTTGTGAATTACAGTGCACCTGAGCTCCTTTCTTCAACTCGCTTTCTTGTGAGCTGGCCGCAACACCGCAGGATGGCTTCAGGCCCTAATCTGGTTCCGGCACGGCACGCTGAGCCTTTGGTTATTTCCTCTTCCTGGTGGGAAATGAGAGTTAAATTTGCCCGTCCAGACACCTCCAGCTAGTCTCTCATTGGTTCTCGCTATTCCTGTTCATCTTCCGCAGAAATTGCAAACTGGGCCAAACAGGAGGTTAAAGGGACTGACTCTCCAAGTCGGGAGAGTGTTTGTAAAGCGTCTGGAATGTTGCACCCAGGTACCAGGGTATGAAAACTGAGACATATTTGAACACGTCTCCCGATCACATGGTTGATCATACTCTAGGTTCCATATGCATGTTTTAGCTGAAGGAAGAATACCTTAAACCTGGGTAGTTGAAACCCGTGGAATGAGTACCATGCAATATGACTTCAAAGGGTCTTCATTTGCTCACGGAACCTCTCCAGTCCTATCACTGCTGCGTTTATGCCCCTGTACACATGCTTGATTCTCTTTCGGAGACATAGCAATCCATGCGTTTTAAGATACTGACTAGTCAGGTACATTCTTAGGCGTTTAATATGCGGTGTTGAGTCCATTTCGCTGAGCAAGGAGGAGCTCTTGTCTATTCCATATTTGGCTTAAGAACTTTATCTGTGCTCATTTCAATCTCTGGTTTTATGCAGCACCCCAACTCACCTTTACCCTTAAGCAAGCATAAGTTGCTTTTCTAAATTTGAGACCCTGTTCTGTTTTGGAATTCAGTTCCTGTGTAGCCAAGTTTACATTCCGTGTAATAGTGATATCTTATGATGTTTCTTTTTCTGTGTGACTTATTTCAGTTAGAATCATCATACCTGAATCCACTCATTTTGTTGCTAAGGGCCTGATGACATAGATTTCATTGCTGAGTGATGTTGCTTTGTATGTAAATACCACAACTTTTTATCCATTTTTCACTTTCTGGGATGTTGAACTTGTACTGTTAACGAGGTTCTTGTAAACAGAGCCGTTCCAAACTTTGGGGTGGCTGTGTCTTTTTGATTTTAATTTCCCTAAGCTATAGGACCATAAGTGGAAGTGCCCCAGGCTCTGTTGCTTTGTTTTTTAGATGTTTCAGGAAACACCATACACTTCTCCCGAGTGTCTGTTGGCAATTTACATCCCGCCCATCAGCATAACAAGGCTCCCAGTTCTCCATGGCCTGTCCTGCCTTTCTGGATTTTACACTTTTTTCAGATGGCCCTTTTGACCGGGGGGAAGTGAGACTTCTTTGTAGTGCAGATTTCTTTGCAAATTTGCTTGGTTGGCCAAAAAGGGCGTATGCGTTTTTTCCTGAATATATTCAGGAAAAAACGCATACGCCCTTTTAGGCCAAGTGCATCATTGTGGACGTTCTGCCTCTTTTCCTATGCTTTCAGTGCAATTGCAGTCGACCTCCTGAAATCGGTTTCCTGCAATTCTGCCCCGCTTTCAAGTCCTCTTGGCAGCCTTACTTCAGTATATTTTTGGACGATAGCTGTCATTTATAACTCTGCAGGTTTGTTAATTACAGTGCCCCTGAGCTCCTTTCTTCAACTCGCTTTCTTGTGAGCTGGCCGCAACACCGCAGGATGGCTTCAGGCCCTAATCTGGTTCCGGCACGGCACTCTGAGCCTTTGGTTAATTCCTCTTCCTGGTGGGAAATGAGAGTTAAATTTGCCCGTCCAGACACCTCCAGCTAGTCTCTCATTGGTTCTCGCTATTCCTGTTCATCTTCCGCAGAAATTTCTAACTGGGCCAAAGAGGAGGTTAAAGGGACTGACTCTCCAAGTCGGAAGAGTGTTAGTAAAGCGTCTGGAATGTTGCACCCGAGTACCAGGGTACGAAAACTGAGACATATTTGAACACGTCTCCGGTTCACACGGTTGATCATACTCTGGATTCCACATGCATGTTTTAGCTGAAGGAAGAATACCTATAACCTGGAGAGTTGAGACCCGTGGAATGGGTACCATGCAATATGACTTCAAAGGGTCTTCATTTGCTCACCGAACCTCTCCAATCCTATCACTGCTGCGTTTATGCCCCTGTACACATGCTTGATTCTCTTTCGGAGACATAGCAATCCATAGGTTTTAAGATACTTACTAGTGAGGTACATTCTTAGGCGTTTAATATGGGGTGTTGAGTCCATTTCGTTGAGCAAGGAGTAGCACTTGTCTATTCCATATTTGGCTTAAGGAACTTTATCTGTGCTCATTTCAATCTCTGGTTTTATGCAGCACCCCAACTCACCTTTACCCTTAAGCAAGTATAAGTTGGTTTTCTAAATTTGAGACCCTGTTCTGTTCTGTAATTCAGTTCCTGTGTAGCCAAGTTTACATTCCGTGTATTACTGATATCTTATGATGTTTCTTTTTCTGTGTGACTTATTTCAGTTAGAATCATCATACCTGAATCCACTCATTGTGCTGCTAAGGGCCTGATGACATAGATTTCATTGCTGAGTGATATTGCTTTGTAAGTAAATACCACAACTTCTTTATCCATTTTTCACTTTCTGCAATGTTGAACTTGTACTGTAAACGAGGTTCTTGTAAACAGAGCCATTCCAAACTTTGGGGTGGCTGTGTCTTTTTGATTTTAATTTCCCTAAGCTATAGGACCATAAGTGGAAGTGCCCCAGGCTCTGTTGCTTTGTTTTTTAGATGTTTCAGGAAACACCATACACTTCTCCCGAGTGTCTGTTGGCAATTTACATCCCGCCCATCAGCATAACAAGGCTCCCAGTTCTCCATGGCCTGTCCTGCCTTTCTGGATTTTACACTTTTTTCAGATGGCCCTTTTGACCGGGGGGAAGTGAGACTTCATTGTAGTGCAGATTTCCTTTGCAAGCTTGCTTGGTTGGCCAAAAAGGGCGTATGCGTTTTTTCCTGAATATATTCAGGAAAAAACGCATACGCCCTTTTAGGCCAAGTGCATCATTGTGGACGTTCTGCCTCTTTTCCTATGCTTTCAATGCAATTGCAGTCGACCTCCTGAAATCGGTTTCCTGCAATTCTGCCCCGCTTTCAAGTCCTCTTGGCAGCCTTACTTCAGTATATTTTTGGACGATAGCTGTCATTTATAACTCTGCAGGTTTGTGAATTACAGTGCCCCTGAGCTCCTTTCTTCAACTCGCTTTCTTGTGAGCTGGCCGCAACACCGCAGGATGGCTTCAGGCCCTAATCTGGTTCCGGCACGGCACTCTGAGCCTTTGGTTAATTCCTCTTCCTGGTGGGAAATGAGAGTTAAATTTGCCCGTCCAGACACCTCCATCTAGTCTCTCATTGGTTCTCCCTATTCCTGTTCATCTTCCGCAGAAATTGCAAACTGGGCCAAACAGGAGGTTAAAGGCGCTGACTCTCCAAGTGGGGAGAGTGTTAGTAAAGCGTCTGGAATGTTGCACCCGAGTACCAGGGGACGAAAACTGAGACATATTTGAACACGTCTCCCGTTCACACGGTTCATCATACTCTGGGTTCCACATGCATGTTTTAGCTGAAGAAAGAATACCTTAAACCTGGAGAGTTGAGACCCGTGTAATGGGTACCATGCAATATGACTTCAAAGGGTCTTCATTTGCTCACCGAACCTCTCCAATCCTATCACGGCTGCGTTTATGCCCCTGTACACATGCTTGATTCTCTTTCGGAGACATAGCAATCCATAGGTTTTAAGATACTTACTAGTCAGGTACATTCTTAGGCGTTTAATATGGGGTGTTGAGTCCATTTCGTTGAGCAAGGAGTAGCTCTTGTCTATTCCATATTTGGCTTAAGGAACTTTATCTGTGCTCATTTCAATCTCTGGTTTCATGCAGCACCCCAACTCACCTTTCCCCTTAAGCAAGCATAAGTTGGTTTTCTAAATTTGAGACCCTGTTCTGTTCTGTAATTCAGTTCCTGTGTAGCCAAGTTTACATTCCGTGTATTACTGATATCTTATGATGTTTCTTTTTCTGTGTGACTTATTTCAGTTAGAATCATCATACCTGAATCCACTCATTGTGCTGCTAAGGGCCTGGTGACATAGATTTTATTGCTGAGTGATATTGCTTTGTAAGTAAATACCACAACTTCTTTATCCATTTTTCACTTTCTGCGATGTTGAACTTGTACTGTAAACGAGGTTCTTGTAAACAGAGCCATTCCAAACTTTGGGGTGGCTGTGTCTTTTTGATTTTAATTTCCCTAAGCTATAGGACCATAAGTGGAAGTGCCCTAGGCTCTGTTGCTTTGTTTTTTAGATGTTTCAGGAAACACCATACACTTCTCCCGAGTGTCTGTTGGCAAATTACATCCCGCCCATCAGCATAACAAGGCTCCCAGTTCTCCATGGCCTATCCTGCCTTTGTGGATTTTACACTTTTTTCAGATGGCCCTTTTGACCGGGGGGAAGTGAGACTTCATTGTAGTGCAGATTTCCTCTGCAAGCTTGCTTGGTTGGCCAAAAAGGGCATATGCGTTTTTTCCTGAATATATTCAGGAAAAAACGCATATGCCCTTTTTGGCCAAGTGCATCATTGTGGACGTTCTGCCTCTTTTCCTATGCTTTCAATGCAATTCCAGTCTACCTCCTGAAATCGGTTTCCTGCAATTCTGCCCCGCTTTCAAGTCCTCTTGGCAGCCTTACTTCAGTATATTTTTGGACGATAGCTGTCATTTATAACTCTGCAGGTTTGTGAATTACAGTGTCCCTGAGCTCCTTTCTTCAACTCGGTTTCTTGTGACCTGGCCGCAACACCGCAGGATGGCTTCAGGCCCTAATCTGGTTCCGGCACGGCACGCTGAGCCTTTGGTTATTTCCTCTTCCTGGTGGGAAATGAGAGTTAAATTTGCCCGTCCAGACACCTCCATCTAGTCTCTCATTGGTTCTCCCTATTCCTGTTCATCTTCCGCAGAAATTGCAAACTGGGCCAAACAGGAGGTTAAAGGCGCTGACTCTCCAAGTGGGGAGAGTGTTAGTAAAGCGTCTGGAATGTTGCACCCGAGTACCAGGGGACGAAAACTGAGACATATTTGAACACGTCTCCCGTTCACACGGTTGATCATACTCTGGGTTCCACATGCATGTTTTAGCTGAAGGAAGAATACCTTAAACCTGGAGAGTTGAGACCCGTGTAATGGGTACCGTGCAATATGACTTCAAAGGGTCTTCATTTGCTCACCGAACCTCTCCAATCCTATCACTGCTGCGTTTATGCCCCTGTACACACGCTTGATTCTCTTTCGGAGACATAGCAATCCATAGGTTTTAAGATACTTACTAGTCAGGTACATTCTTAGGCGTTTAATATGTGGTGTTGAGTCCATTTCGTTGAGCAAGGAGTAGCTCTTGTCTATTCCATATTTGGCTTAAGGAACTTTATCTGTGCTCACTTCAATCTCTGGTTTCATGCAGCACCCCAACTCACCTTTACCCTTAAGCAAGCATAAGTTGGTTTTCTAAATTTGAGACCCTGTTCTGTTCTGTAATTCAGTTCCTGTGTAGCCAAGTTTACATTCCGTGTATTACTGATATCTTATGATGTTTCTTTTTCTGTGTGACTTATTTCAGTTAGAATCATCATACCTGAATCCACTCATTGTGCTGCTAAGGGCCTGGTGACATAGATTTCATTGCTGAGTGATATTGCTTTGTAAGTAAATACCACAACTTCTTTATCCATTTTTCACTTTCTGCGATGTTGAACTTGTACTGTAAACGAGGTTCTTGTAAACAGAGCCATTCCAAACTTTGGGGTGGCTGTGTCTTTTTGATTTTAATTTCCCTAAGCTATAGGACCATAAGTGGAAGTGCCCTAGGCTCTGTTGCTTTGTTTTTTAGATGTTTCAGGAAACACCATACACTTCTCCCGAGTGTCTGTTGGCAAATTACATCCCGCCCATCAGCATAACAAGGCTCCCAGTTCTCCATGGCCTATCCTGCCTTTGTGGATTTTACACTTTTTTCAGATGGCCCTTTTGACCGGGGGGAAGTGAGACTTCATTGTAGTGCAGATTTCCTCTGCAAGCTTGCTTGGTTGGCCAAAAAGGGCGTATGCGTTTTTTCCTGAATATATTCAGGAAAAAACGCATACGCCCTTTTTGGCCAAGTGCATCATTGTGGACGTTCTGCCTCTTTTCCTATGCTTTCAATGCAATTCCAGTCTACCTCCTGAAATCGGTTTCCTGCAATTCTGCCCCGCTTTCAAGTCCTCTTGGCAGCCTTACTTCAGTATATTTTTGGACGATAGCTGTCATTTATAACTCTGCAGCTTTGTGAATCACAGTGCCCCTGAGCTCCTTTCTTCACCTCGCTTTCTTGTGAGCTGGCCGCAACACCGCAGGATGGCTTCAGGCCCTAATCTGGTTCCGGCACGGCACGCTGAGCCTTTGGTTATTTCCTCTTCCTGGTGGGAAATGAGAGTTAAATTTGCCCGTCCAGACACCTCCAGCTAGTCTCTCATTGGTTCCCCCTATTCCTGTTCATCTTCCGCAGAAATTGCAAACTGGGCCAAACAGGAGGTTAAAGGCGCTGACTCTCCAAGTGGGGAGAGTGTTAGTAAAGCGTCTGGAATGTTGCACCCGAGTACCAGGGGACGAAAACTGAGACATATTTGAACACGTCTCCCGTTCACACGGTTGATCATTCTCTGGGTTCCACATGCATGTTTTAGCTGAAGGAAGAATACCTTAAACCTGGAGAGTTGAGACCCGTTTAATGGGTACCATGCAATATGACTTCAAAGGGTCTTCATTTGCTCACCAAACCTCTCCAATCCTATCACGGCTGCGTTTATGCCCCTGTACACACGTTTGATTCTCTTTCGGAGACATAGCAATCCATAGGTTTTAAGATACTTACTAGTCAGGTACATTCTTAGGCGTTTAATATGGGGTGTTGAGTCCATTTCGTTGAGCAAGGAGTAGCTCTTGTCTATTCCATATTTGGCTTAAGGAACTTTATCTGTGCTCATTTCAATCTCTGGTTTCATGCAGCACCCCAACTCACCTTTCCCCTTAAGCAAGCATAAGTCGGTTTTCTAAATTTGAGACTCTGTTCTGTTTTGGAATTCAGTTCCTGTGTAGCCAAGTTTACATTCCGTGTATTAGTGATATCTTATGATGTTTCTTTTTCTGTGTGACTTATTTCAGTTAGAATCATCATACCTGAATCCACTCATTATGCTGCTACGGGCCTGATGACATAGATTTCATTGCTGAGTGATACTGCATTGTATGTAAGTACCACAAGTTGTTTATCCATTTTTCACTTTCTGTGATATTGAACTTGTATGGTATACGTGGTTCTTGTAAACAGAGGCGTCCCAAACTTTGGGGTGGCTGTGTCTTTTTGATTTTAATTTCCCTAAGCTATAGGACCATAAGTGGAAGTGCCCTAGGCTCTGTTGCTTTGTTTTTTAGATGTTTCAGGAAACACCATACACTTCTCCCGAGTGTCTGTTGGCAATTTACATCCCGCCCATCAGCATAACAAGGCTCCCAGTTCTCCATGGCCTGTCCTGCCTTTCTGGATTTTACACTTTTTTCAGATGGCCCTTTTGACCGGGGGGAAGTGAGACTTCATTGTAGTGCAGATTTCCTCTGCAAGTTTGCTTGGTTGGCCAAAAAGGGCGTATGCGTTTTTTCCTGAATATATTCAGGAAAAAACGCATACGCCCTTTTTGGCCAAGTGCATCATTGTGGACGTTCTGCCTCTTTTCCTATGCTTTCAATGCAATTAAAGTCTACCTCCTGAAATCGGTTTCCTGCAATTCTGCCCCGCTTTCAAGTCCTCTTGGCAGCCTTACTTCAGTATATTTTTGGACGATAGCTGTCATTTATAACTCTGCAGGTTTGTGAATTACAGTGCCCCTGAGCTCCTTTCTTCAACTCGCTTTCTTGTGAGCTGGCCGCACACCGCAGGATGGCTTCAGGCCCTAATCTGGTTCCGGCACGGCACGCTGAGCCTTTGGTTAATTCCTCTTCCTGGTGGGAAATGAGAGTTAAATTTGCCCGTCCAGACACCTCCAGCTAGTCTCTCATTGGTTCTCCCTATTCCTGTTCATCTTCTGCAGAAATTGCAAACTGGGCCAAACAGGAGGTTAAAGGGACTGACTCTCCAAGTCGGGAGAGTGTTAGTAAACCATCTGGAATGTTGCACCCGAGTACCAGGGTACGAAAACTGAGACATATTTGAACACATCTCCCGATCACATGGTTGATCATACTCTAGGTTCCACATGCATGTTTTAGCTGAAGGAAGAATACTTTAAACCTGGAGAGTTGAGACCCGTGTAATGGGTACCATGCAATATGACTTCAAAGGGTCTTCATTTGCTCACCGAACCTCTCCAATCCTATCCCTGCTGCGTTTATGCCCCTGTACACATGCTTGATTCTCTTTCGCAGACATAGCAATCCATAGGTTTTAAGATACTTACTAGTCAGGTACATTCTTAGGCGTTTAACATGCGGTGTTGAGTCCATTTCGTTGAGCAAGGAGTAGCTCTTGTCTATTCCATATTTGGCTTAAGGAACTTTATCTGTGCTCATTTCAATCTCTGGTTTTATGCAGTACCCCAAGTCACCTTTCCCCTTAAGCAAGCATAAGTTGGTTTTCGAAATTTGAGACCCTGTTCTGTTCTGTAATTCAGTTCCTGTGTAGCCAAGTTTACATTCCGTGTATTACTGATATCTTATGATGTTTCTTTTTCTGTGTGACTTATTTCAGTTAGAATCATCATACCTGAATCCACTCATTGTGCTGCTAAGGGCCTGATGACATAGATTTCATTGCTGAGTGATACTGCATTTTACGTAAGCACCACAAGTTCTTTATCCATTTTTCACTTTCTGTGATATTGAACTTGTACGGTAAACGAGGTTCTTGTAAACAGAGGCGTTCCAAACTTTGGGGTGGCTGTGTCTTTTTGATTTTAATTTCCCTAAGCTATAGGACCATAAGTGGAAGTGCCCTAGGCTCTGTTGCTTTGTTTTTTAGATGTTTCAGGAAACACCATACACTTCTCCCAAGTGTCTGTTGGCAATTTACATCCCGCCCATCAGCATAACAAGGCTCCCAGTTCTCCATGGCCTGTCCTGCCTTTCTGGATTTTACACTTTTTTCAGATGGCCCTTTTGACCGGGGGGAAGTGAGACTTCATTGTAGTGCAGATTTCCTTTGCAAACTTGCTTGGTTGGCCAAAAAGGGCGTATGCGTTTTTTCCTGAATATATTCAGGAAAAAACGCATACGCACTTTTTGGCCAAGTGCATCATTGTGGACATTCTGCCTCTTTTCCTATGCTTTCAATGCAATTCCAGTCTACCTCCTGAAATTGGTTTCCTGCAATTCTGCCCCGCTTTCAAGTCCTCTTGGCAGCCTTACTTCAGTATATTTTTGGACGATAGCTGTCATTTATAACTCTGCAGGTTTGTGAATTACAGTGCCCCTGAGCTCCTTTCTTCAACTCGCTTTCTTTTGAGGTGGCCTCAACACCGCAGGATGGCTTCAGGCCCTAATCTGGTTCCGGCACGGCATGCTGAGCCTTTGGTTATTTCCTCTTCCTGGTGGGAAATGAGAGTTAAATTTGCCCGGCCAGACACCTCCAGCTAGTCTCTCATTGGTTCTCCCTATTCCTGTTCATCTTCCGCAGAAATTGCAAACTGGGCCAAACAGGAGGTTAAAGGCGCTGACTCTCCAAGTGGGGAGAGTGTTAGTAAAGCGTCTGGAATGTTGCACCCTAGTACCAGGGGAGGAAAACTGAGACATATTTGAACACGTCTCCCGTTCACTCGGTTGATCATACTCTGGATTCCACATGCATGTTTTAGCTGAAGGAAGAATACCTATAACCTGGAGAGTTGAGACCCGTGGAATGGGTACCATGCAATATGACTTCAAAGGGTCTTCATTTGCTCACCGAACCTCTCCAATCCTATCACTGCTGCGTTTATGCCCCTGTACACATGCTTGATTCTCTTTTGGAAACATAGCAATCCATAGGTTTTAAGATACTTACTAGTCAGGTACATTCTTAGGCGTTTAATATGGGGTGTTGAGTCCATTTCGTTGAGCAAGGAGTAGCTCTTGTCTATTCCATATTTGGCTTAAGGAACTTTATCTGTGCTCATTTCAATCTCTGGTTTTATGCAGCACCCCAACTCACCTTTCCCCTTAAACAAGCATAAGTTGGTTTTCTAAATTTGAGACCCTGTTCTGTTTTGGAATTCAGTTCCTGTGTAGCCAAGTTTACATTCCATGTATTAGTGATATCTTATGATGTTTCTTTTTCTGTGTGACTTATTTCAGTTAGAATCATTGTACCTGAATCCACTCATTATGCTGTTACGGGCCTGATGACATAGATTTCATTGCTGAGTGATACTGCATTTTACGTAAGCACCACAAGTTCTTTATCCATTTTTCACTTTCTGTGATATTGAACTTGTACGGTAAACGAGGTTCTTGTAAACAGAGGCGTCCCAAACTTTGGGGTGGCTGTGTCTTTTTTATTTTAATTTCCCTAAGCTATAGGACCATAAGTGGAAGTGCCCTAGGCTCTGTTGCTTTGTTTTTTAGATGTTTCAGGAAACACCATACACTTCTCCCAAGTGTCTGTTGGCAATTTACATCCCGCCCATCAGCATAACAAGGCTCCCAGTTCTCCATGGCCTGTCCTGCCTTTCTGGATTTTACACTTTTTTCAGATGGCCCTTTTGACCAAAGTGAATTGAGACTTCATTGTAGTGCAGATTTCCTTTGCAAGTTTGCTTGGTTGGCCAAAAAGGGCGTATGCTTTTTTTCCTGAATATATTCAGGAAAAAAAGCATATGCCCTTTTTGCCAAAGTGCATCATTGTGGACGCTCTGCCTCTTTTCCTATGCTTGAAATGCAATTCCAGTCTACCTCCTGAAATCGGTTTCCTGCAATTCTGCCCTGCTTTCAAGTCCTCTTGGCAGCCTTACTTCAGTATATTTTTGGACGATAGCTGTCATTTATAACTCTGCAGGTTTGTGAATTACAGTGCCCCTGAGCTCCTTTCTTCAACTCGCTTTCTTGTGAGCTGGCCGCAACACCGCAGGATGGCTTCAGGCCCTAATCTGGTTCCGGCACGGCACGCTGAGCCTTTGGTTATTTCCTCTTCCTGGTGGGAAATGAGAGTTAAATTTGCCCGTCCAGACACCTCCAGCTAGTCTCTCATTGGTTCTCGCTATTCCTGTTCATCTTCCGCAGAAATTGCAAACTGGGCCAAACAGGAGGTTAAAGGGACTGACTCTCCAAGTCGGGAGAGTGTTTGTAAAGCGTCTGGAATGTTGCACCCAGGTACCAGGGTATGAAAACTGAGACATATTTGAACATGTCTCCCGATCACATGGTTGATCATACTCTAGGTTCCATATGCATGTTTTAGCTGAAGGAAGAATACCTTAAACCTGGGTAGTTGAAACCCGTGGAATGAGTACCATGCAATATGACTTCAAAGGGTCTTCATTTGCTCACGGAACCTCTCCAGTCCTATCACTGCTGCGTTTATGCCCCTGTACACATGCTTGATTCTCTTTCGGAGACATAGCAATCCATGCGTTTTAAGATACTGACTAGTCAGGTACATTCTTAGGCGTTTAATATGCGGTGTTGAGTCCATTTCGCTGAGCAAGGAGGAGCTCTTGTCTATTCCATATTTGGCTTAAGAACTTTATCTGTGCTCATTTCAATCTCTGGTTTTATGCAGCACCCCAACTCACCTTTACCCTTAAGCAAGCATAAGTTGCTTTTCTAAATTTGAGACCCTGTTCTGTTTTGGAATTCAGTTCCTGTGTAGCCAAGTTTACATTCCGTGTAATAGTGATATCTTATGATGTTTCTTTTTCTGTGTGACTTATTTCAGTTAGAATCATCATACCTGAATCCACTCATTTTGTTGCTAAGGGCCTGATGACATAGATTTCATTGCTGAGTGATATTGCTTTGTATGTAAATACCACAACTTTTTATCCATTTTTCACTTTCTGGGATGTTGAACTTGTACTGTTAACGAGGTTCTTGTAAACAGAGCCGTTCCAAACTTTGGGGTGGCTGTGTCTTTTTGATTTTAATTTCCCTAAGCTATAGGACCATAAGTGGAAGTGCCCCAGGCTCTGTTGCTTTGTTTTTTAGATGTTGCAGGAAACACCATACACTTCTCCCGAGTGTCTGTTGGCAATTTACATCCCGCCCATCAGCATAACAAGGCTCCCAGTTCTCCATGGCCTGTCCTGCCTTTCTGGATTTTACACTTTTTTCAGATGGCCCTTTTGACCGGGGGGAAGTGAGACTTCTTTGTAGTGCAGATTTCCTTTGCAAGCTTGCTTGGTTGGCCAAAAAGGGCGTATGCGTTTTTTGAATATATTCAAAATATATTCAGGAAAAATATATATTCAGGAAAATATATTTTCCTGAATATATTCAGGAAAAAACGCATACGCCCTTTTAGGCCAAGTGCATCATTGTGGACGTTCTGCCTCTTTTCCTATGCTTTCAGTGCAATTGCAGTCGACCTCCTGAAATCGGTTTCCTGCAATTCTGCCCCGCTTTCAAGTCCTCTTGGCAGCCTTACTTCAGTATATTTTTGGACGATAGCTGTCATTTATAACTCTGCAGGTTTGTTAATTACAGTGCCCCTGAGCTCCTTTCTTCTACTCGCTTTCTTGTGAGCTGGCCGCAACACCGCAGGATGGCTTCAGGCCCTAATCTGGTTCCGGCACGGCACTCTGAGCCTTTGGTTAATTCCTCTTCCTGGTGGGAAATGAGAGTTAAATTTGCCCGTCCAGACACCTCCAGCTAGTCTCTCATTGGTTCTCGCTATTCCTGTTCATCTTCCGCAGAAATTTCTAACTGGGCCAAAGAGGAGGTTAAAGGGACTGACTCTCCAAGTCGGAAGAGTGTTAGTAAAGCGTCTGGAATGTTGCACCCGAGTACCAGGGTACGAAAACTGAGACATATTTGAACACGTCTCCGGTTCACACGGTTGATCATACTCTGGATTCCACATGCATGTTTTAGCTGAAGGAAGAATACCTATAACCTGGAGAGTTGAGACCCGTGGAATGGGTACCATGCAATATGACTTCAAAGGGTCTTCATTTGCTCACCGAACCTCTCCAATCCTATCACTGCTGCGTTTATGCCCCTGTACACATGCTTGATTCTCTTTCGGAGACATAGCAATCCATAGGTTTTAAGATACTTACTAGTGAGGTACATTCTTAGGCGTTTAATATGGGGTGTTGAGTCCATTTCGTTGAGCAAGGAGTAGCACTTGTCTATTCCATATTTGGCTTAAGGAACTTTATCTGTGCTCATTTCAATCTCTGGTTTTATGCAGCACCCCAACTCACCTTTACCCTTAAGCAAGTATAAGTTGGTTTTCTAAATTTGAGACCCTGTTCTGTTCTGTAATTCAGTTCCTGTGTAGCCAAGTTTACATTCCGTGTATTACTGATATCTTATGATGTTTCTTTTTCTGTGTGACTTATTTCAGTTAGAATCATCATACCTGAATCCACTCATTGTGCTGCTAAGGTCCTGATGACATAGATTTTATTGCTGAGTGATATTGCTTTGTAAGTAAATACCACAACTTCTTTATCCATTTTTCACTTTCTGCAATGTTGAACTTGTACTGTAAACGAGGTTCTTGTAAACAGAGCCATTCCAAACTTTGGGGTGGCTGTGTCTTTTTGATTTTAATTTCCCTAAGCTATAGGACCATAAGTGGAAGTGCCCCAGGCTCTGTTGCTTTGTTTTTTAGATGTTTCAGGAAACACCATACACTTCTCCCGAGTGTCTGTTGGCAATTTACATCCCACCAATCAGCATAACAAGGCTCCCAGTTCTCCATGGCCTGTCCTGCCTTTCTGGATTTTACACTTTTTTCAGATGGCCCTTTTGACCGGGGGGAAGTGAGACTTCTTTGTAGTGCAGATTTCTTTGCAAATTTGCTTGGTTGGCCAAAAAGGGCGTATGCGTTTTTTCCTGAATATATTCAGGAAAAAACGCATACGCCCTTTTAGGCCAAGTGCATCATTGTGGACGTTCTGCCTCTTTTCCTATGCTTTCAATGCAATTGCAGTCGACCTCCTGAAATCGGTTTCCTGCAATTCTGCCCCGCTTTCAAGTCCTCTTGGCAGCCTTACTTCAGTATATTTTTGGACGATAGCTGTCATTTATAACTCTGCAGGTTTGTGAATTACAGTGCCCCTGAGCTCCTTTCTTCAACTCGCTTTCTTGTGAGCTGGCCGCAACACCGCAGGATGGCTTCAGGCCCTAATCTGGTTCCGGCACGGCACGCTGAGCCTTTGGTTAATTCCTCTTCCTGGTGGGAAATGAGAGTTAAATTTGCCCGTCCAGACACCTCCAGCTAGTCTCTCATTGGTTCTCGCTATTCCTGTTCATCTTCCGCAGAAATTTCTAACTGGGCCAAAGAGGAGGTTAAAGGGACTGACTCTCCAAGTCGGAAGAGTGTTAGTAAAGCGTCTGGAATGTTGCACCCGAGTACCAGGGTACGAAAACTGAGACATATTTGAACACGTCTCCGGTTCACACGGTTGATCATACTCTGGATTCCACATGCATGTTTTAGCTGAAGGAAGAATACCTATAACCTGGAGAGTTGAGACCCGTGGAATGGGTACCATGCAATATGACTTCAAAGGGTCTTCATTTGCTCACCGAACCTCTCCAATCCTATCACTGCTGCGTTTATGCCCCTGTACACATGCTTGATTCTCTTTTGGAAACATAGCAATCCATAGGTTTTAAGATACTTACTAGTCAGGTACATTCTTAGGCGTTTAATATGCGATGTTGAGTCCATTTCGTTGAGCAAGGAGTAGCTCTTGTCTATTCCATATTTGGCTTAAGGAACTTTATCTGTGCTCATTTCAATCTCTGGTTTTATGCAGCACCCCAACTCACCTTTCCCCTTAAGCAAGCATAAGTTGGTTTTCTAAATTTGAGACCCTGTTCTGTTCTGTAATTCAGTTCCTGTGTAGCCAAGTTTACATTCCATGTATTAGTGATATCTTATGATGTTTCTTTTTCTGTGTGACTTATTTCAGTTAGAATCATCATACCTGAATCCACTCATTGTGTTGCTAAGGGCCTGATGACATAGATTTAATTGCTGAGTGATATTGCTTTGTATGTAAATACCACAACTTTTTATCCATTTTTCACTTTCTGGGATGTTGAACTTGTACTGTTAACGAGGTTCTTGTAAACAGAGCCGTTCCAAACTTTGGGGTGGCTGTGTCTTTTTGATTTTAATTTCCCTAAGCTATAGGACCATAAGTGGAAGTGCCCTAGGCTCTGTTGCTTTGTTTTTTAGATGTTTCAGGAAACACCATACACTTCTCCCGAGTGTCTGTTGGCAATTTACATCCCGCCCATCAGCATAACAAGGCTCCCAGTTCTCCATGGCCTGTCCTGCCTGTCTGGATTTTACACTTTTTTCAGATGGCCCTTTTGACCGGGGGGAAGTGAGACTTCATTGTAGTGCAGATTTCCTTTGCAAGCTTGCTTGGTTGGCCAAAAAGGGCGTATGCGTTTTTTCCTGAATATATTCAGGAAAAAACGCATACGCCCTTTTTGGCCAAGTGCATCATTGTGGACGTTCTGCCTCTTTTCCTATGCTTTCAATGCAATTCCAGTCTACCTCCTGAAATCGGTTTCCTGCTATTCTGCCCCGCTTTCAAGTCCTCTTGGCAGCCTTACTTCAGTATATTTTTGGACGATAGCTGTCATTTATAACTCTGCAGGTTTGTGAATTACAGTGCCCCGGAGCTCCTTTCTTCAACTCGCTTTCTTGTGAGCTGGCCGCAACACCGCAGGATGGCTTCAGGCCCTAATCTGGTTCCGGCACGGCACGCTGAGCCTTTGGTTAATTCCTCTTCCTGGTGGGAAATGAGAGTTAAATTTGCCCGTCCAGACACCTCCAGCTAGTCTCTCATTGGTTCTCGCTATTCCTGTTCATCTTCCGCAGAAATTGCTAACTGGGCCAAACAGGAGGTTAAAGGGACTGACTCTCCAAGTCGGAAGAGTGTTAGTAAAGCGTCTGGAATGTTGCACCCGAGTACCAGGGTACGAAAACTGAGACATATTTGAACACGTCTCCCGATCACATGGTTGATCATACTCTAGGTTTCACATGCATGTTTTAGCTGAAGGAAGAATACCTTAAACCTGGGTAGTTGAAACCCGTGGAATGGGTACCATGCAATATGACTTCAAAGGGTCTTCATTTGCTCACCGAACCTCTCCAATCCTATCACTGCTGCGTTTATGCCCCTGTACACATGCTTGATTCTCTTTCGGAGACATAGCAATCCATAGGTTTTAAGATACTTACTAGTGAGGTACATTCTTAGGCGTTTAATATGGGGTGTTGAGTCCATTTCGTTGAGCAAGGAGTAGCACTTGTCTATTCCATATTTGGCTTAAGGAACTTTATCTGTGCTCATTTCAATCTCTGGTTTTATGCAGCACCCCAACTCACCTTTACCCTTAAACAAGTATAAGTTGGTTTTCTAAATTTGAGACCCTGTTCTGTTCTGTAATTCAGTTCCTGTGTAGCCAAGTTTACATTCCGTGTATTACTGATATCTTATGATGTTTCTTTTTCTGTGTGACTTATTTCAGTTAGAATCATCATACCTGAATCCACTCATTGTGCTGCTAAGGGCCTGATGACATAGATTTTATTGCTGAGTGATATTGCTTTGTAAGTAAATACCACAACTTCTTTATCCATTTTTCACTTTCTGCAATGTTGAACTTGTACTGTAAACGAGGTTCTTGTAAACAGAGCCATTCCAAACTTTGGGGTGGCTGTGTCTTTTTGATTTTAATTTCCCTAAGCTATAGGACCATAAGTGGAAGTGCCCTAGGCTCTGTTGCTTTGTTTTTTAGATGTTTCAGGAAACACCATACACTTCTCCCGAGTGTCTGTTGGCAATTTACATCCCGCCCATCAGCATAACAAGGCTCCCAGTTCTCCATGGCCTGTCCTGCCTTTCTGGATTTTACACTTTTTTCAGATGGCCCTTTTGACCGGGGGGAAGTGAGACTTCATTGTAGTGCAGATTTCCTTTGCAAGCTTGCTTGGTTGGCCAAAAAGGGCGTAGGCGTTTTTTCCTGAATATATTCAGGAAAAAACGCCTACGCCCTTTTTGGCCACATGCATCATTGTGGACGTTCTGCCTCTTTTCCTATGCTTTCAATGCAATTCCAGTCTACCTCCTGAAATCGGTTTCCTGCAATTCTGCCCCGCATTCAAGTCCTCTTGGGAGCCTTACTTCAGTATATTTTTGGACGATAGCTGTCATTTATAACTCTGCAGGTTTGTGAATTACAGTGCCCCTGAGCTCCTTTCTTCAACTCGCTTTCTTTTGAGCTGGCCGCAACACCGCAGGATGGCTTCAGGCCCTAATCTGGTTCCGGCACGGCACGCTGAGCCTTTGGTTATTTCCTCTTCCTGGTGGGAAATGAGAGTTAAATTTGCCCGTCCAGACACCTCCAGCTAGTCTCTCATTGGTTCTCCCTATTCCTGTTCATCTTCCGCAGAAATTGCAAACTGGGCAAAACAGGAGGTTAAAGGCGCTGACTCTCCAAGTGGGGAGAGTGTTAGTAAAGCATCTGGAATGTTGCACCCGAGTACCAGGGTACGAAAACTGAGACATATTTGAACATGTCTCCCGATCACATGGTTGATCATACTCTAGGTTCCACATGCATGTTTTTGCTGAAGGAAGAATAGCTTAAATCTGGAGAGTTGAAACCCGTGGAATGGGTACCATGCAATATGTCTTCAAAGGGTTTTCATTTGCTCACCGAACCTCTCCAATCCTATCACTGCTGCGTTTATGCCCCTGTACACATGCTTGATTCTCTTTCGGAGACATAGCAATCCATAGGTTTTAGGATACTTACTAGTCAGGTACATTGTTAGGCGTTTAATATGGGGTGTTGAGTCCATTTCGTTGAGCAAGGAGTAGCACTTGTCTATTCCATATTTGGCTTAAGGAACTTTATCTGTGCTCATTTCAATCTCTGGTTTTATGCAGCACCCCAACTCACCTTTCCCCTTAAGCAAGTTTAAGTTGGTTTTCTAAATTTGAGACCCTGTTCTGTTCTGTAATTCAGTTCCTGTGTAGCCAAGTTTACATTCTGTGTATTACTGATATCTTATGATGTTTCTTTTTCTGTGTGACTTATTTCAGTTAGAATCATCATACCTGAATCCACTCATTGTGCTGCTAAGGGCCTGATGACATAGATTTTATTGCTGAGTGATATTGCTTTGTAAGTAAATACCACAACTTCTTTATCCATTTTTCACTTTCTGCAATGTTGAACTTGTACTGTAAATGAGGTTCTTGTAAACAGAGCCATTCCAAACTTTGGGGTGGCTGTGTCTTTTTGATTTTAATTTCCCTAAGCTATAGGACCATAAGTGGAAGTGCCCTAGGCTCTGTTGCTTTGTTTTTTAGATGTTTCAGGAAACACCATACACTTCTCCCAAGTGTCTGTTGGCAATTTACATCCCGCCCATCAGCATAACAAGGCTCCCAGTTCTCCATGGCCTGTCCTGCCTTTCTGGATTTTACACTTTTTTCAGATGGCCCTTTTGACCGGGGGGAAGTGAGACTTCATTGTAGTGCAGATTTCCTTTGCAAGCTTGCTTGGTTGGCCAAAAAGGGCGTATGCGTTTTTTCCTGAATATATTCAGGAAAAAACGCATACGCCCTTTTTGGCCAAGTGCATCATTGTGGACGTTCTGCCTCTTTTCCTATGCTTTCAATGCAATTCCAGTCTACCTCCTGAAATCGGTTTCCTGCAATTCTGCCCCGCTTTCAAGTCCTCTTGGCAGCCTTACTTCAGTATATTTTTGGACGATAGCTGTCATTTATAACTCTGCAGGTTTGTGAATTACAGTGCCCCTGAGCTCCTTTCTTCAACTCGCTTTCTTGTGAGCTGGCCGCAACACCGCAGGATGGCTTCAGGCCCTAATCTGGTTCCGGCACGGCACGCTGAGCCTTTGGTTAATTCCTCTTCCTGGTGGGAAATGAGAGTTAAATTTGCCTGTCCAGACACCTCCAGCTAGTCTCTCATTGGTTCTCGCCATTCCTGTTCATCTTCCGCAGAAATTGCAAACTGGGTCAAACAGGAGGTTAAAGGGACTGACTCTCCAAGTCGGGAGAGTGTTAGTAAAGCATCTGGAATATTGCACCCGAGTACCAGGGTACGAAAACTGAGACATATTTGAACACGTCTCCCGATCACATGGTTGATCATACTCTAGGTTCCACATGCATGTTTTAGCTGAAGGAAGAATACCTTAAACCTGGGTAGTTGAAACCCGTGGAATGGGTACCATGCAATATGACTTCAAAGGGTCTTCATTTGCTCACCGAACCTCTCCAATCCTATCACTGCTGCGTTTATGCCCCTGTACACATGCTTGATTCTCTTTCGGAGACATAGCAATCCATAGGTTTTAAGATACTTACTAGTCAGGTACATTCTTAGGCGTTTAATATGCGGTGTTGAGTCCATTTCGTTGAGCAAGGAGTAGCTCTTGTCTATTCCATATTTGGCTTAAGAAACTTTATCTGTGCTCATTTCAATCTCTGGTTTTATGCAGCACCCCAACTCACCTTTTCCCTTAAGCAAGCATAAGTTGGTTTTCTAAATTTGAGACCCTGTTCTGTTCTGTAATTCAGTTCCTGTGTAGCCAAGTTTACATTCCATGTATTACTGATATCTTATGATGTTTCTTTTTCTGTGTGACTTATTTCAGTTAGAATCATCATACCTGAATCCACTCATTGTGCTGCTAAGGGCCTGATGACATAGATTTCATTGCTGAGTGATATTGCTTTGTAAGTAAATACCACAACTTCTTTATCCATTTTTCACTCTCTGCGATGTTGAACTTGTATTGTAAACGAGGTTCTTGTAAACAGAGGCGTCCCAAACTTTGGGGTGGCTGTGTCTTTTTGATTTTAATTTCCCTAATCTATAGGACCATAAGTGGAAGTGCCCTAGGCTCTGTTGCTTTGTTTTTTAGATGTTTCAGGAAACACCATACACTTCTCCCGAGTGTCTGTTGGCAATTTACATCCCGCCCATCAGCATAACAAGGCTCCCAGTTCTCCATGGCCTGTCCTGCCTTTCTGGATTTTACACTTTTTTCAGATGGCCCTTTTGACCGGGGGGAAGTGAGACTTCATTGTAGTGCAGATTTCATTTGGAGGATTGCTTGGTTGGCCAAAAAGGGCGTATGCGTTTTTTCCTGAATATATTCAGGAAAAAACGCATACGCCCTTTTTGGCCAAGTGCATCATTGTGGACGTTCTGCCTCTTTTCCTATGCTTTCCATGCAATTCCAGTCTACCTCCTTAAATCGGTTTCCTGCAATTCTGCCCCGCTTTCAAGTCCTCTTGGCAGCCTTACTTCAGTATATTTTTGGACGATAGCTGTCATTTATAACTCTGCAGGTTTGTGAATTACAGTGCCCCTGAGCTCCTTTCTTCAACTCGCTTTCTTTTGAGCTGGCCGCAACACCGCAGGATGGCTTCAGGCCCTAATCTGGTTCCGGCACGGCACGCTGAGCCTTTGGTTATTTCCTCTTCCTGGTGGAAAATGAGAGTTAAATTTGCCCGTCCAGACACCTCCAGGTAGTCTCTCATTGGTTCTCCCTATTCCTGTTCATCTTCCGCAGAAATTGCAAACTGGGCCAAACAGGAGGTTAAAGGCGCTGACTCTCCAAGTAGGGAGAGTGTTAGTAAAGCGTCTGGAATGTTGCACCCGAGTACCAGGGGAGGAAAACTGAGACATTTGAACACGTCTCCCGTTCACACGGTTGATCATACTCTGGGTTCCACATGCATGTTTTAGCTGAAGGAAGAATAACTTAAACCTGGAGAGTTGAGACCCGTGTAATGGGTACCATGCAATATGACTTCAAAGGGTCTTCATTTTCTCACCGAACCTCTCCAATCGTATCACTACTGCGTTTATGCCCCTGAACACACGCTTGATTCTCTTTTGGAGACATAGCAATCCATAGGTTTTAAGATACTTACTAGTGAGGTACATTCTTAGGCATTTAATATGGGGTGTTGAGTCCATTTCGTTGAGCAAGGAGTAGCACTTGTCTATTCCATATTTGGCTTAAGGAACTTTATCTGTGCTCATTTCAATCTCTGGTTTTATGCAGCACCCCAACTCACCTTTACCCTTAAGCAAGTATAAGTTGGTTTTCTAAATTTGAGACCCTGTTCTGTTCTGTAATTCAGTTCCTGTGTAGCCAAGTTTACATTCCGTGTATTACTGATATCTTATGATGTTTCTTTTTCTGTGTGACTTATTTCAGTTAGAATCATCATACCTGAATCCACTCATTGTGCTGCTAAGGGCCTGATGACATAGATTTTATTGCTGAGTGATATTGCTTTGTAAGTAAATACCACAACTTCTTTATCCATTTTTCACTTTCTGCAATGTTGAACTTGTACTGTAAACGAGGTTCTTGTAAACAGAGCCATTCCAAACTTTGGGGTGGCTGTGTCTTTTTGATTTTAATTTCCCTAAGCTATAGGACCATAAGTGGAAGTGCCCTAGGCTCTGTTGCTTTGTTTTTTAGATGTTTCAGGAAACACCATACACTTCTCCGGAGTGTCTGTTGGCAATTTACATCCCGCCCATCAGCATAACAAGGCTCCCAGTTCTCCATGGCCTGTCCTGCCTTTCTGGATTTTACACTTTTTTCAGATGGCCATTTTGACCGGGGGGAAGTGAGACTTCATTGTAGTGCAGATTTCCTTTGCAAGCTTGCTTGGTTGGCCAAAAAGTGCGTATGCGTTTTTTCCTGAATATATTCAGGAAAAAACGCATACACCCTTTTTGGCCAAGTGCATCATTGTGGACGTTCTGCCTCTTTTCCTATGCTTTCAATGCAATTGCAGTCTACCTCCTGAAATCGGTTTCCTGCAATTCTGCCCCGCTTTCAAGTCCTCTTGGCAGCCTTACTTCAGTATATTTTTGGACGATAGCTGTCATTTATAACTCTGCAGGTTTGTGAATTACAGTGCCCCTGAGCTCCTTTCTTCAACTTGCTTTCTTGTGAGCTGGCCGCAACACCGCAGGATGGCTTCAGGCCCTAATCTGGTTCCGGCACGGCACGCTGAGCCTTTGGTTAATTCCTCTTCCTGGTGGGAAATGAGAGTTAAATTTGCCTGTCCAGACACCTCCAGCTAGTCTCTCATTGGTTCTCGCCATTCCTGTTCATCTTCCGCAGAAATTGCAAACTGGGTCAAACAGGAGGTTAAAGGGACTGACTCTCCAAGTCGGGAGAGTGTTAGTAAAGCATCTGGAATGTTGCACCCGAGTACCAGGGTACGAAAACTGAGACATATTTGAACACGTCTCCCGATCACATGGTTGATCATACTCTAGGTTCCACATGCATGTTTTAGCTGAAGGAAGAATACCTTAAACCTGGGTAGTTGAAACCCGTGGAATGGGTACCATGCAATATGACTTCAAAGGGTCTTCATTTGCTCACCGAACCTCTCCAATCCTATCACTGCTGCGTTTATGCCCCTGTACACATGCTTGATTCTCTTTCGGAGACATAGCAATCCATAGGTTTTAAGATACTTACTAGTCAGGTACATTCTTAGGCGTTTAATATGCGGTGTTGAGTCCATTTCGTTGAGCAAGGAGTAGCTCTTGTCTATTCCATATTTGGCTTAAGGAACTTTATCTGTGCTCATTTCAATCTCTGGTTTTATGCAGCACCCCAACTCACCTTTCCCCTTAAGCAAGCATAAGTTGGTTTTCTAATTTTGAGACCCTGTTCTGTTCTGTAATTCAGTTCCTATGTAGCCAAGTTTACATTCCGTGTATTACTGATACCTTATGATGTTTCTTTTTCTGTGTGACTTATTTCAGTTAGAATCATCATACCTGAATCCACTCATTGTGCTGCTAAGGGCCTGATGACATAGATTTCATTGCTGAGTGATATTGCTTTGTAAGTAAATACCACAACTTCTTTATCCATTTTTCACTTTCTGCAATGTTGAACTTGTACTGTAAACGAGGTTCTTGTAAACAGAGCCATTCCAAACTTTGGGGTGGCTGTGTCTTTTTGATTTTAATTTCCCTAAGCTATAGGACCATAAGTGGAAGTGCCCTAGGCTCTGTTGCTTTGTTTTTTAGATGTTTCAGGAAACACCATACACTTCTCCCGAGTGTCTGTTGGCAATTTACATCCCGCCCATCAGCATAACAAGGCTCCCAGTTCTCCATGGCCTCTCCTGCCTTTCTGGATTTTACACTTTTTTCAGATGGCCCTTTTGACCGGGGGGAAGTGAGACTTCATTGTAGTGCAGATTTCCTTTGCAAGCTTGCTTGGTTGGCCAAAAAGGGCGTATGCGTTTTTTCCTGAATATATTCAGGAAAAAACGCATACACCCTTTTTGGCCAAGTGCATCATTGTGGACGTTCTGCCTCTTTTCCTATGCTTTCAATGCAATTCCAGTCTACCTCCTGAAATCGGTTTCCTGCAATTCTGCCCCGCTTTCAAGTCCTCTTGGCAGCCTTACTTCAGTATATTTTTGGACGATAGCTGTCATTTATAACTCTGCAGGTTTGTGAATTACAGTGCCCCTGAGCTCCTTTCTTCAACTTGCTTTCTTGTGAGCTGGCCGCAACACCGCAGGATGGCTTCAGGCCCTAATCTGGTTCCGGCATGGCACGCTGAGCCTTTGGTTAATTCCTCTTCCTGATGGGAAATGAGAGTTAAATTTGCCTGTCCAGACACCTCCAGCTAGTCTCTCATTGGTTCTCGCCATTCCTGTTCATCTTCCGCAGAAATTGCAAACTGGGTCAAACAGGAGGTTAAAGGGACTGACTCTCCAAGTGGGGAGAGTGTTAGTAAAGCATCTGGAATGTTGCACCCGAGTACCAGGGTACGAAAACTGAGACATATTTGAACACATCTCCCGATCACATGGTTGACCATACTCTAGGTTCCACATGCATGTTTTAGCTGAAGGAAGAATACCTTAAACCTGGGTAGTTGAAACCCGTGGAATGGGTACCATGCAATATGACTTCAAAGGGTCTTCATTTGCTCACCGAACCTCTCCAATCCTATCACTGCTGCGTTTATGCCCCTGTACACATGCTTGATTCTCTTTCGGAGACATAGCAATCCATAGGTTTTAAGATACTTACTAGTCAGGTACATTCTTAGGCGTTTAATATGGGGTGTTGAGTCCATTTCGTTGAGCAAGGAGTAGCTCTTGTCTATTCCATATTTGGCTTAAGGAACTTTATCTGTGCTCATTTCAATCTCTGGTTTTATGCAGCACCCCAACTCACCTTTCCCCTTAAGCAAGCATAAGTTGGTTTTCTAAATTTGAGACCCTGTTCTGTTCTGTAATTCAGTTCCTATGTAGCCAAGTTTACATTCTGTGTATTACTGATACCTTATGATGTTTCTTTTTCTGTGTGACTTATTTCAGTTAGAATCATCATACCTGAATCCACTCATTGTGCTGCTAAGGGCCTGATGACATAGATTTCATTGCTGAGTGATATTGCTTTGTAAGTAAATACCACAACTACTTTATCCATTTTTCACTCTCTGCGATGTCGAACTTGTATTGTAAACGAGGTTCTTGTAAACAGAGGCGTCCCAAACTTTGGGGTGGCTGTGTCTTTTTGATTTTAATTTCCCTAAGCTATAGGACCATAAGTGGAAGTGCCCTAGGCTCTGTTGCTTTGTTTTTTAGATGTTTCAGGAAACACCATACAGTTCTCCCGAGTGGCTGTTGGCAATTTACAACCCGCCCATCAGCATAACAAGGCTCCCAGTTCTCCATGGCCTGTCCTGCCTTTCTGGATTTTACACTTTTTTCAGATGGCCCTTTTGACCGGGGGGAAGTGAGACTTCATTGTAGTGCAGATTTCATTTGGAGGCTTGCTTGGTTGGCCAAAAAGGGCGTATGCGTTTTTTCCTGAATATATTCAGGAAAAAACGCATACGCCCTTTTTGGCCAAGTGCATCAGTGTGGACGTTCTGCCTCTTTTCCTATGCTTGAAATGCAATTCCAGTCTACCTCCTGAAATCGGTTTCCTGCAATTCTGCCCCGCTTTCAAGTCCTCTTGGCAGCCTTACTTCAGTATATTTTTGGACGATAGCTGTCATTTATAACTCTGCAGGTTTGTGAATTACAGTGCCCCTGAGCTCCTTTCTTCAACTCGCTTTCTTGTGAGCTGGCCGCAACACCGCAGGATGGCTTCAGGCCCTAATCTGGTTCCGGCACGGCACGCTGAGCCTTTGGTTATTTCCTCTTCCTGGTGGGAAATGAGAGTTAAATTTGCCCGTCCAGACACCTCCAGGTAGTCTCTCATTGGTTCTCCCTATTCCTGTTCATCTTCCACAGAAATTGCAAACTAGGCCAAACAGGAGGTTAAAGGCGCTGACTCTCCAAGTAGGGAGAGTGTTAGTAAAGCGTCTGGAATGTTGCACCCGAGTACCAGGGGAGGAAAACTGAGACATATTTGAACACGTCTCCCGTTCACACGGTTGATCATACTCTGGGTTCCACATGCATGTTTTAGCTGAAGGAAGAATAACTTAAACCTGGAGAGTTGAGACCCGTGTAATGGGTACCATGCAATATGACTTCAAAGGGTCTTCATTTGCTCACCGAACCTCTCCAATCGTATCACTGCTGCGTTTATGCCCCTGAACACACGCTTGATTCTCTTTTGGAGACATAGCAATCCATAGGTTTTAAGATACTTACTAGTCAGGTACATTCTTAGGCGTTTAATATGGGGTGTTGAGTCCATTTCGTTGAGCAAGGAGTAGCTCTTGTCTATTCCATATTTGGCTTAAGGAACTTTATCTGTGCTCATTTCAATCTCTGGTTTTATGCAGCACCCCAACTCACCTTTCCCCTTAAGCAAGCATAAGTTGGTTTTCTAAATTTGAGACCCTGTTCTGTTTTGGAATTCAGTTCCTGGGTAGCCAAGTTTACATTCCGTGTATTAGTGATATCTTATGATGTTTCTTTTTCTGTGTGACATATTTCAGTTAGAATCATCGTACCTGAATCCACTCATTATGCTGCTATGGGACGGATGACATAGATTTCATTGCTGCGTGATACTGCATTGTACGTAAGTACCACAAGTTCTTTATCCATTTTTCACTTTCTGCGATGTTGAACTTGTACTGTATACGGGGTTCTTGTAAACAGAGGCATCCCAAACTTTGGGGTGGCTGTGTCTTTTTGATTTTAATTTCCCTAAGCTATAGGACCATAAGTGGAAGTGCCCTAGGCTCTGTTGCTTTGTTTTTTAGATGTTTCAGGAAACACCATACACTTCTCCCCAGTGTCGGTTGGCAATTTACATCCCGCCCATCAGCATAAAAAGGCTCCCAGTTCTCCATGGCCTGTCCTGCCTTTCTGGATTTTACACTTTTTTCAGATGGGCCTTTTGACCGGGGGGCAGTGAGACTTCATTGTAGTGCAGATTTCCTTTGCAAGCTTGCTTGGTTGGCCAAAAAGGGCGTATGCGTTTTTTCCTGAATATATTCAGGAAAAAACGCATACGCCCTTTTTGGCCAAGTGCATCATTGTGGACGTTCTGCCTCTTTTCCTATACTTTCAATGCAATTCCAGTCTACCTCCTGAAATCGGTTTCCTGCAATTCTGCCCCGCTTTCAAGTCCTCTTGGCAGCCTTACTTCAGTATATTTTTGGACGATAGCTGTCATTTATAACTCTGCAGGTTTGTGAATTACAGTGCCCCTGAGCTCCTTTCTTCAACTCGTTTTCTTTTCAGCTGGCCGCAACACCGCTGGATGGCTTCAGGCCCTAATCTGGTTCCGGCACGGCATGCTGAGCCTTTGGTTAATTCCTCTTCCTGGGGGGAAATGAGAGTTAAATCTGCCCGTCCAGACACCTCCAGCTAGTCTCTCATTGGTTCTCGCTATTCGTGTTCATCTTCCGCAGAAATTGCAAACTGGGCCAAACAGGTTGTTAAAGGGACTGACTCTCCAAGTGGGGAGAGTGTTAGTAAAGCGTCTGGAATGTTGCACCCGAGTACCAGGGTACGAAAACTGAGACATATTTGAACACGTCTCCCAATCACATGGTTGATCATACTCTAGGTTCCACATGCATGTTTTAGCTGAAGGAAGAATACCTTAAACCTGGGTAGTTGAAACCCGTGGAATGGGTACCATGCAATATGACTTCAAAGGGTCGTCATTTGCTCACCGAACCTCTCCAATCCTATCACTGCTGCGTTTATGCCCCTGTACACATGCTTGATTCTCTTTCGGAGACATAGCAATCCATAGGTTTTAAGATACTTACTAGTCAGGTACATTCTTAGGCGTTTAATATGCGGTGTTGAGTCCATTTCGTTGAGCAAGGAGTAGCTCTTGTCTATTCCATATTTGGCTTAAGGAACTTTATCTGTGCTCATTTCAATCTCTGGTTTTATGCAGCACCCCAACTCACCTTTTCCCTTAAGCAAGCATAAGTTGGTTTTCTAAATTTGAGACCCTGTTCTGTTCTGTAATTCAGTTCCTGTGTAGCCAAGTTTACCTTCTGTGTATTACTGATATCTTATGATGTTTCTTTTTCTGTGTGACTTATTTCAGTTTGAATCATCATACCTGAATCCACTCATTGTGCTGCTAAGGGCCTGATGACATAGATTTCATTGTTGAGTGATATTGCTTTGTAAGTAAATACCACAACTTCTTTATCCATTTTTCACTTTCTGCGATGTTGAACATGTACCGTAAACGAGGTTCTTGTAAAGAGAGCCGTTCCAAACTTTGGGGTGGCGGTGTCTTTTTGACTTTAATTTCCCTAAGCTATAGGACCATAAGTGGAAGTGCCCTAGGCTCTGTTGCTTTGTTTTTTAGATGTTTCAGGAAACAGCGTACACTTCTCCCGAGTGTCTGTTGGCAATTTACATCCCGCCCATCAGCATAACAAGGCTCCCAGTTCTCCATGGCCTGTCCTGCCTTTCTGGATTTCACACTTTTTTCAGATGGCCCTTTTGACCGGGGGGAAGTGAGACTTCATTGTAGTGCAGATTTCCTTTGCAAGCTTGCTTGGTTGGCCAAAAAGTGCGTATGCGTTTTTTCCTGAATATATTCAGGAAAAAACGCATACGCCCTTTTTGGCCAAGTGCATCACTGTGGACGCTCTGCCTCTTTTCCTATGCTTTCAATGCAATTCCAGTCTACCTCCTGAAATCGGTTTCCTGCAATTCTGCCCCGCTTTCAAGTCCTCTTGGCAGCCTTACTTCAGTCTATTTTTGGACGATAGCTGTCATTTATAACTCTGCAGGTTTGTGAATTACAGTGCCCCTGAGCTCCTTTCTTCAACTCGCTTTTTTGTGAGCTGGCCGCAACACCGCAGGATGGCTTCAGGCCCTAATCTGGTTCCGGCACGGCACGCTGAGCCTTTGGTTAATTCCTCTTCCTGGTGGGAAATGAGAGTTAAATTTGCCCGTCCAGACACCTCCAGCTAGTCTCTCATTGGTTCTCCCTATTCCTGTTCATCTTCCGCAGAAATTGCAAACTGGGCCAAACAGGAGGTTAAAGGCGCTGACTCTCCAAGTGGGGAGAGTGTTAGTAAAGCGTCTGGAATGTTGCACCCGAGTACCAGGGGAGGAAAACTGAGACATATTTGAACACGTCTCGCGTTCACATGGTTGATCATACTCTGGGTTCCACATGCATGATTTAGCTGAAGGAACAATACCTTAAACCTGGGTAGTTGAAACCCGTGGAATGGGTACCATGCAATATGACTTCAAAGGGTCTTCATTTGCTCACCGAACCTCTCCAATCCTATCTCTGCTTCGTTTATGCCCCTGTACACATGCTTGATTCTCTTTCGGAGACATAGCAATTCATAGGTTTTAAGATACTTACTAGTCAGGTACATTCTTAGGCGTTTAATATGCGGTGTTGAGTCCATTTCGTTGAGCAAGGAGTAGCTCTTGTCTATTCCATATTTGGCTTAAGGAACTTTATCTGTGCTCATTTCAATCTCTGGTTTTATGCAGCACCCCAACTCCCCTTTACCCTTAAGCAAGCATAAGTTGGTTTTCTAAATTTGAGACCCTGTTCTGTTCTGTAATTCAGTTCCTGTGTAGCCAAGTTTACATTCCGTGTATTACTGATATCTTATGATGTTTCTTTTTTCTGTGTGACTTATTTCAGTTAGAATCATCATACCTGAATCCACTCATTGTGCTGCTAAGGGCCTGATGACATAGATTTCATTGCTGAGTGATATTGCTTTGTAAGTAAATACCACATGTTCTTTATTCATTTTTCACTTTCTGCGATGTTGAACATGTACTGTAAACGAGGTTCTTGTAAACAGAGCCATTCCAAACTTTGGGGTGGCTGTGTCTTTTTGATTTTAATTTCCCTAAGCTATAGGACCATAGGTGGAAGTGCCCTAGCCTCTGTTGCTTTGTTTTTTAGATGTTTCAGGAAACACCATACACTTCTCCCAAGTGTCTGTTGGCAATTTACATCCCGCCCATCAGCATAACAAGGCTCCCAGTTCTCCATGGCCTGTCCTGCCTTTCTGGATTTTACACTTTATTCAGATGGCCCTTTTCACCGGGGAGAAGTAAGACTTCATTGTAATGCAGATTTCCTTTGCAAGCTTGCTTGGTTGGCCAAAAAGGACATATGAGTTTTTTCCTGAATATATTCAGGAAAAAACGCATACGCCCTTTTTGGCCAAGTGCATCACTGTGGACGTTCTGCCTCTTTTCCTATGCTTTCAATGCAATTCCAGTCTACCTCCTGAAATCGGTTTCCTGCAATTCTGCCCCGCTTTCAAGTCCTCTTGGCAGCCTTACTTCAGTCTATTTTTGGACGATAGCTGTCATTTATAACTCTGCAGGTTTGTGAATTACAGTGCCCCTGAGCTCCTTTCTTCAACTCGCTTTCTTGTGACCTGGCCGCAACAGCGCAGGATGGCTTCAGGCCCTAATCTGGTTCCGGCACGGCACGCTGAGCCTTTGGTTATTTCCTCTTCCTGGTGGGAAATGAGAGTTAAATTTGCCCGTCCAGACACCTCCAGCTAGTCTCTCATTGGTTCTCCCTCTTCCTGTTCATCTTCCGCAGAAATTGCAAAATGGCCAAACAGGAGGTTAAAGGCGCTGACTCTCCAAGTGGGGAGAGTGTTAGTAAAGCGTCTGGAATGTTGCACCCGAGTACCAGGGGAGGAAAACTGAGACATATTTGAACACGTCTCCCGTTCACACAGTTGATCATACTCTGGGTTCCACATGCATGTTTTAGCTGAAGGAAGAATATCTTAAACCTGGAGAGTTCAGACCCCTGTAATGGGTACCATGCAATATGACTTCAAAGGGTCTTCATTTGTTCACCGAACCTCTGCAATCCTATCACTTCTGCGTTTATGCCCCTGTACACATGCTTGATTCTCTTTCGGAGACATAGCAATCCATAGGTTTTAAGATACTTACTAGTCAGGTACATTCTTAGGCGTTTAATATGCGGTGTTGAGTCCATTTCGTTGAGCAAGGAGTAGCTCTTGTCTATTCCATATTTGGCTTAAGGAACTCTATCTGTGCTCATTTCAATCTCTGGTTTTATGCAGCACCCCAACTCACCTTTCCCCTTAAGCAAGCATAAGTTGGTTTTCTAAATTTGAGACCCTGTTCTGTTCTGTAATTCAGTTCCTGTGTAGCCAAGTTTACATTCCGTGTATTACTGATATCTTATGATGTTTCTTTTTCTGTGTGACTTATTTCAGTTAGAATCATCATACCTGAATCCACTCATTGTGCTGCTAAGGGCCTGATGACATAGATTTCATTGCTGAGTGATATTGCTTTGTAAGTAAATACCACTTGTTCTTTATCCATTTTTCACTTTCTGCGATGTTGAACTTGTACTGTAAACGAGGTTCTTGTAAACAGAGGCGTCCCAAACTTTGGGGTGGCTGTGTGTTTTTCATTTTAATTTCCCTAAACTCTAGGACCATAAGTGGAAGTGCCCTAGGCTCTGTTGCTTTGTTTTTTAGATGTTTCGGGAAACACCATACACTTCTCCAGAGTGGCTGTTGGCAATTTACATCCCGCCCATCAGCATTAGAAGGCTCCCAGTTCTCCATTGCCTGTCGTGCCTTTATGGATTTTACACTTTTTTCAGATGGCCCTTTTGACCAGGGGAAAGTGAGACTTCATTGTAGTGCAGATTTCCTTTGCAAGCTTGCTTGGTTGGCCAGAAAGTGTGTATGCGTTTTTTCCTGACTATATTCAGAAAAAAACACATACACCCTTTTTGGCCAAGTGTATCATTGTCGAGGTTCTGACTCTCTTCATATGTTTTCAATGCAATTCCAGTGTATCTCCTGAAATCTGTTTCCTGCAATTCTGCCTTGCTTTCAATGCTTCTTCATAGCCTTACCTCAATATATTTTTTGAAAATAGTTGGCCTTCATAACTCTGCAGGTTTTTGAATTGCAGTGGCCCTTAGCTCCATTTTTCAGCTCTTATTTTTGTGATCTTGCCCCATAACCACAGGATTCCTTGAAGCTGTATTCTTCTTCTGGGGCACCTTGCTGTGCCTTTGGTTAATTCTTCTTACTGATGTGAAATTAGAGTGACATGTGCCCATTGAAACCGCTACAGCTAGTTTCTCACTGGTTCCCCCTATTCCCATTCATCCTCCGCACTAACTGCAGATTGTGCGATACCAGAACTTAAAGGCATTGACTCTCCATGTGGGGATGTTGTTAGTAAAGCGGCTGGAATGTCGATCCGGAGCCCCAGGAGAGGAAAAATGAGGTGTGTTTTAGAAACCTTTCCCGATCATATGGTATACCAGTCGCTGGGTTTCCCAAGCATGGTTTAGCTGTAGGAAGATTCCCTTCAACCTGGAGTGTTGGGACCCTTGGACTGAGTAGCATGAAGTATTGCATTAAACTTTCGGCAGTTGCTCACCAAAGCTCACCAATCCTCTCAGCCCCAAGTGTCCAGCCTTATGTCTTATCCAGCTGTGGGTTTATATGTGGTCAATCCAGGTTGCATCACAGCCCCTGAGCGAATTTTGTAAGAATTTTTCTCTCTTTCATTGTTTCAGCGTTTTGTTTTTAAAATTTATTTCTATAATGGGGTTTAGCTCATTTTCACTGCTGTGTTTGTGCCGCTCTGCACACACTTGATTCCCTTATGGAGATATATCAATACATGGGTTTTAAGATTCTTATTACTCAGATATATTTCTCTGCGGTGTATAGGGTGTGTTGAGGCCAGTTCATTGAGCAAGGTGTAGATCTTGTCTAATACCTATTTGGTTTATTGAACGGTATCTGTGCTAATTTCAAACTCTGGTTTTATGCATCACCCCACCTCTCCTTTCCCCTTAAGCTGACATAAGTGTGTTTTCTAAATGTGAGACACTGTTCTGTTCTGTAATTCATTTCTTGTGCAGCCATATTTACCCTCCCTCTATAAGTGATACCTTATGATATGTTTCTTTTTCTGTTTGACTTATTTCAAGTAGTATTATCGGACCTAAATCCACTCTTTATCCTTCTACTAGCCTTATTACATTGATTTCATGGTGAAGAGATATTCCATTGTACATAAGTACCACATCTTCTTTATCCATTGTTCTCTTTCCTGGGATATTTAAGGTGTACTGAAGTTGAGGTTCTTGTAAACAGAGTAGCCCTAAACTGTGGTGTGCTTGTGTCTCGTTGATTTTTAGACTTCCCTAGATATACTCCCATGATTGGAAGTGTCCTATGCTCTGTAGCTCTGTTTTTTAGATGATTTAGGAACCACCATACACTTCTCCAGAGTGGCTCTCGGCAGTTCACACACTGCCCATCAGCGTATAAAGGCTCCCTGTTCTCCATGGCCTGTCCTGCATTTCTGGTTTTTACAATTTTTTAGGATGGCCCTTTTGACCAGTGGGAAATGAGACTTCTTTGTTGTGCACATTTGCATTGCTTGCTTGCTTCGTTGCCCATAAAGTGCGTATGCGTTTTTTCCTGGATATAATCAGGAAAAAACGCATACGCCCTTTTGGGCCAACTGCATCATTGTCGAAATTCTGCCGCTTTTCATGTGCGTTAAAGACGAGTCCAATCTGTCTCTTGAAATCTGTTTCTTGCAATTCTGTCTTGCATTCAGATCCTCTTCTTTGCCTTACCTCAACATATTTTTGGACGTTAGTTTTCATTTATAACTCTGCAGGTTTGTGAATTACAGTGACCCTGAGCTCCATTTTTTAAGTTGTTCTTTTGTGAGCTGGCCTCAAACCTGCAGGATTGCTTCAGGCCCTATTTTGGCTCCGGCGAGGCAGGCTGAGTCTTTCTTTAATTCTTATTCTTAATGGGAAATTAGAGTGATATGTGCCCGTCCAAACCCCTACAACTATTCTCTCATTGGTTCCCCCTCTTCCCGTTCATCCTCCTCACAATTTGCAAAATGTGTGAAACAGAAGTTTAAATGTGCTGATTCTCCAAGTGGGGAGATTCTAAGTAGTGTGGCTGGAATGGTGAACAGGAGCACCAGGAGAGGATAAATGAGGTGCATTTTAGACACATCTCCCGATCACATGGTGTACAGTCCTCTGGGTTTTCCATGCATGTTTTAGCTATAGGAAGATCCCTTGAACCTGCAGATTTGGGACCCATTGAATGGGTACCAGGTAGTATTACTTTAAAGGGTGTGCATTTCCTCACCCAACCTCACATTTCTCTTAGCGCAAACAGTTTCCAGCCTTATGTCTCATCCTGCTGTGGGTCTAGATGTGTTCAATCCATGTTGCATCACCGTCCCTGAGGAAAAGTTGTAAGAGGTTTTCTCTGTCTCTCTGTCATTTATTTTTTTCAATTTATTACTATATTGCTTACAGCTGATTTTCAAAGCTCTGTTTCTTGCTGCTGTACATCCACTTGATTCACGTACAGAGAGACATCAATAAATTCTTTTTCAGATTCTTACCAGTCGTATATATTCTTTTCCGGTGACTTGAGTGTGCTGAGTGCAGTTCTTTTAGCTACCGTGTAGGCCTTGTTGATTATCAGTTTGGTATTTGGAATGGTATCTTTGCTAATTTCAACCTCCTGGATGATGCCTCACCCCTCCCCACCTTTCCCGTTTAGCAGCCTTATGCGTGTTTTCTACATATTTGACTATGTTTTTGTTTTGTAATTTATTTCATGTGTAGCCATTTTGGATTCCACCTTTAAGTGATATCTTATGATATGTGTCTTTTTGTTTTTGAATTCTGTCACTTAGAATGATCATACGTAACTCCTCCGGAGTTGTTACAACTGGCCATATTTCATTGATTTCCAGGCTGAATAGTATTCCACTCTACCTAAGTACCACATCTCTATCCATTTTTTCCCTCCAGAGACATTTAAGTTATATCCTAGTCGAGGATCTTTTAAACAGAGAGGGGGTAAACATTGGGGTGCCTGTGTCCTCTCGATTTTTGTTTTTCCCAAGATATACGCCCATGAGTGCAAGTGCCCTATGCTCTGTAGCTCATTTTTTAGATGCTTTAGTAAACACAATACACTTCTCCAGAATGGCCGTTGGCAATATACATTTCCACTATAAGTCTCACAGGGCTCCCTCTTCTCGTTGCCCTGTCCTGCATTTCTGTTGTTTACGCTTTATGAGGATGGCTCTTCTGACTGATGCGAAGTGATATCTTTTGTAGTATTGACTTCCAGTGCCCACCTGTTTGGTTGGCTAAAAAAGTGTATGCCCTTTTCTTGAATATATACAGAAAAAATCGTATACACCCTTTTTGGCCAACTGCAATGTTGGCAATGTTCAGCTCCTTTTCTTGTGCTTAATGGCGAGTCCTTTCTACCTCCTCAAATCCCTTTCCTGCCATTCTCCCTTGCTTACAAGTCCTTTTCTCTGACTTTCCTCAAGACATTTTTCAGTGATGGATATTTTCAACTCTGCAGTTTTGTGAATTTTACTGCCCCTGAGTTCCATTGTTCAACTTGTGTTTATGGGAACTGGCCACAAAGCAGCGGGATTTCCTCAAGCCCTATACTGTTTCCATGGGCACCCTAGCCTTTGGTCAATTCGTCTTCCTGATTGGAAATTAGAGTGACATGTGCCTGTCTGAACACCTAGGACTTGTCTCTCATTGTTCCTCATCCTTCCGCTTCATCCTCTGGACAAATTCCAAACTGTACGCAACAGGATGTTGACAGTGCTGACATCTCCAAATGGGGAGACTGTTAGTAAAGACGCTGGAGGGGTGAACCCGAGCACCAGGAGATGAGGAGACGAGATGCCTTTTCCAAACTCTTCCCGATCAGACGGTATACCATCCTCTGGGTGTGACAGACATGTTTTAGCAGTAGGAAGAGTCCCATTCATGTAAGGAGAACACCAGGGCTTTTTCAAAATCAGTGTCTCCCTGAAACCCAAACTGGGGAAGTTTTTAAGCTACGGCTACACATATGTTCATTAAGGGCCTTGGGAAGTAGGCAGAGTCCAAACTTTAGATGATTGAAGTCTTCAGGGTCAGAAGCACTCACCACCAGCTTCCCTTAGGTTACACTTTAACTGTCATTGATAGATGATGTCAATAAAAATATCTATTCTTTTTCAGATTATTTCCCCTTATAGGTTATTGCAAAATGTTGAGTGTAGTTCCCTGTGCTATACAGTAGTTCCTTGTTGATGATCTATTTTATACATAGCAGTGTGTATGTGTTAATCCCAAACTGTTAATTTATCCCTCCTCCCACCTTTCCCCTTTGGTAATAATAAATTATAAGATTTTATACTTCTCAGAAATGGGGGAGCTGAAAGAGAGGTATCATTTTCAATGGAAAAGCATTTAAAACAAGATTGAAGGTTTAACCAAGATTATTAGATGTACATCCTTGGAAAGAAATCACTTCATTTCTCTAATATTGACCTGACAAATAAGACAAACCTTTTCACTGAACTTGCTTATAATAAAGTGATGGAAATATCAAATGGAAGTGTTAGAAACATCTTATTTTACCCGAGCCTTATACACTGTTCTATGTTAACTACAGTTTGGCTCACACATCTGTTCATTGAGGTTACAATAGTCTCAATTTCTGTTACTGATCCTCCAGAGTGGACCCCAACAAGTGTCCCCCTGCCCAGTGTCATTGGGGCCAACAGATCGAGACTGAGTTTGGTTCACAAGCAAAGGAAACTTTATATTTTGATCAGAGAATGGAGAGGTGAGAGCATGCACTACCCCGTGGGCTGTGGGCTGGGCTGCTGTGTAGAGATCCTGTCAGAGTCAGTGGGAGGGAGGGAGGCGGCGGAGCTCTCGAGGGCCGGGTTGGCTGTAGCTCAGGCTCTATATCGTGGAGTCTGCACTGGGCCCCAGGAGCTGAGGTGTCGACCCAGCCATTCTGCACTAGGAAATCTGGTCTGAAGTGCCGGGTGTGGAACCTCTGCATGCGGGACCCTAGGAGCACGTGAAATTAGACAAAGCACAAAGGATAAAAAAGGTTAGACTTGACTTTATTGCCCAGATTCTATTTTTATCTCCCAGGGATTTTTAATGGGCTTTGCTGGGGACAAACCCCTCCTCTGCCTTTTGTCCCGTTCCTCATTCTTGGAGTGCTGAGGGTGCAGACCCTTCTTCTGTAACTGCCGAGTGCTGAGTTGGGAGCCCTCATACCCTGGGGCGAGGGTCAGAGCTTCTCCCCAGCAGCCTCCCGGTGACGTTGATTGTCCCCAGGACCCCTGCCTCCCTGCTCGTCCACCTGAGCACCAGCATTGGAAGTGTTATAGATTCTAATGACCTTTAAGGGTCCAGGAAAGAGATGTGCAGAGACGCTGTGGGGGCCGGTTTCACCCCGCCCCACATTTGTTCGGCCACCTTAGGCTGACCATTTCTGCCAGCCTAGATGCTCTGACCAGTAGTCTGCGCTTTCTTCAATTAGGCCCCTGAATTAACGTACAAACAGCACCAGGTGTCAGAGCCCTGCCCGCTCAACTCCCAGACAGTCCAGGGTCAGTGGTGATCAAGGACCATGATGGCCACTGAGTCAACAGCCTTTTGAAGTAAACAGGAGTCCAGCCGGTCTTATTGGCCACCATCATCACGGTGTCTGTAGGCTTTTCTATGGTGACAGTGTGATATACGGTTCCCCCGCCAAGATTATTAGCTCCCCTCTGGGTGCAGTAAGTCCTGCAAGCAGTAGTCTACTCTTTTGGGACACACTCTTGTTGTTTTATGAGAGAAACTCCAGGTCAAGTGATGTTCACACGAGTCGTCATGGTGCCCTGTTGCCCCCGGTTATCTCTCTGGATGTTGGAGTTGGAGGGCCTCCTCACTCAAGGTCGGTGTGCCCACGGAGCGAACCCTGCAACTTCAGGGCATGGTTGGTGGTTAGGATCACCACGTGGGGTCCTTTTCCCTTAGGAGGGAGGTGGCCTTTTGGGCTGCTGATTTCCAGGTTTTTAGATACCGCCAGTATCTTGGCCAGATGTGGCAGTGGGCCAAGCCCCTTGGTGACCGTAGTTTATCCTACCTGGATGGCATTCTTGCATTGTTCCATTTCAAGTGGTCCCAGTTTTTGCACTAATTCTCCAATGGCGATTCACCTTTCACTGGGAATGTAAAGGTCAAAGGGTTTAGCTAAATTAGGGAGTTCCAGGGCAAGGGTCTGAATTGACTGCTCTTTCCATTCTTGAAAGGCCACTTCTGGATTCTATTCAAAAGGATCATCATCTTTTCCTTTCAGTGTTTCATATAGAGGCCCAGCTAGTAGACTGTAGTTAGGGATCCAGAAGCAGCAAACCCTGGCCTCCCCAGGAACCCCTAAGCTGTCTTCTAGTTTTAGAAAGGGGTAAGGCTGAAAATGGTTTCTTCCCTTTCCTGGGATGGGCTTCTCTGACCTTCTGTGAGAATGAAGCCCAGGCAGGTCACTGCAGTCTGTGATATTTGAGCTTTTTCTTGGACAACTTCTATCCTTTATTGGCTTGGTAGTTCAGAGGCCTCCTTAGTAGGGCTGGCGATCAGAATGTCGTCTGCATATTGAAGGAGGGTTTCCTTTTCCAGAGGTAGAACTTTTAGGTCTTTAGCTAAGCTTTCCCCAAAGATGGTGTGGGAATTTTTGCACCCTTGGGGCCGAACGGCCCGGAAGTATTGTTTTAGTTGTATGTTGAGTCCTGCCACTCACAAGCCAAAATTTCTTGTGACTCTGGGACTAATGGAATACAAAAGAAGACATCATTGAAGACTAATACAGAATACCATGTCCTGGTGGTTGGTAGAATGACCAGCAGGGTGTAGGAATTAGGAGCAACTGGAGGTATATCCTCAGTGGCTTCACTGACTGTCCTGACATGCTTTACCAGGTCCCCAGCAGCCCATGGGGCTCTCGTGGTCAGACCAATCCCAGAATATGGAGCTCACCTGGGCAGGTACCCCACCCCCACCCCAGCCCACGGGGCTCTCGTGGTCAGGCCCCTCCCAGGATACAGAGCTACCCTTGCAGGTACCGTGGCAGGGCTGGGCACACAGGAACCGTGCACATAGCCCTCATTGCAGAGCACCCCCAGCTCACCTGTCGCTCAGAGCTGACACAGAGCACCTCAGAGCAGGACTTGAACTAACAAACAGCAGCTGCGACAGGTCTGTGACCCTGGGCATCACTCCGTGAGGCCTCCCTCCACCTGGTCTTCCAGAGACTTCCACTGCACCCGGGGCACCAGGCCTCTGTCTCCAACCACCACCCACCCCTCCTCTCCCTGACTCCTGGGTTCCTCTCATTAGGAGAGGGTTTTCTTGAAGTTGTCTCCCACTCATGGGCCAGATAAAATGATTAGAAAACAAGCCAAAGCTGCAGCCCCTTGTCTATCCTGACTCTCAGGAGCCCACACATGTTCCTTGGACCTGGCCGGTTCAGCAAGTTCCATTTTCTGCAACTGTGAGCCCCTGAGGGGTGATGATTGGCTGACCTGGGCAGCCTTACCGTGCCGGCCAGCCCTCCCCAGGTGTGCCTGGGTTGAGATCAATATAAATACCACTCCAGGCAGCAAGAGCCCCTGCAGCCGTGCCTGACGCCATTTTCTCTGCCCTGTCAGCAGTCTCGGGGCTGGGCTGGTGGGAGGGAGTGAGAGGCCACGGCTTTGTGGGTGGCCCAGTGTGAGTGGGGCTCTGCTGAACTTTCTGCAGCAGTTGCCAGGCTGCCACCTGCTAAAGAGGAGGATGTGTCACCCATACCTGCTGCTGGAATTTCTCCCTGGGCAGAGGTGAGGAAGGAAAAAAGCAGTGGGGGCAGGGACAGGACGGGTATCTCAGGCAGGGAAATGGAAATCTTCCAGAAGAGCACCCAGGGCCAGGACCATCCTGGCTGGCCTGCAGGCACCAAGTCGGCCGGCATGCTGTCACTCGTGTGGCTCTATGGCCCTTCCTCTAGGCTTTCAAGTCCTTGTATATATTCAGGTGTTTTACCTGGGATGGGTGGGAATAGTTCAGCAGCAACTGGCCTGGGGCTCAGCTCACGTTTACTCACAGATGCCTCGGCACGGTGCCCCAGCTTTGCAATGAGGACGCTTGTTGCGTGGGGGCTGCTGGCTGAATGGGAGACGATTCCCCACCACTGACCAACTTCAGAATTGTTTACAACTGGAGCAAGTGCCCTGATACGGTTTTCCTCTGTGTAACTGGTGGGTTCTGTGTTTTTTTTCTCTTTTTCGTTTTTGGTTCAAGGTAGATTTTATTCCTCTTTTTTGTATTTACAGATATAAGCATGGAAATAATTTATTCATATGAATACATGTATGTGCAGGGAATAATTGTTTTTTCTGTTTTATTTTTTAAATTTTCTTTTTAATTTTGAATTTTATTTTATATTTTTATACAGCAGGTTCTTATTGGTTATCTATTTTATACATATAAATGTATACATGCCAATCCCAGTCTCTCAACTCCTCCCACCACCACCCCCCCAACAGCTTTCCCCCCTTGTTGTCCATACGTTTGTTGTCTACATCTGTTGCTCTATTTATGCCTTGCAAAATGGTTAATCTGTACAGTTTTTCTAGGCTCCACATATATGCATGAATATACAAGATTTGTTTTTCTCTTTCTGACTTACTTCACTCTGTATGACAGTCTCTAGATCCATCGACGTCTCTACAAATGACCCAATTTCATTCCTTTTCATGGCTTAGTAATATTCCATTTTATATATGTACCACAGCTTTATGCATTCGTCTGTCTGTGGGCATTTAGGTTGCTTCCATTACCTCGATATTGTAAATAGTGATGCAATGAACATTGCGGTGAATGACTCTTTTTGATTTATGGTTTTGTCTGGGTATATGTCCAGTACTGGGATTGCTGTATCATATGGTAATTCTATTGTTAGTTTCTTAAGAAATTCCATATTGTTCTCCATAATGACTGTATCAATTTATATTCCCAACAATAGTGAAAGAGGGTTCCTTTTCTCCACACCCTTTCCAGCATTTTTTGTTTGTAGTTTTTCTATGATGCCTATTCTACCAGGTGTGAGGTGATACCTCATTGTTGAATCCATTTCGTTGAGCAAGGGGTAGGTCTTGTCTATTACATATTTGGCTTATGGAACGGTATCTGTGCTAATTTCAAACTCTGATTTTATGCAGCACCCCAACTCACCTTGCCCCTTAAGCAGGCATAAGTTGGTTTTCTAAACTTGAGACCCTGTTCTGTTTTGTAATTCAGTTCATGTGTAGCCAAGTTAACATTCCGTGCATTAGTGATACCTTATGATGTTTCTTTTTCTGTGTGATTTATTTCACTTAGAATCATCGTGCCTCAATCCACTCATTATGCTGGTACGGGCCTGGTGACATAGATTTCATTGCTGAGTGGTATTCTGTTGTACATAAGTACCGCAACTTCTTTATCCATTATTTGCTCTCTGGGATATTTAACTTGTGCCGTATAAGAGATTTCTGTAAACAGAGCCGTCCCAAATTTTGGGGTTGCTGTGTCTTTTTGATTTTAATTTCCCTAAGCTATAGGACCATAAGTGGAAGTGCCCTAGGCTCTGTTGCTTTGTTTTTTAGATGTTTCAGGAAACACCATACACTTCTCCCCAGTGTCTGTTGGCAATTTACATCCCGCCCATCAGCATAACAAGGCTCCCAGTTCTCCATGGCCTGTCCTGCCTTTCTGGATTTTACACTTTTTTCAGATGGCCCTTTTGACCGGTGGGAAGTGAGACTTCATTGTAGTGCAGATTTCCTTTGCAAGTTTGCTTGGTTGGCCAAAAAGGGCGTATGCGATTTTCCCTGAATATATTCAGGGAAAAACGCATACGCCCTTTTTGGCCAAGTGCATCATTGTGGACGTTCTGCCTCTTTTCCTATGCTTTCAATGCAATTCCTGTCTACCTCCTGAAATCGGTTTCCTGCAATTCTGGCCCGCTTTCAAGTCCTCTTGGCAGCCTTACTTCAGTATATTTTTGGACGATAGCTGTCATTTATAAGTCTGCAGGTTTGTGAATTACAGTGCCCCTGAGCTCCTTTCTTCAACTCGCTTTCTTGTGAGCTGGCCGCAAACCGCAGGATGGCTTCAGGCCCTAATCTGGTTCCGGCACGGCACGCTGAGCCTTTGGTTAATTCCTCTTCCTGGTGGGAAATGAGAGTTAAATTTGCCCGTCCAGACACCTCCAGCTAGTCTCTCATTGGTTCTCGCTATTCCTGTTCATCTTCCGCAGAAATTGCAAACTGGGCCAAACAGGAGGTTAAAGGGACTGACTCTCCAAGTCGGGAGAGTGTTAGTAAAGCGTCTGGAATGTTGCACCCGAGTACCAGGGTACGAAAACTGAGACATATTTGAACACGTCTCCCGATCACATGGTTGATCATACTCTAGGTTCCACATGCATGTTTTAGCTGAAGGAAGAATACCTTAAACCTGGGTAGTTGAAACCCGTGGAATGGGTACCATGCAATATAACTTCAAAGGGTCTTCATTTGCTCACCGAACCTCTCCAGTCCTATCACTGCTGCGTTTATGCCCCTGTACACATGCTTGATTCTCTTTCGGAGACATAGCAATCCATAGGTTTTAAGATACTTACTAGTCAGGTACATTCTTAGGCGTTTAATATGCGGTGTTGAGTCCATTTCGTTGAGCAAGGAGTACCTCTTGTCTATTCCATATTTGGCTTAAGGAACTTTATCTGTGCTCATTTCAATCTCTGGTTTTATGCAGCACCCCAACTCACCTTTCCCCTTAAGCAAGCATAAGTTGGTTTTCTAAATTTGAGACCCTGTTCTGTTCTGTAATTCAGTTCCTGTGTAGCCAAGTTTACATTCCGTGTATTACTGATATCTTATGATGTTTCTTTTTCTGTGTGACTTATTTCAGTTAGAATCATCATACCTGAATCCACTCATTGTGCTGCTAAGGGCCTGATGACATAGATTTCATTGCTGAGTGATATTGCTTTGTAAGTAAATACCACAACTTCTTTATCCATTTTTCACTTTCTGCGATTTTGAACTTGTACTGTAAACGAGGTTCTTGTAAACAGAGCCGTTCCAAACTTTGGGGTGGCTGTGTCTTTTTGATTTTAATTTCCCTAAGCTAAAAGACCATAAGTGGAAGTGCCCTAGGCTCTGTTGCTTTGTTTTTTAGATGTTTCAGGAAACAGCGTACACTTCTCCCGAGTGTCTGTTGGCAATTTACATCCGGCCCATCAGCATAACAAGGCTCCCAGTTCTCCATGGCCTGTCCTGCCTTTCTGGATTTTACACTTTTTTCAGATGGCCCTTTTGACCGGGGGGAAGTGAGACTTCATTGTAGTGCAGATTTCCTTTGCAAGCTTGCTTGGTTGGCCAAAAAGGGCGTATGCGTTTTTTCCTGAATATATTCAGGAAAAAACGCATACGCCCTTTTTGGCCAAGTGCATCATTGTGGACGTTCTGCCTCTTTTCCTATGCTTTCAATGCAATTCCAGTCTACCTCCTGAAATCGGTTTCCTGCAATTCTGCCCCGCTTTCAAGTCCTCTTGGCAGCCTTACTTCAGTATATTTTTGGACGATAGCTGTCATTTATTACTCTGCAGGTTTGTGAATTACAGTGCCCCTGAGCTCCTTTCTTCAACTCGCTTTCTTTTGAGCTGGCCGCAACAGCGCAGGATGGCTTCAGGCCCAAATCTGGTTCCGGCACGGCACGCTGAGCCTTTGGTTATTTCCTCTTCCTGGTGGGAAATGAGAGTTAAATTTGCCCGTCCAGACACCTCCAGCTAGTCTCTCATTGGTTCTCCCTATTCCTGTTCATCTTCCGCAGAAATTGCAAACTGGGCCAAAGAGGAGGTTAAAGGCGCTAACTCTCCAATTGGGGAGAGTGTTAGTAAAGCGTCTGGAATGTTGCACCCGAGTACCAAGGTACGAAAACTGAGACATATTTGAACACGTCTCCCGATCACATGGTTGATCATGCTCTAGGTTCCACATGCATGTTTTAGCTGAAGGAAGAATACCTTAAACCTGGGTAGTTGAAACCCGTGGAATGGGTACCATGCAATATGACTTCAAAGGGTCTTCATGCTCACCGAACCTCTCCAATCCTATCACTGCTGCGTTTATACCCCTGTACACATTCTTGATTCTCTTTCAGAGACATAGCAATCCATAGGTTTTAAGATACTTACTAGTCAGGTACATTCTTAGGCGTTTAACATGCGGTGTTGAGTCCATTTCGTTGAGCAAGGAGTACCTCTTGTCTATTCCATATTTGGCTTAAGGAAATTTATCTGTGCTCATTTCAATCTCTGGTTTTATGCAGCTCCCCAACTCACCTTTCCCCTTAAGCAAGCATAAGTTGGTTTTCTACATTTGAGACCCTGTTCTGTTCTGTAATTCAGTTCCTGTGTAGCCAAGTTTACATTCCGTGTATTACTGATATCTTATGATGTTTCTTTTTCTGTGTGACTTATTTCAGTTAGAATCATCATACCTGAATCCACTCATTGTGCTGCTACGGGCCTGATGACATAGATTTCATTGCTGAGTGATATTGCTTTGTAAGTAAATACCACAAGTTCTTTATCCATTTTTCACTTTCTGCGATGTTGAACTTGTACTGTAAACGAGGTTCTTGTAAACAGAGCCGTTCCAAACTTTGGGGTGGCTGTGTCTTTTTGATTTTAATTTCCCTAAGCTATAGGACCATAAGAGGAAGTGCCCTAGGCTCTGTTGCTTTGTTTTTTAGATGTTTCAGGAAACACCATACACTTCTCCCGAGTGTCTGTTGGCAATTTACATCCCGCCCATCAGTATAACAAGGCTCCCAGTTCTCCATGGCCTGTCCTGCCTTTGTGGATTTTACACTTTTTTCAGATGGCCCTTTTGACCGGGGGGAAGTGAGACTTCATTGTAGTGCAGATTTCCTTTGCAAGCTTGCTTGGTTGGCCAAAAAGGGCGTATGCGTTTTTTCCTGAATATATTCAGGAAAAAACGCATACGCCCTTTTTGGCCAAGTGCATCATTGTGGACGTTCTGCCTCTTTTCCTATGCTTTCAATGCAATTCCAGTCTACCTCCTGAAATCGGTTTCCTGCAATTCTGCCCCACTTTCAAGTCCTCTTGGCAGCCTTACTTCAGTATATTTTTGGACGATAGCTGTCATTTATAACTCTGCAGGTTTGTGAATAACAGTGCCCCTGAGCTCCTTTCTTCAACTCGCTTTCTTGTGACCTGGCCGCAACAGCGCAGGATGGCTTCAGGCCCTAATCTGGTTCCGGCACGGCACGCTGAGCCTTTGGTTATTTCCTCTTCCTGGTGGGAAATGAGAGTTAAATTTGCCCGTCCAGACACCTCCAGCTAGTCTCTCATTGGTTCTCGCTATTCCTGTTCATCTTCCGCAGAAATTGCAAACTGGGCCAAACAGGAGGTTAAAGGCGCTGACTCTCCAAGTGGGGAGAGTGTTAGTAAAGCGTCTGGAATGTTGCACCCGAGTACCAGGGTACGAAAACTGAGACATATTTGAACACGTCTCCCGATCACATGGTTGATCATACTCTAGGTTCCACATGCATGTTTTAGCTGAAGGAAGAATACCTTAAACCTGGGTAGTTGAAACCCGTGGAATGGGTACCATGCAATATGACTTCAAAGGGTGTTCATTTGCTCACCAAACCTCTCCAATCCTATCACTGCTGCGTTTATGTCCCTGTACACACACTTGATTCTCTTTCAGAGACATAGCAATCCATAGGTTTTAAGATACTTACTAGTCAGGTACATTCTTTGGCGTTTAATATGCGGTTTGAGTCCATTTCGTTGAGCAAGGAGTAGCTCTTGTCTATTCCATATTTGGCTTAAGGAACTTTATCTGTGCTCATTTCAATCTCTGGTTTTATGCAGCACCCCAACTCACCTTTCCCCTTAAGCAAGCATAAGTTGGTTTTCTAAATTTGAGACCCTGTTCTGTTCTGTAATTCAGTTCCTGTGTAGCCAAGTTTACATTCCGTGTATTACTGATATCTTATGATGTTTCTTTTTCTGTGTGACTTATTTCAGTTAGAATCATCATACCTGAATCCACTCATTGTGCTGCTAAGGGCCTGATGAGATAGATTTCATTGCTGAGTGATATTGCTTTGTAAGGAAATACCACAACTTCTTTATCCATTTTTCACTTTCTGCGATGTTGAACTTATACTGTAAACGAGGTTCTTGTAAACAGAGGCGTCCCAAACTTTGGGGTGGCTGTGTCTTTTTGATTTTAAATTCCCTAAGCTATAGGACCATAAGTGGAAGTGCCCTAGGCTCTGTTGCTTTGTTTTTTAGATGTTTCAGGAAACACCATACACTTCTCCGGAGTGTCTGTTGGCAATTTACATCCCGCCCATCAGCATAACAAGGCTCCCAGTTCTCCATGGCCTGTCCTGCCTTTCTGGATTTTACACTTTTTTCAGATGGCCCTTTTGACCGGGGGGAAGTGAGACTTCATTGTAGTGCAGATTTCCTTTGCAAGTTTGCTTGGTTGGCCAACAAGGGCGTATGCGTTTTTTCCTGAATATATTCAGGAAAAAACGCATACGCACTTTTTGGCCAAGTGCATCATTGTGGACGCTCTGCCTCTTTTCCTATGCTTTCAATGCAATTCCAGTCTACCTCCTGAAATCGGTTTCCTGCAATTCTGCCCCGCTTTCATGTCCTCTTGGCACACTTACTTCAGTCTATTTTTGGACGATAGCTGTCATTTATAACTCTGCAGGTTTGTGAATTACAGTGCCCCTGAGCTCCTTTCTTCTACTCGCTTTCTTGTGAGCTGGCCGCAACACCGCAGGATGGCTTCAGGCCCTAATCTGGTTCCGGCACGGCACGCTGAGCCTTTGGTTATTTCCTCTTCCTGGTGGGAAATGAGAGTTAAATTTGCCCGTCCAGACACCTCCAGCTAGTCTCCCATTGGTTCTCGCTATTCCTGTTCATCTTCAGCAGAAATTGCAAACTGGGCCAAACAGGAGGTTAAAGGCGCTGACTCTCCAAGTGGGGAGAGGGTTAGTAAAGCGTCTGGAATGTTGCACCCGAGTACCAGGGGAGGAAAACTGAGACATATTTCAACACGTCTCCCGTTCACACGGTTGATCATACTCTGGGTTCCACATGCATGTTTTAGCTGAAGGAAGAATACCTTAAACCTGGAGAATTGAGACCCGTGGAATGGGTACCATGCAATATGACTTCAAAGGGTCTTCATTTGCTCACCGAACCTCTCCACTCCTATCACTGCTGCGTTTATGCCCCTGTACACACGCTTGATTCTCTTTTGGAGACATAGCAATCCATAGGTTTTAAGATACTTACTAGTCAGGTACATTCTTAGGCGTTTAATATGGGGTGTTGAGTCCATTTCGTTGAGCAAGGAGTAGCTCTTGTCTATTCCATATTTGGCTTAAGGAACTTTATCTGTGCTCATTTCAATCTCTGGTTTTATGCAGCACCCCAACTCACCTTTCCCCTTAAGCAAGCATAAGTTGGTTTTCTAAATTTGAGACCCTGTTCTGTTGTGGAATTCAGTTCCTGTGTAGCCAAGTTTATATTCCGTGTATTAGTGATATCTTATGATGTTTCTTTTTCTGTGTGACTTATTTCAGTTAGAATCATCATACCTGAATCCACTCATTGTGCTGCTAAGGGCCTGATGACATAGATTTCATTGCTGAGTGATATTGCTTTGTAAGTAAATACCACAACTTCTTTATCCATTTTTCACTTTCTGTGATATTGAACTTGTACGGTAAATGAGGTTCTTGTAAACAGAGGCGTCGCAAACTTTGGGGTGGCTGTGTCTTTTTGATTTTAATTTCCCTAAGCTATAGGACCATAAGTGGAAGTGCCCTAGGCTCTGTTGCTTTGTTTTCTAGATGTTTCAGGAAACACCATACACTTCTCCCGAGTGTCTGTTGGCAATTTACATCCCGCCCATCAGCATAACAAGGCTCCCTGTTCTCCATGGCCTGTCCTGCCTTTCTGGATTTTACACTTTCTTCAGATGGCCCTTTTGACCGGGTGGAAGTGAGACTTCATTGTAGTGCAGATTTCCTTTGCAAGCTTGCTTGGTTGGCCAAAAAGGGCGTATGCGTTTTTTCCTGAATATATTCAGGAAAAAACGCATACGCCCTTTTTGGCCACGTGCATCATTGTGGACGTTCTGCCTCTTTTCCTATGCTTTCAATGCAATTCCAGTCTACCTCCTGAAATCGGTTTCCTGCAATTCTGCCCCGCTTTCAAGTCCTCTTGGCAGCCTTACTTCAGTCTATTTTTGGACGATAGCTGTCATTTATAACTCTGCAGGTTTGTGAATTACAGTGCCCCTGAGCTCCTTTCTTCAACTCGCTTTCTTGTGAGCTGGCCGCAACACCGCAGGATGGCTTCAGGCCCTAATCTGGTTCCGGCACGGCACGCTGAGCCTTTGGTTATTTCTTCTTCCTGGTGGGAAATGAGAGTTAAATTTGCCCGTCCAGGCACCTCCAGCTAGTCTCTCATTGGTTCTCGCTATTCCTGTTCATCTTCCGCAGAAATTGCAAATTGGGCGAAACAGGAGGTAAAGGCACTGACTCTCCAAGTGGGGAGAGTGTTAGTAAAGCGTCTGGAATGTTGCACCCGAGTACCAGGGGAGGAAAACTGAGACATATTTGAACACGTCTCCCGTTCACACGGTTGATCATACTCTGGGTTCCACATGCATGTTTTAGCTGAAGGAAGAATACCTTAAACCTGGAGAGTTGAGACCCGTGGAATGGGTACCATGCAATATGACTTCAAAGGGTCTTCATTTGCTCACCGAACCTCTCCAATCCTATCACTGCTGCTTTTATGCCCCTGTACAAACGCTTGATTCACTTTTGGGGACATAGCAATCCATAGGTTTTAAGATACTTACTAGTCAGGTACATTCTTAGGCGTTTAATATGGGTTGTTGAGTCTATTTCGTTGAGCAAGGAGTAGCTCTTGTCTATTCCATATTTGGCTTAAGGAACTTTATCTGTGCTCATTTCAATCTCTGGTTTTATGCAGAACCCCAACTCACCTTTCCCCTTAAGCAAGCATATGTTGGTTTTCTAAATTTGAGACCCTGTTCTGTTCTGTAATTCAGTTCCTGTGTAGCCAAGTTTACATTCCGTGTATTACTGATATCTTATGATGTTTCTTTTTCTGTGTGACTTATTTCAGTTAGAATCATCGTACCTGAATCCACTCATTGTGCTGCTAAGGGCCTGATGACATAGATTTCATTGCTGCGTGATATTGCTTTGTAAGTAAATACCACAACTTCTTTATCCATTTTTCACTTTCTGCGATGTTGAACTTGTACTGTAAACGAGGTTCTTGTAAACAGAGGCGTCCCAAACTTTGGAGTGGCTGTGTCTTTTTGATTTTAATTTCCCTTAGCTATAGGACCATAAGTGGAAGTGCCCTAGGCTCTGTTGCTTTGTTTTCTAGATGTTTCAGGAAACACCATACACTTCTCCCGAGTGTCTGTTGGCCATTTACATCCCGCCCATCAGCATAACAAGGCTCCGAGTTCTCCATGGCCTGTCCTGCCTTTCTGGATTTTACACTTTTTTCAGATGGCCCTTTTGACCGGGGGGAAGTGAGACTTCATTGTAGTGCAGATTTCCTTTGCAAGTTTGCTTGGTTGGCCAAAAAGGGCGTATGCGTTTTTTCCTGAATATATTCAGGAAAAAACGCATACACCCTTTTTGGCCAAGTGCATCATTGTGGACGTTCTGCCTCTTTTCCTATGCTTTCAATGCAATTCCAGTCTACCTCCTGAAATCGGTTTCCTGCAATTCTGCCCCGCTTTCAAGTCCTCTTGGCAGCCTTACTTCAGTATATTTTTGGACGATAGCTGTCATTTATAACTCTGCAGGTTTGTGAATTACGGTGCCCCTGAGCTCCTTTCTTCAACTCGCTTTCTTGTGAGCTGGCCACAACACCGCAGGATGGCTTCAGGCCCTAATCTGGTTCCGGCACGGCACACTGAGCCTTTGGTTAATTCCTCTTCCTGGTGGGAAATGAGAGTTAAATTTGCCCGTCCAGACACCTCCAGCTAGTCTCTCATTGGTTCTCTCTATTCCTGTTCATCTTCCGCAGAAATTGCAAACTGGGCCAATCAGGAGGTTAAAGGGACTGACTCTCCAAGTCGGGAGAGTGTTAGTAAAGCGTCTGGAATGTTGCACTCGAGTACCAAGGTACGAAAACTGAGACATATTTGAACACGTCTCCCGATCACACGGTTGATCATACTCTAGGTTCCACATGCATGTTTTATCTGAAGGAAGAATACCTTAAACCTGGGTAGTTGAAACCCGTGGAATGGGTACCATGCAATATGACTTCAAAGGGTCTTCATGTGCTCACCGAACCTCTCCAGTCCTATGACTGCTGCGTTTATGCCCCTGTACACACGCTTGATTCTCTTTCGGAGACATAGCAATCCATAGGTTTTAAGATACTTACTAGTCAGGTACATTCTTAGGCGTTTAATATGCGGTGTTGAGTCCATTTCGTTGAGCAAGGAGTAGCTCTTGTCTATTCCATATTTGGCTTAAGGAACTTTATCTGTGCTCATTTCAATCTCTGGTTTTATGCAGCACCCCAACTCACCTTTCCCGTTAAGCAAGCATAAGTTGGTTTTCTAAATTTGAGACCCTGTTCTGTTCTGTAATTCAGTTCCTGTGTAGCCAAGTTTACATTCCGTGTATTACAGATATCTTATGATGTTTCTTTTTCTGTGTGACTTATTTCAGTTAGAATCATCATACCTGAATCCACTCATTGTGCTGCTAAGGGCCTGATGACATAGATTTCATTGCTGCGTGATATTGCTTTGTAAGTAAATACCACAACTTCTTTATCCATTTTTCACTTTCTGCGATGTTGAAGTTGTACTGTAAACGAGGTTCTTGTAAACAGAGGCGTCCCAAACTTTGGGGTGGCTGTGTCTTTTTGATTTTAATTTCCCTAAGCTATAGGACCATAAGTGGAAGTGCCCTAGGCTGTGTTGCTTTGTTTTCTAGATGTTTCAGGAAACACCATACACTTCTCCCGAGTGTCTGTTGGCAATTTACATCCTGCTCATCAGCATAACAAGGCTCCCAGTTCTCCATGGCCTGTCCTGCCTTTCTGGATTTTACACTTTTTTCAGATGGCCCTTTTGACCGGGGGGAAGTGAGACTTCATTGTAGTGCAGATTTCCTTTGCAAGCTTGCTTGGTTGGCCAAAAAGGGCGTATGCGTTTTTTCCTGAATATATTTAGGAAAAACGCATACGCCCTTTTTGGTCACGTGCATCATTGTGGACGTTCTTCCTCTTTTCCTATGCTTTCAATGCAATTCCAGTCTACCTCCTGAAATCGGTTTCCTGCAATTCTGCCCTGCTTTCAAGTCCTCTGGCAGCCTTACTTTAGTATATTTTTGGACGATAGCTGTCATTTATAACTCTGTAGGTTTGTGAATTACAGTGCCCCTGAGCTCCTTTCTTCAACTCGCTTTCTTGTGAGCTGGCCGCAATACCGCTGGATGGCTTCAGGCCCTAATCTGGTTCCGGCACGGCACGCTGAGCCTTTGGTTATTTCCTCTTCCTGGTGGGAAATGAGAGTTAAATTTGCCCGTCCAGTCACCTCCAGCTAGTCTCTCATTGGTTCTCGCTATTCCTGTTCATCTTCCATAGAAATTGCAAACTGGGCCAAACAGGAGGTAAAGGCACTGACTCTCCAAGTGGGGAGAGTGTTAGTAAAGCGTCTGGAATGTTGCACCCGAGTACCAGGGGAGACAAACTGAGACATATTTGAACACGTCTCCCGTTCACACGGTTGATCATACTCTGGGTTCCACATGCATGTTTTAGCTGAAGGAAGAATACCTTAATCCTGGGTAGTTGAAACCCGTGGAATGGGTACCATGCAATATGACTTCAAAGGGTCTTCATTTGCTCACCGAACCTCTCCAATCCTATCACTGCTGCGTTTATGCCCCTGGACACACGCTTGATTCTCTTTTGGAGACATAGCAATCCATAAGTTTTAAGATACTTACTAGTCAGGTACATTCTTAGGCGTTTAATATGCGGTGTTGAGTCCATTTCGTTGAGCAAGGAGTAGCTCTTGTCTATTCCATATTTGGCTTAAGGAAATTTATCTGTGCTCATTTCAATCTTTGGTTTTATGCAGCACCCCAACTCACCTTTCCCCTTAAGCAAGCATAAGTTGGTTTTCTAAATTTGAGACCCTGTTCTGTTCTGTAATTCAGTTCCTGTGTAGGCAAGTTTACATTGCGTATATTACTGATATCTTATGATGTTTCTTTTTCTGTGTGGCTTATTTCAGTTAGAATCATCGTACCTGAATCCACTCATTGTGCTGCTAAGGGCCTGATGACATAGATTTCATTGCTGAGTGATACTGCATTGTACGTAAGTACCACAAGTTCTTTACCCATTTTTCACTTTCTGTGATATTGAACCTGTACGGTACACGAGGTTCTTGTAAACAGAGGCATCCCAAACTTTGAGGTGGCTGTGTCTTTTTGATTTTAATTTCCCTAAGCTATAGGACCATAAGTGGAAGTGCCCTAGGCTCTGTTGCTTTGTTTTTTAGATGTTTCAGGAAACACCGTACACTTCTCCCGAGTGTCTGTTGGCAATTTACATCCCGCCCATCAGCATAACAAGGCTCCCAGTTCTCCATGGCCTGTCCTGCCTTTCTGGATTTTACACTTTTTTCAGATGGCCCTTTTGACCGGGGGGATGTGAGACTTCATTGTAGTGCAGATTTCCTTTGCAAGTTTGCTTGCTTGTCCAAAAAGTGCGTATGCGTTTTTTCCTGAATATATTCAGGAAAAAACGCATACGCCCTTTATGGCCAAGTACATCATTGTGGACGCTCTGCCTCTTTTCCTATGCTTTCAATGCAATTCCAGTCTACCTCCTGAAATCGGTTTCCTGCAATTCTGCCCCACTTTCAAGTCCTCTTGGCAGCCTTACTTCAGTATATTTTTGGATGATAGCTGTCATTTATAACTCTGCAGGTTTGTGAATTACAGTGCCCCTGAGCTCCTTTCTTCAACTCGCTTTCTTGTGAGCTGGCCGCAACACCGCAGGATGGCTTCAGGCTCTAATCTGGTTCTGGCACGGCACACTGAGCCTTTGGTTAATTCCTCTTCCTGGTGGGAAATGAGAGTTAAATTTGCCCGTCCAGACACCTCCAGCTAGTCTCTCATTGGTTCTCACTATTCCTGTTCATCTTCCGCAGAAATTGCAAATTGGGCGAAACAGGAGGTAAAGGCACTGACTCTCCAAGTGGGGAGAGTGTTAGTAAAGCGTCTGGAATGTTGCACCCGAGTACCAGGGGAGGAAAACTGAGACATATTTGAACACTTCTGCCGTTCATACGGTTGATCATACTCTGGGTTCCACATGCATGTTTTAGCTGAAGGAAGAATACCTTAAACCTGGAGAGTTGAGACCCGTGTAATGGGTACCATGCAATACGACTTCAAAGGGTCTTCATTTGCTCACCGAACCTCTCCAATCCTATCACTGCTGCTTTTATGCCCCTGTACACATGCTTGATTCTCTTTCAGAGACATAGCAATCCATAGGTTTTAAGTTACTTACTAGTCAGGTACATTCTTAGGCGTTTAATATGGGTTGTTGAGTCCATTTCGTTGAGCAAGGAGTAGCTCTTGTCTATTCCATATTTGGCTTAAGGAACTTTATCTGTGCTCATTTCAATCTCTGGTTTTATGCAGCACCCCAACTCACCTTTCCCCTTAAGCAAGCATAAGTTGGTTTTCTAAATTTGAGACCCTGTTCTGTTTTGGAATTCAGTTCCTGGGTAGCCAAGTTTACATTCCGTGTATTACTGATATCTTATGATGTTTCTTTTTCTGTGTGGCTTATTTCAGTTAGAATCATAGTACCTGAATCCACTCATTGTGCTGCTAAGGGCCTGATGACATAGATTTCATTGCTGAGTGATACTGCATTGTAAGTAAATACCACAACTTCTTTATCCATTTTTCACTTTCTATGATGTTGAACTTGTACGGTAAACGAGGTTCTTGTAAACAGAGCCATTCCAAACTTTGGTGTGGCTTTGTCTTTTTGATTTTAATTTCCCTAAGCTATAGGACCATAAGTGGAAGTGCCCTAGGCTCTGTTGCTTTGTTTTTTAGATGTTTCAGGAAACACCATACATTTCTCCCAAGTGTCTGTTGGCAATTTACATCCCGCCCATCAGCATAACAAGGCTCCCTGTTCTCCATGGCCTGTCCTGCCTTTCTGGATTTTACACTTTTTTCAGATGGCCCTTTTGACCGGGGGGAAGTGAGACTTCATTGTAGCGCAGATTTCCTTTGCAAGTTTGCTTTGTTGGCCAAAAAGGGCGTATGCGTTTTTTCCTGAATATATTCAGGAAGAAACGCCTACGCCCTTTTTGGCCAAGTGCATCATTGTGGACGTTCTGCCTCTTTTCCTATGCTTTCAATGCAATTCCAGTCTACCTCCTGAAATCGGTTTCCTGCAATTCTGCCCCGCTTTCAAGTCCTCTTGGCAGCCTTACTTCAGTATATTTTTGGACGATAGCTGTCATTTATAACTCTGCATGTTTGTGAATTACAGTGCCCCTGAGCTCCTTTCTTCAACTCGCTTTCTTGTGAGCTGGCCGCAACACCGCAGGATGGCTTCAGGCTCTAATCTGGTTCCGGCACGGCACACTGAGCCTTTGGTTAATTCCTCTTCCTGGTGGGAAATGAGAGTTAAATTTGCCCGTCCAGACACCTCCAGCTAGTCTCTCATTGGTTCTCCCTATTCCTGTTCATCTTCCGCAGAAATTGCAAACTGGGCCAATCAGGAGGTTAAAGGGACTGACTCTCCAAGTGGGGAGAGTGTTAGTAAAGCGTCTGGAATGTTGCACCCGAGTACCAGGGGAGGAAAACTGAGACATATTTGAACACGTCTCCCGTTCACACGGTTGATCATACTCTGGGTTCCACATGCATGTTTTAGCTGAAGGAAGAATACCTTAAACCTGGAGAGTTGAGACCCGTGGAATGGGTACCATGCAATATGACTTCAAAGGGTCTTCACTTGCTCACCGAACCTCTCCAATCCTATCACTGCTGCTTTTATGCCCCTGTACACACGCTTGATTCTCTTTTGGAGACATAGCAATCCATAGGTTTTAAGATACTTACTAGTCAGGTACATTCTTAGGCATTTAATATGGGTTGTTGAGTCTATTTCGTTGAGCAAGGAGTAGCTCTTGTCTATACCATATTTGGCTTAAGGAACTTTATCTGTGCTCATTTCAATCTCTGGTTTTATGCAGCACCCCAACTCACCTTTCCCCTTAAGCAAGCATATGTTGGTTTTCTAAATTTGAGACCCTGTTCTGTTCTGTAATCCAGTTCCTGTGTAGCCAAATTTACCTTCTGTGTATTACTGATATCTTATGATGTTTCTTTTTCTGTGTGACTTATTTCAGTTAGAATCATCGTACCTGAATCCACTCATTGTGCTGCTAAGGGCCTGATGACATAGATTTCATTGCTGCGTGATATTGCTTTGTAAGTAAACACCACAACTTCTTTATCCATTTTTCACTTTCTGCGATGTTGAACTTGTACTGTAAACGAGGTTCTTGTAAACAGAGGCGTCCCAAACTTTGGGGTGGCTTTGTCTTTTTGATTTTAATTTCCCTTAGCTATAGGACCATAAGTGGAAGTGCTCTAGGCTCTGTTGCTTTGTTTTCTAGATGTTTCAGGAAACACCATACACTTCTCCCGAGTGTCTGTTGGCAATTTACATACCGCCCATCAGCATAACAAAGATCCCTGTTCTCCATGGCCTGTCCTGCCTTTCTGGATTTTACACTTTTTTCAGATGGCCCTTTTGACCGGGGGGAAGTGATACTTCATTGTAGTGCAGATTTCCTTTGCAAGCTTGCTTGGTTGGCCAAAAAGGGCGTATGCGTTTTTTCCTGAATATATTCAGGAAAAAACGCATACGCCCTTTTGGCCACGTGCATCATTGTGGACGTTCTGCCTCTTTTCCTATGCTTTCAATGCAATTCCAGTCTACCTCCTGAAATCGGTTTCCTGCAATTCTGCCCCGCTTTCAAGTCCTCTTGGCAGCCTTACTTTAGTATATTTTTGGACGATAGCTGTCATTTATAACTCTGCAGGTTTGTGAATTACAGTGCCCCTGAGCTCCTTTCTTCAACTCGCTTTCTTGTGAGCTGGCCGCAACACCGCAGGATGGCTTCAGGCCCTAATCTGGTTCCGGCACGGCACGCTGAGCCTTTGGTTATTTCCTCTTCCTGGTGGGAAATGAGAGTTAAATTTGCGCGTCCAGACACCTCTAGCTAGTCTTTCATTGGTTCTCGCTATTCCTGTTCATCTTCCGCAGAAATTGCAAACTGGTCCAAACAGGAGGTTAAAGGGACTGACTCTCCAAGTGGGGAGAGTGTTAGTAAAGCGTCTGGAATGTTGCACCCGAGAACCAGGGTACGAAAACTATGACATATTTGAACACGTCTCCCGTTCACATGGTTGATCATACTCTAGATTCCACATGCATGTTTTAGCTGAAGGAAGAATAACTTAAACCTGGCGAGTTGAAACCCGTGGAATGGGTACCATGCAATATGACTTCAAAGTGTCTTCATTTTCTCACCGAACCTGTCCAATCCTATCACTGCTGCGTTTATGCCCCTGTACAGATGCTTGATTCTCTTTCGGAGACATAGCAATCCATAGGTTTTAAGATACTTACTAGTCAGGTACATTCTTAGGCGTTTAATATGCGGTGTTGAGTCCATTTCGTTGAGCAAGGAGTAGCTCTTGTCTATTCCATATTTGGCTTAAGGAACTTTATCTGTGCTCATTTCAATCTCTGGTTTTATGCAGCACCCCAACTCACCTTTCCCCTTAAGCAAGCATAAGTTGGTTTTCTAAATTTGAGACCCTGTTCTGTTCTGTAATTCAGTTCCTGTGTAGCCAAGTTTACATTCCGTGTATTACTGATATCTTATGATGTTTCTTTTTCTGTGTGACTTATTTCAGTTAGAATCATCATACCTGAATCCACTCATTGTGCTGCTAAGGGCCTGATGACATAGATTTCATTGCTGAGTGATATTGCTTTGTAAGTAAATACCACAAATTCTTTATCCATTTTTCACTTTCTGCGATGTTGAACTTGTACTGTAAACGAGGTTCTTGTAAACAGAGCCGTTCCAAACTTTGGGGTGGCTGTGTCTTTTTGATTTTAATTTCCCTAAGCTATAGGACCATAAGTGGAAGTGCCCTAGGCTCTGTTGCTTTGTTTTCTAGATGTTTCAGGAAACACCATACACTTCTCCCGAGTGTCTGTTGGCAATTTACATCCCGCCCATCAGCATAACAAGGCTCCCAGTTATCCATGGCCTGTCCTGCCTTTCTGGATTTTACACTTTTTTCAGATGGCCCTTTTGACCGGGGGGAAGTGAGACTTCATTGTAGTGCAGATTTCCTTTGCAAGCTTGCTTGGTTGGCCAAAAAGTGCGTATGCGTTTTTTCCTGAATATATTCAGGAAAAAACGCATACGCCCTTTTTGGCCACATGCATCATTGTGGACGTTCTGCCTCTTTTCCTATGCTTTCAATGCAATTCCAGTCTACCTCCTGAAATCGGATTCCTGCAATTCTGCCCCGCATTCAAGTCCTCTTGGCAGCCTTACTTTAGTATATTTTTGGACGATAGCTGTCATTTATAACTCTGCAGGTTTGTGAATTACAGTGCCCCTGAGCTCCTTTCTTCAACTCGCTTTCTTGTGAGCTGGCCGCAACAGCGCAGGATGGCTTCAGGCCCTAATCTGGTTCCGGCACGGCACGCTGAGCCTTTGGTTATTTCTTCTTCCTGGTGGGAAATGAGAGTTAAATTTGCCCGTCCAGGCATCTCCAGCTAGTCTCTCATTGGTTCTCGCTATTCCTGTTCATCTTCCGCAGAAATTGCAAATTGGGCGAAACAGGAGGTAAATGCACTGACTCTCCAAGTGGGGAGAGTGTTAGTAAAGCGTCTGGAATGTTGCACCCGAGTACCAGGGGAGGAAAACTGAGACATATTTGAACACGTCTCCCGTTCACATGGTTGATCATACTCTGGGTTCCACATGCATGTTTTAGCTGAAGGAAGAATACCTTAAACCTGGAGAGTTGAGACCCGTGGAATGGGTACCATGCAATATGACTTCAAAGGGTCTTCACTTGCTCACCGAACCTCTCCAATCCTATCACTGCTGCTTTTATGCCCCTGTACACACGCTTGATTCTCTTTTGGAGACATAGCAATCCATAGGTTTTAAGATACTTACTAGTCAGGTACATTCTTAGGCATTTAATATGGGTTGTTGAGTCTATTTCGTTGAGCAAGGAGTAGCTCTTGTCTATACCATATTTGGCTTAAGGAACTTTATCTGTGCTCATTTCAATCTCTGGTTTTATGCAGCACCCCAACTCACCTTTACCCTTAAGCAAGCATATGTTGGTTTTCTAAATTTGAGACCCTGTTCTGTTCTGTAATCCAGTTCCTGTGTAGCCAAATTTACCTTCTGTGTATTACTGATATCTTATGATGTTTCTTTTTCTGTGTGACTTATTTCAGTTAGAATCATCGTACCTGAATCCACTCATTGTGCTGCTAAGGGCCTGATGACATAGATTTCATTGCTGCGTGATATTGCTTTGTAAGTAAACACCACAACTTCTTTATCCATTTTTCACTTTCTGCGATGTTGAACTTGTACTGTAAACGAGGTTCTTGTAAACAGAGGCGTCCCAAACTTTGGGGTGGCTTTGTCTTTTTGATTTTAATTTCCCTTAGCTATAGGACCATAAGTGGAAGTGCTCTAGGCTCTGTTGCTTTGTTTTCTAGATGTTTCAGGAAACACCATACACTTCTCCCGAGTGTCTGTTGGCAATTTACATACCGCCCATCAGCATAACAAAGCTCCCTGTTCTCCATGGCCTGTCCTGCCTTTCTGGATTTTACACTTTTTTCAGATGGCCCTTTTGACCGGGGGGAAGTGATACTTCATTGTAGTGCAGATTTCCTTTGCAAGCTTGCTTGGTTGGCCAAAAAGGGCGTATGCGTTTTTTCCTGAATATATTCAGGAAAAAACGCATACGCCCTTTTGGCCACGTGCATCATTGTGGACGTTCTGCCTCTTTTCCTATGCTTTCAATGCAATTCCAGTCTACCTCCTGAAATCGGTTTCCTGCAATTCTGCCCCGCTTTCAAGTCCTCTTGGCAGCCTTACTTTAGTATATTTTTGGACGATAGCTGTCATTTATAACTCTGCAGGTTTGTGAATTACAGTGTCCCTGAGCTCCTTTCTTCAACTCGCTTTCTTGTGAGCTGGCCGCAACACCGCAGGATGGCTTCAGGCCCTAATCTGGTTCCGGCACGGCACGCTGAGCCTTTGGTTATTTCCTCTTCCTGGTGGGAAATGAGAGTTAAATTTGCGCGTCCAGACACCTCTAGCTAGTCTTTCATTGGTTCTCGCTATTCCTGTTCATCTTCCGCAGAAATTGCAAACTGGTCCAAACAGGAGGTTAAAGGGACTGACTCTCCAAGTGGGGAGAGTGTTAGTAAAGCGTCTGGAATGTTGCACCCGAGAACCAGGGTACGAAAACTATGACATATTTGAACACGTCTCCCGATCACATGGTTGATCATACTCTAGATTCCACATGCATGTTTTAGCTGAAGGAAGAATAACTTAAACCTGGCGAGTTGAAACCCGTGGAATGGGTACCATGCAATATGACTTCAAAGTGTCTTCATTTTCTCACCGAACCTCTCCAATCCTATCACTGCTGCGTTTATGCCCCTGTACAGATGCTTGATTCTCTTTCGGAGACATAGCAATCCATAGGTTTTAAGATACTTACTAGTCAGGTACATTCTTAGGCGTTTAATATGCGGTGTTGAGTCCATTTCGTTGAGCAAGGAGTAGCTCTTGTCTATTCCATATTTGGCTTAAGGAACTTTATCTGTGCTCATTTCAATCTCTGGTTTTATGCAGCACCCCAACTCACCTTTCCCCTTAAGCAAGCATAAGTTGGTTTTCTAAATTTGAGACCCTGTTCTGTTCTGTAATTCAGTTCCTGTGTAGCCAAGTTTACATTCCATGTATTACTGATATCTTATGATGTTTCTTTTTCTGTGTGACTTATTTCAGTTAGAATCATCATACCTGAATCCACTCAGTGTGCTGCTAAGGGCCTGATGACATAGATTTCATTGCTGAGTGATATTGCTTTGTAAGTAAATACCACAAATTCTTTATCCATTTTTCACTTTCTGCGATGTTGAACTTGTACTGTAAACGAGGTTCTTGTAAACAGAGCCGTTCCAAACTTTGGGGTGGCTGTGTCTTTTTGATTTTAATTTCCCTAAGCTATAGGACCATAAGTGGAAGTGCCCTAGGCTCTGTTGCTTTGTTTTTTAGATGTTTCAGGAAACACCATACACTTCTCCCGAGTGTCTGTTGGCAATTTACATCCCGCCCATCAGCATAACAAGGCTCCCAGTTCTCCATGGCCTGTCCTGCCTTTCTGGATTTTACACTTTTTTCAGATGGCCCTTTTGACCGGGGGGAAGTGATACTTCATTGTAGTGCAGATTTCCTTTGCAAGCTTGCTTGGTTGGCCAAAAAGGGCGTATGCGTTTTTTCCTGAATATATTCAGGAAAAAACGCATACGCCCTTTTGGCCACGTGCATAATTGTGGACGTTCTGCCTCTTTTCCTATGCTTTCAATGCAATTCCAGTCTACCTCCTGAAATCGGTTTCCTGCAATTCTGCCCCGCTTTCAAGTCCTCTTGGCAGCCTTACTTTAGTATATTTTTGGACGATAGCTGTCATTTATAACTCTGCAGGTTTGTGAATTACAGTGTCCCTGAGCTCCTTTCTTCAACTCGCTTTCTTGTGAGCTGGCCGCAACACCGCAGGATGGCTTCAGGCCCTAATCTGGTTCCGGCACGGCACGCTGAGCCTTTGGTTATTTCCTCTTCCTGGTGGGAAATGAGAGTTAAATTTGCGCGTCCAGACACCTCTAGCTAGTCTTTCATTGGTTCTCGCTATTCCTGTTCATCTTCCGCAGAAATTGCAAACTGGTCCAAACAGGAGGTTAAAGGGACTGACTCTCCAAGTGGGGAGAGTGTTAGTAAAGCGTCTGGAATGTTGCACCCGAGAACCAGGGTACGAAAACTATGACATATTTGAACACGTCTCCCGATCACATGGTTGATCATACTCTAGATTCCACATGCATGTTTTAGCTGAAGGAAGAATAACTTAAACCTGGCGAGTTGAAACCCGTGGAATGGGTACCATGCAATATGACTTCAAAGTGTCTTCATTTTCTCACCGAACCTCTCCAATCCTATCACTGCTGCGTTTATGCCCCTGTACAGATGCTTGATTCTCTTTCGGAGACATAGCAATCCATAGGTTTTAAGATACTTACTAGTCAGGTACATTCTTAGGCGTTTAATATGCGGTGTTGAGTCCATTTCGTTGAGCAAGGAGTAGCTCTTGTCTATTCCATATTTGGCTTAAGGAACTTTATCTGTGCTCATTTCAATCTCTGGTTTTATGCAGCACCCCAACTCACCTTTCCCCTTAAGCAAGCATAAGTTGGTTTTCTAAATTTGAGACCCTGTTCTGTTCTGTAATTCAGTTCCTGTGTAGCCAAGTTTACATTCCATGTATTACTGATATCTTATGATGTTTCTTTTTCTGTGTGACTTATTTCAGTTAGAATCATCATACCTGAATCCACTCAGTGTGCTGCTAAGGGCCTGATGACATAGATTTCATTGCTGAGTGATATTGCTTTGTAAGTAAATACCACAAATTCTTTATCCATTTTTCACTTTCTGCGATGTTGAACTTGTACTGTAAACGAGGTTCTTGTAAACAGAGCCGTTCCAAACTTTGGGGTGGCTGTGTCTTTTTGATTTTAATTTCCCTAAGCTATAGGACCATAAGTGGAAGTGCCCTAGGCTCTGTTGCTTTGTTTTTTAGATGTTTCAGGAAACACCATACACTTCTCCCGAGTGTCTGTTGGCAATTTACATCCCGCCCATCAGCATAACAAGGCTCCCAGTTCTCCATGGCCTGTCCTGCCTTTCTGGATTTTACACTTTTTTCAGATGGCCCTTTTGACTGGGGGGAAGTGAGACTTCATTGTAGTGCAGATTTCCTTTGCAAGCTTGCTTGGTTGGCCAAAAAGGGCGTATGCGTTTTTTCCTGAATATATTCAGGAAAAAATGCATACACCCCTTTTGGCCAAGTGCATCATTGTGGACGTTCTGCCTCTTTTCCTATGCTTTCAGTGCAATTCCAGTCTACCTCCTGAAATCGGTTTCCTGCAATTCTGCCCCGCTTTCAAGTCCTCTTGGCAGCCTTACTTCAGTATATTTTTGGACGATAGCTGTCATTTATAACTCTGCAGGTTTGTGAATTACAGTGCCCCTGAGCTCCTTTCTTCAACTCGCTTTCTTGTGAGCTGGCCGCAACACCGCAGGATGGCTTCAGGCCCTAATCTGGTTCCGGCACGGCACGCTGAGCCTTTGGTTATTTCCTCTTCCTGGTGGGAAATGAGAGTTAAATTTGCCCGTCCAGACACCTCCAGCTAGTCTCTCATTGGTTCTCCCTATTCCTGTTCATCTTCCGCAGAAATTGCAAACTGGGCCAAACAGGAGGTTAAAGGCACTGACTCTCCAAGTGGGGAGAGTGTTAGTAAAGCGTCTGGAATGTTGCACCCGAGTACCAGGGTACGAAAACTGAGACATATTTGAACACGTCTCCCGTTCACACGGTTGATCATACTCTAGGTTCCACATGCATGTTTTAGCTGAAGGAAGAATACCTTAAACCTGGGTAGGTGAAACCTGTGGAATGGGTACCAGGCAATATGACTTCAAAGGGTCTTCATGTGCTCACCGAACCTCTCCAGTCCTATCACTGCTGCATTTATGCCCCTGTACACATGCTTGATTCTCTTTCGGAGACATAGCAATCCATAGGTTTTAAGATACTTACTAGTCAGGTTCATTCTTAGGCGTTTAATATGCGGTGTTGAGTCCATTTCGTTGAGCAAGGAGTAGCTCTTGTCCATTCCATATTTGGCTTAAGGAACTTTATCTGTGCTCATTTCAATCTCTGGTTTTATGCAGCACCCCAACTCACCTTTCCCCTTAAGCAAGCATAAGTTGGTTTTCTAAATTTGAGACCCTGTTCTGTTCTGTAATTCAGTTCCTGTGTAGCCAAGTTTACATTCCGTGTATTACAGATATCTTATGATGTTTCTTTTTCTGTGTGACTTATTTCAGTTAGAATCATCATACCTGAATCCACTCATTGTGCTGCTAAGGGTCTGATGACATAGATTTCATTGCTGAGTGATATTGCTTTGTAAGTAAATACCACAACTTCTTTATCCATTTTTCACTTTCTGCGATGTTGAACTTGTACTGTAAACGAGGTTCTTGTAAACATGGCCGTTCCAAACTTTGGGGTGGCTGTGTCTTTTTGATTTTAATTTCCCTAAGCTATAGGACCATAAGTGGAAGTGCCCTAGGCTCTGTTGCTTTGTTTTCTAGATGTTTCAGGAAACACCATACACTTCTCCCGAGTGTCTGTTGGCAATTTACATCCCGCCCATCAGCATAACAAGGCTCCCAGTTCTCCATGGCCTGTCCTGCCTTTCTGGATTTTACACTTTTTTCAGATGGCCCTTTTGACCGGGGGGAAGTGAGACTTCATTGTAGTGCAGATTTCCTTTGCAAGCTTGCTTGTTTGGCCAAAAAGGGCGTATGCGTTTTTTCCTGAATATATTCAGAAAAAAACGCATACGCCCTTTTTGGCCACATGCATCATTGTGGACGTTCTGCCTCTTTTCCTATGCTTTCAATGCAATTCCAGTCTACCTCCTGAAATCGGATTCCTGCAATTCTGCCCCGCTTTCAAGTCCTCTTGGCAGCCTTACTTTAGTATATTTTTGGACGATAGCTGTCATTTATAACTCTGAATGTTTGTGAATTACAGTGCCCCTGAGCTCCTTTCTTCAACTCGCTTTCTTGTGAGCTGGCCGCAACAGCGCAGGATGGCTTCAGGCCCTAATCTGGTTCCGGCACGGCACGCTGAGCCTTTGGTTATTTCTTCTTCCTGGTGGGAAATGAGAGTTAACTTTGCCCGTCCAGGCACCTCCAGCTAGTCTCTCATTGGTTCTCGCTATTCCTGTTCATCTTCCGCAGAAATTGCAAATTGGGCGAAACAGGAGGTAAAGGCACTGACTCTCCAAGTGGGGAGAGTGTTAGTAAAGCGTCTGGAATGTTGCACCCGAGTACCAGGGGAGGAAAACTGAGACATATTTGAACACGTCTCCCGTTCACACGGTTGATCATACTCTGGGTTCCACATGCATGTTTTAGCTGAAGGAAGAATACCTTAAACCTGGAGAGTTGAGACCCGTGGAATGGGTACCATGCAATATGACTTCAAAGGGTCTTCACTTGCTCACCGAACCTCTCCAATCCTATCACTGCTGCTTTTATGCCCCTGTACACACGCTTGATTCTCTTTTGGAGACATAGCAATCCATAGGTTTTAAGATACTTACTAGTCAGGTACATTCTTAGGCATTTAATATGGGTTGTTGAGTCTATTTCGTTGAGCAAGGAGTAGCTCTTGTCTATACCATATTTGGCTTAAGGAACTTTATCTGTGCTCATTTCAATCTCTGGTTTTATGCAGCACCCCAACTCACCTTTCCCCTTAAGCAAGCATATGTTGGTTTTCTAAATTTGAGACCCTGTTCTGTTCTGTAATCCAGTTCCTGTGTAGCCAAGTTTACCTTCTGTGTATTACTGATATCTTATGATGTTTCTTTTTCTGTGTGACTTATTTCAGTTAGAATCATCGTACCTGAATCCACTCATTGTGCTGCTAATGGCCTGATGACATAGATTTCATTGCTGCGTGATATTGCTTTGTAAGTAAACACCACAACTTCTTTATCCATTTTTCACTTTCTGCGATGTTGAACTTGTACTGTAAACGAGGTTCTTGTAAACAGAGGCATCCCAAACTTTGGGGTGGCTGTGTCTTTTTGATTTTAATTTCCCTTAGCTATAGGACCATAAGTGGAAGTGCTCTAGGCTCTGTTGCTTTGTTTTCTAGATGTTTCAGGAAACACCATACACTTCTCCCGAGTGTCTGTTGGCAATTTACATACCGCCCATCAGCATAACAAGGCTCCCTGTTCTCCATGGCCTGTCCTGCCTTTCTGGATTTTACACTTTTTTCAGATGGCCCTTTTCACCGGGGGGAAGTGAGACTTCATTGTAGTGCAGATTTCCTCTGCAAGCTTGCCTGGTTGGCCAAAATGGGCTTATGCGTTTTTTCCTGAATATACTCAGGAAAAAACGCATACTCCCTTTTTGGCCAAGTGCATCATTGTGGACGTTCTGCCTCTTTTCCTATGCTTTCAATGCAATTCCAGTCTACCTCCTGAAATCGGTTTCCTGCAATTCTGCCGCACTTTCAAGTCCTCTTGGCAGCCTTACTTCAGTATATTTTTGGACCATAACTGTCATTTATAACTCTGCAGGTTTGTGAGTTACAGTGCCCCTGAGCTCCTTTCTTCAACTCGCTTTCTTGTGAGCTGGCCGAAACACCACAGGATGGCTTCAGGCTCTAATCTGGTTCCGGCACGGCACACTGAGCCTTTGGTTAATTCCTCTTCCTGGTGGGAAATGAAAGTTAAATTTGCCCGTCCAGACACCTCCAGCTAGTCTCTCATTGGTTCTCCCTATTCCTGTTCATCTTCCGCAGAAATTGCAAACTGGGCCAATCAGGAGGTTAAAGGGACTGACTCTCCAAGTCGGGAGAGTGTTAGTAAAGCATCTGGAATGTTGCACCCGAGTACCAGGGTACGAAAACTGAGACATATTTGAACACGTCTCCCGATCACATGGTTGATCATACTCTAGGTTCCACATGCATGTTTTATCTGAAGGAAGAATACCTTAAACTTGGGTAGTTGAAACCCGTGGAATGGGTACCATGCAATATGAGTTCAAAGGGTCTTCATGTGCTCACCGAACCTCTCCAGTCCTATCACTGCTGCATTTATGCCCCTGTACACATGCTTGATTCTCTTTCGGAGACATAGCAATCCATAGGTTTTAAGATACTTACTAGTCAGGTACATTCTTAGGCGTTTAATATGCGGTGTTGAGTCCATTTCGTTGAGCAAGGAGTAGCTCTTGTCCATTCCATATTTGGCTTAAGGAACTTTATCTGTGCTCATTTCAATCTCTGGTTTTATGCAGCACCCCAACTCACCTTTCCCCTTAAGCAAGCATAAGTTGGTTTTCTAAATTTGAGACCCTGTTCTGTTCTGTAATTCAGTTCCTGTGTAGCCAAGTTTACATTCCGTGTATTACAGATATCTTATGATGTTTCTTTTTCTGTGTGACTTATTTCAGTTAGAATCATCATACCTGAATCCACTCATTGTGCTGCTAAGGGTCTGATGACATAGATTTCATTGCTGAGTGATATTGCTTTGTAAGTAAATACCACAACTTCTTTATCCATTTTTCACTTTCTGCGATGTTGAACTTGTACTGTAAACGAGGTTCTTGTAAACATGGCCGTTCCAAACTTTGGGGTGGCTGTGTCTTTTTGATTTTAATTTCCCTAAGCTATAGGACCATAAGTGGAAGTGCCCTAGGCTCTGTTGCTTTGTTTTCTAGATGTTTCAGGAAACACCATACACTTCTCCCGAGTGTCTGTTGGCAATTTACATCCCGCCCATCAGCATAACAAGGCTCCCAGTTCTCCATGGCCTGTCCTGCCTTTCTGGATTTTACACTTTTTTCAGATGGCCCTTTTGACCGGGGGGAAGTGAGACTTCATTGTAGTGCAGATTTCCTTTGCAAGCTTGCTTGTTTGGCCAAAAAGGGCGTATGCGTTTTTTCCTGAATATATTCAGAAAAAAACGCATACGCCCTTTTTGGCCACATGCATCATTGTGGACGTTCTGCCTCTTTTCCTATGCTTTCAATGCAATTCCAGTCTACCTCCTGAAATCGGATTCCTGCAATTCTGCCCCGCTTTCAAGTCCTCTTGGCAGCCTTACTTTAGTATATTTTTGGACGATAGCTGTCATTTATAACTCTGAATGTTTGTGAATTACAGTGCCCCTGAGCTCCTTTCTTCAACTCGCTTTCTTGTGAGCTGGCCGCAACAGCGCAGGATGGCTTCAGGCCCTAATCTGGTTCCGGCACGGCACGCTGAGCCTTTGGTTATTTCTTCTTCCTGGTGGGAAATGAGAGTTAACTTTGCCCGTCCAGGCACCTCCAGCTAGTCTCTCATTGGTTCTCGCTATTCCTGTTCATCTTCCGCAGAAATTGCAAATTGGGCGAAACAGGAGGTAAAGGCACTGACTCTCCAAGTGGGGAGAGTGTTAGTAAAGCGTCTGGAATGTTGCACCCGAGTACCAGGGGAGGAAAACTGAGACATATTTGAACACGTCTCCCGTTCACACGGTTGATCATACTCTGGGTTCCACATGCATGTTTTAGCTGAAGGAAGAATACCTTAAACCTGGAGAGTTGAGACCCGTGGAATGGGTACCATGCAATATGACTTCAAAGGGTCTTCACTTGCTCACCGAACCTCTCCAATCCTATCACTGCTGCTTTTATGCCCCTGTACACACGCTTGATTCTCTTTTGGAGACATAGCAATCCATAGGTTTTAAGATACTTACTAGTCAGGTACATTCTTAGGCATTTAATATGGGTTGTTGAGTCTATTTCGTTGAGCAAGGAGTAGCTCTTGTCTATACCATATTTGGCTTAAGGAACTTTATCTGTGCTCATTTCAATCTCTGGTTTTATGCAGCACCCCAACTCACCTTTCCCCTTAAGCAAGCATATGTTGGTTTTCTAAATTTGAGACCCTGTTCTGTTCTGTAATCCAGTTCCTGTGTAGCCAAGTTTACCTTCTGTGTATTACTGATATCTTATGATGTTTCTTTTTCTGTGTGACTTATTTCAGTTAGAATCATCGTACCTGAATCCACTCATTGTGCTGCTAATGGCCTGATGACATAGATTTCATTGCTGCGTGATATTGCTTTGTAAGTAAACACCACAACTTCTTTATCCATTTTTCACTTTCTGCGATGTTGAACTTGTACTGTAAACGAGGTTCTTGTAAACAGAGGCATCCCAAACTTTGGGGTGGCTGTGTCTTTTTGATTTTAATTTCCCTTAGCTATAGGACCATAAGTGGAAGTGCTCTAGGCTCTGTTGCTTTGTTTTCTAGATGTTTCAGGAAACACCATACACTTCTCCCGAGTGTCTGTTGGCAATTTACATACCGCCCATCAGCATAACAAGGCTCCCTGTTCTCCATGGCCTGTCCTGCCTTTCTGGATTTTACACTTTTTTCAGATGGCCCTTTTGACCGGGGGAAGTGAGACTTCATTGTAGTGCAGATTTCCTCTGCAAGCTTGCCTGGTTGGCCAAAATGGGCGTATGCGTTTTTTCCTGAATATACTCAGGAAAAAACGCATACTCCCTTTTTGGCCAAGTGCATCATTGTGGACGTTCTGCCTCTTTTCCTATGCTTTCAATGCAATTCCAGTCTACCTCCTGAAATCGGTTTCCTGCAATTCTGCCGCACTTTCAAGTCCTCTTGGCAGCCTTACTTCAGTATATTTTTGGACGATAACTGTCATTTATAACTCTGCAGGTTTGTGAGTTACAGTGCCCCTGAGCTCCTTTCTTCAACTCGCTTTCTTGTGAGCTGGCCGCAACACCACAGGATGGCTTCAGGCTCTAATCTGGTTCCGGCACGGCACACTGAGCCTTTGGTTAATTCCTCTTCCTGGTGGGAAATGAAAGTTAAATTTGCCCGTCCAGACACCTCCAGCTAGTCTCTCATTGGTTCTCCCTATTCCTGTTCATCTTCCGCAGAAATTGCAAACTGGGCCAATCAGGAGGTTAAAGGGACTGACTCTCCAAGTCGGGAGAGTGTTAGTAAAGCATCTGGAATGTTGCACCCGAGTACCAGGGTACGAAAACTGAGACATATTTGAACACGTCTCCCGATCACATGGTTGATCATACTCTAGGTTCCACATGCATGTTTTATCTGAAGGAAGAATACCTTAAACTTGGGTAGTTGAAACCCGTGGAATGGGTACCATGCAATATGAGTTCAAAGGGTCTTCATGTGCTCACCGAACCTCTCCAGTCCTATCACTGCTGCATTTATGCCCCTGTACACATGCTTGATTCTCTTTCGGAGACATAGCAATCCATAGGTTTTAAGATACTTACTAGTCAGGTACATTCTTAGACGTTTAATATGCGGTGTTGAGTCCATTTCGTTGAGCAAGGAGTAGCTCTTGTCTATTCCATATTTGGCTTAAGGAACTTTATCTGTGCTCATTTCAATCTCCGGTTTTATGCAGCACCCCAACTCACCTTTCCCCTTAAGCAAGCATAAGTTGGTTTTCTAAATTTGAGACCCTGTTCTGTTCTGTAATTCAGTTCCTGTGTAGCCAAGTTTACATTCCGTGTATTACAGATATCTTATGATGTTTCTTTTTCTGTGTGACTTATTTCAGTTAGAATCATCATACCTGAATCCACTCATTGTGCTGCTAAGGGCCTGATGACATAGATTTCATTGCTGAGTGATATTGCTTTGTAAGTAAATACCACAACTTCTTTATCCATTTTTCACTTTCTGCGATGTTGAACTTGTACTGTAAACGAGGTTCTTGTAAACAGAGCCATTCCAAATTTTGGGGTGGCTGTGTCTTTTTGATTTTAATTTCCCTAAGCTATAGGACCATAAGTGGAAGTGCCCTAGGCTCTGTTGCTTTGTTTTCTAGATGTTTCAGGAAACACCATACACTTCTCCCAAGTGTCTGTTGGCAATTTACATCCCGCCCATCAGCATAACAAGGCTCCCAGTTCTCCATGGCCTGTCCTGCCTTTCTGGATTTTACACTTTTTTCAGATGGCCCTTTTGACCGGGGGGAAGTGAGACTTCATTGTAGTGCAGATTTCCTTTGCAAGCTTGCTTGGTTGGCCAAAAAGGGCGTATGCGTTTTTTCCTGAATATATTCAGGAAAAAACGCATACGCCCTTTTTGGCCACATGCATCATTGTGGACGTTCTGCCTCTTTTCCTATGCTTTCAATGCAATTCCAGTCTACCTCCTGAAATCGGTTTCCTGCAATTCTGCCCCGCATTCAAGTCCTCTTGGCAGCCTTACTTTAGTATATTTTTGGACGATAGCTGTCATTTATAACTCTGCATGTTTGTGAATTACAGTGCCCCTGAGCTCCTTTCTTCAACTCGCTTTCTTGTGAGCTGGCCGCAACACCGCAGGATGACTTCAGGCCCTAATCTGGTTCCGGCATGGCACGCTGAGCCTTTGGTTATTTCTTCTTCCTGGTGGGAAATGAGAGTTAAATTTGCCCGTCCAGGCACCTCCAGCTAGTCTCTCATTGGTTCTCGCTATTCCTGTTCATCTTCCGCAGAAATTGCAAATTGGGCGAAACAGGAGGTAAAGGCACTGACTCTCCAAGTGGGGAGAGTGTTAGTAAAGCGTCTGGAATGTTGCACCCGAGTACCAGGGGAGGAAAACTGAGACATATTTGAACACGTCTCCGGTTCACACGGTTGATCATACTCTGGGTTCCACATGCATGTTTTAGCTGAAGGAAGAATACCTTAAACCTGGAGAGTTGAGACCCCTGGAATGGGTACCATGCAATATGACTTCAAAGGGTCTTCATTTGCTCACCGAACCTCTCCAATCCTATCACTGCTGCTTTTATGCCCCTGTACACACGCTTGATTCTCTTTTGGAGACATAGCAATCCATAGGTTTTAAGATACTTACTAGTCAGGTACATTCTTAGGCGTTTAATATGGGTTGTTGAGTCTATTTCGTTGAGCAAGGAGTAGCTCTTGTCTATTCCATATTTGGCTTAAGGAACTTTATCTGTGCTCATTTCAATCTCCGGTTTTATGCAGCACCCCAACTCACCTTTCCCCTTAAGCAAGCATATGTTGGTTTTCTAAATTTGAGACCTTGTTCTGTTCTGTAATTCAGTTCCTGTGTAGCCAAGTTTACATTCTGTGTATTACTGATATCTTATGATGTTTCTTTTTCTGTGTGACTTATTTCAGTTAGAATCATCATACCTGAATCCACTCATTGTGCTGCTAAGGGCCTGATGACATAGATTTCATTGCTACGTGATATTGCTTTGTAAGTAAACACCACAACTTCTTTATCCATTTTTCACTTTCTGCGATGTTGAACTTGTACTGTAAACGAGGTTCTTGTAAACAGAGGCGTCCCAAACTTTGGGGTGGCTGTGTCTTTTTGATTTTAATTTCCCTTAGCTATAGGACCATAAGTGGAAGTGCTCTAGGTTCTGTTGCTTTGTTTTCTAGATGTTTCAGGAAACACCATACACTTCTCCCGAGTGTCTGTTGGCAATTTACATCCCGCCCATCAGCATAACAAGGCTCCCTGTTCTCCATGGCCTGTCCTGCCTTTCTGGATTTTACACTTTTTTCAGATGGCCCTTTTCACCGGGGGGAAGTGAGACTTCATTGTAGTGCAGATTTCCTCTGCAAGCTTGCTTGGTTGGCCAAAATGGGCGTATGCGTTTTTTCCTGAATATATTCAGGAAAAAACGCATACTCCCTTTTTGGCCAAGTGCATCATTGTGGACGTTCTGCCTCTTTTCCTATGCTTTCAATGCAATTCCAGTCTACCTCCTGAAATCGGTTTCCTGCAATTCTGCCCCACTTTCAAGTCCTCTTGGCAGCCTTACTTCAGTATATTTTTGGACGATAGCTGTCATTTATAACTCTGCAGGTTTGTGAGTTACAGTGCCCCTGAGCTCCTTTCTTCAACTCGCTTTCTTGTGAGCTGGCCGCAACACCACAGGATGGATTCAGGCTCTAATCTGGTTCCGGCACGGCACACTGAGCCTTTTGTTAATTCCTCTTCCTGGTGGGAAATGAGAGTTAAATTTGCCCATCCAGACACCTCCAGCTAGTCTCTCATTGGTTCTCCCTATTCCTGTTCATCTTCCGCAGAAATTGCAAACTGGGCCAATCAGGAGGTTAAAGGGACTGACTCTCCAAGTCGGGAGAGTGTTAGTAAAGCGTCTGGAATGTTGCACTCGAGTACCAGGGTACGAAAACTGAGACATATTTGAACACGTCTCCCGATCACATGGTTGATCATACTCTAGGTTCCACATGCATGTTTTATCTGAAGGAAGAATACCTTAAACCTGGGTATTTGAAACCCGTGGAATGGGTACCATGCAATATGACTTCAAAGGGTCTTCATGTGCTCACCGAACCTCTCCAGTGCTATCACTGCTGCGTTTATGCCCCTGTACACATGCTTGATTCTCTTTCGGAGACATAGCAATCCATAGGTTTTAAGATACTTACTAGTCAGGTACATTCTTAGGCGTTTAATATGCGGTGTTGAGTCCATTTCGTTGAGCAAGGAGTAGCTCTTGTCTATTCCATATTTGGCTTAAGGAACTTTATCTGTGCTCATTTCAATCTCTGGTTTTATGCAGCACCCCAACTCACCTTTCCCGTTAAGCAAGCATAAGTTGGTTTTCTAAATTTGAGACCCTGTTCTGTTCTGTAATTCAGTTCCTGTGTAGCCAAGTTTACATTCCGTGTATTACAGATATCTTATGATGTTTCTTTTTCTGTGTGACTTATTTCAGTTAGAATCATCATACCTGAATCCACTCATTGTGCTGCTAAGGGCCTGATGACATAGATTTCATTGCTGAGTGATAATGCTTTGTAAGTAAATACCACAAGTTCTTTATCCATTTTTCACTTTCTGCGATGTTGAACTTGTACTGTAAACGAGGTTCTTGTAAACAGAGCCATTCCAAACTTTGGGGTGGCTGTGTCTTTTTGATTTTAATTTCCCTAAGCTATAGGACCATAAGTGGAAGTGCCCTAGGCTCTGTTGCTTTGTTTTCTAGATGTTTCAGGAAACACCATACACTTCTCCCAAGTGTCTGTTGGCAATTTACATCCCGCCCATCAGCATAACAAGGCTCCCAGTTCTCCATGGCCTGTCCTGCCTTTCTGGATTTTACACTTTTTTCAGATGGCCCTTTTGACCGGGGGGAAGTGAGACTTCATTGTAGTGCAGATTTCCTTTGCAAGCTTGCTTGGTTGGCCAAAAAGGGCGTATGCGTTTTTTCCTGAATATATTCAGGAAAAAACGCATACGCCCTTTTTGGCCACATGCATCATTGTGGACGTTCTGCCTCTTTTCCTATGCTTTCAATGCAATTCCAGTCTACCTCCTGAAATCGGTTTCCTGCAATTCTGCCCCGCATTCAAGTCCTCTTGGCAGCCTTACTTTAGTATATTTTTGGACGATAGCTGTCATTTATAACTCTGCATGTTTGTGAATTACAGTGCCCCTGAGCTCCTTTCTTCAACTCGCTTTCTTGTGAGCTGGCCGCAACACCGCAGGATGACTTCAGGCCCTAATCTGGTTCCGGCATGGCACGCTGAGCCTTTGGTTATTTCTTCTTCCTGGTGGGAAATGAGAGTTAAATTTGCCCGTCCAGGCACCTCCAGCTAGTCTCTCATTGGTTCTCGCTATTCCTGTTCATCTTCCGCAGAAATTGCAAATTGGGCGAAACAGGAGGTAAAGGCACTGACTCTCCAAGTGGGGAGAGTGTTAGTAAAGCGTCTGGAATGTTGCACCCGAGTACCAGGGGAGGAAAACTGAGACATATTTGAACACGTCTCCGGTTCACACGGTTGATCATACTCTGGGTTCCACATGCATGTTTTAGCTGAAGGAAGAATACCTTAAACCTGGAGAGTTGAGACCCCTGGAATGGGTACCATGCAATATGACTTCAAAGGGTCTTCATTTGCTCACCGAACCTCTCCAATCCTATCACTGCTGCTTTTATGCCCCTGTACACACGCTTGATTCTCTTTTGGAGACATAGCAATCCATAGGTTTTAAGATACTTACTAGTCAGGTACATTCTTAGGCGTTTAATATGGGTTGTTGAGTCTATTTCGTTGAGCAAGGAGTAGCTCTTGTCTATTCCATATTTGGCTTAAGGAACTTTATCTGTGCTCATTTCAATCTCCGGTTTTATGCAGCACCCCAACTCACCTTTCCCCTTAAGCAAGCATATGTTGGTTTTCTAAATTTGAGACCTTGTTCTGTTCTGTAATTCAGTTCCTGTGTAGCCAAGTTTACATTCTGTGTATTACTGATATCTTATGATGTTTCTTTTTCTGTGTGACTTATTTCAGTTAGAATCATCATACCTGAATCCACTCATTGTGCTGCTAAGGGCCTGATGACATAGATTTCATTGCTACGTGATATTGCTTTGTAAGTAAACACCACAACTTCTTTATCCATTTTTCACTTTCTGCGATGTTGAACTTGTACTGTAAACGAGGTTCTTGTAAACAGAGGCGTCCCAAACTTTGGGGTGGCTGTGTCTTTTTGATTTTAATTTCCCTTAGCTATAGGACCATAAGTGGAAGTGCTCTAGGTTCTGTTGCTTTGTTTTCTAGATGTTTCAGGAAACACCATACACTTCTCCCGAGTGTCTGTTGGCAATTTACATCCCGCCCATCAGCATAACAAGGCTCCCTGTTCTCCATGGCCTGTCCTGCCTTTCTGGATTTTACACTTTTTTCAGATGGCCCTTTTCACCGGGGGGAAGTGAGACTTCATTGTAGTGCAGATTTCCTCTGCAAGCTTGCTTGGTTGGCCAAAATGGGCGTATGCGTTTTTTCCTGAATATATTCAGGAAAAAACGCATACTCCCTTTTTGGCCAAGTGCATCATTGTGGACGTTCTGCCTCTTTTCCTATGCTTTCAATGCAATTCCAGTCTACCTCCTGAAATCGGTTTCCTGCAATTCTGCCCCACTTTCAAGTCCTCTTGGCAGCCTTACTTCAGTATATTTTTGGACGATAGCTGTCATTTATAACTCTGCAGGTTTGTGAGTTACAGTGCCCCTGAGCTCCTTTCTTCAACTCGCTTTCTTGTGAGCTGGCCGCAACACCACAGGATGGATTCAGGCTCTAATCTGGTTCCGGCACGGCACACTGAGCCTTTTGTTAATTCCTCTTCCTGGTGGGAAATGAGAGTTAAATTTGCCCATCCAGACACCTCCAGCTAGTCTCTCATTGGTTCTCCCTATTCCTGTTCATCTTCCGCAGAAATTGCAAACTGGGCCAATCAGGAGGTTAAAGGGACTGACTCTCCAAGTCGGGAGAGTGTTAGTAAAGCGTCTGGAATGTTGCACTCGAGTACCAGGGTACGAAAACTGAGACATATTTGAACACGTCTCCCGATCACATGGTTGATCATACTCTAGGTTCCACATGCATGTTTTATCTGAAGGAAGAATACCTTAAACCTGGGTATTTGAAACCCGTGGAATGGGTACCATGCAATATGACTTCAAAGGGTCTTCATGTGCTCACCGAACCTCTCCAGTGCTATCACTGCTGCGTTTATGCCCCTGTACACATGCTTGATTCTCTTTCGGAGACATAGCAATCCATAGGTTTTAAGATACTTACTAGTCAGGTACATTCTTAGGCGTTTAATATGCGGTGTTGAGTCCATTTCGTTGAGCAAGGAGTAGCTCTTGTCTATTCCATATTTGGCTTAAGGAACTTTATCTGTGCTCATTTCAATCTCTGGTTTTATGCAGGACCCCAACTCACCTTTCCCGTTAAGCAAGCATAAGTTGGTTTTCTAAATTTGAGACCCTGTTCTGTTCTGTAATTCAGTTCCTGTGTAGCCAAGTTTACATTCCGTGTATTACAGATATCTTATGATGTTTCTTTTTCTGTGTGACTTATTTCAGTTAGAATCATCATACCTGAATCCACTCATTGTGCTGCTAAGGGCCTGATGACATAGATTTCATTGCTGAGTGATAATGCTTTGTAAGTAAATACCACAACTTCTTTATCCATTTTTCACTTTCTGCGATGTTGAACTTGTACTGTAAACGAGGTTCTTGTAAACAGAGCCATTCCAAACTTTGGGGTGGCTGTGTCTTTTTGATTTTAATTTCCCTAAGCTATAGGACCATAAGTGGAAGTGCCCTAGGCTCTGTTGCTTTGTTTTCTAGATGTTTCAGGAAACACCATACACTTCTCCCAAGTGTCTGTTGGCAATTTACATCCCGCCCATCAGCATAACAAGGCTCCCAGTTCTCCATGGCCTGTCCTGCCTTTCTGGATTTTACACTTTTTTCAGATGGCCCTTTTGACCGGGGGGAAGTGAGACTTCATTGTAGTGCAGATTTCCTTTGCAAGCTTGCTTGGTTGGCCAAAAAGGGCGTATGCGTTTTTTCCTGAATATATTCAGGAAAAAACGCATACGCCCTTTTTGGCCACATGCATCATTGTGGACGTTCTGCCTCTTTTCCTATGCTTTCAATGCAATTCCAGTCTACCTCCTGAAATCGGTTTCCTGCAATTCTGCCCCGCATTCAAGTCCTCTTGGCAGCCTTACTTTAGTATATTTTTGGACGATAGCTGTCATTTATAACTCTGCATGTTTGTGAATTACAGTGCCCCTGAGCTCCTTTCTTCAACTCGCTTTCTTGTGAGCTGGCCGCAACACCGCAGGATGACTTCAGGCCCTAATCTGGTTCCGGCATGGCACGCTGAGCCTTTGGTTATTTCTTCTTCCTGGTGGGAAATGAGAGTTAAATTTGCCCGTCCAGGCACCTCCAGCTAGTCTCTCATTGGTTCTCGCTATTCCTGTTCATCTTCCGCAGAAATTGCAAATTGGGCGAAACAGGAGGTAAAGGCACTGACTCTCCAAGTGGGGAGAGTGTTAGTAAAGCGTCTGGAATGTTGCACCCGAGTACCAGGGGAGGAAAACTGAGACATATTTGAACACGTCTCCGGTTCACACGGTTGATCATACTCTGGGTTCCACATGCATGTTTTAGCTGAAGGAAGAATACCTTAAACCTGGAGAGTTGAGACCCCTGGAATGGGTACCATGCAATATGACTTCAAAGGGTCTTCATTTGCTCACCGAACCTCTCCAATCCTATCACTGCTGCTTTTATGCCCCTGTACACACGCTTGATTCTCTTTTGGAGACATAGCAATCCATAGGTTTTAAGATACTTACTAGTCAGGTACATTCTTAGGCGTTTAATATGGGTTGTTGAGTCTATTTCGTTGAGCAAGGAGTAGCTCTTGTCTATTCCATATTTGGCTTAAGGAACTTTATCTGTGCTCATTTCAATCTCCGGTTTTATGCAGCACCCCAACTCACCTTTCCCCTTAAGCAAGCATATGTTGGTTTTCTAAATTTGAGACCTTGTTCTGTTCTGTAATTCTGTTCCTGTGTAGCCAAGTTTACATTCTGTGTATTACTGATATCTTATGATGTTTCTTTTTCTGTGTGACTTATTTCAGTTAGAATCATCATACCTGAATCCACTCATTGTGCTGCTAAGGGCCTGATGACATAGATTTCATTGCTACGTGATATTGCTTTGTAAGTAAACACCACAACTTCTTTATCCATTTTTCACTTTCTGCGATGTTGAACTTGTACTGTAAACGAGGTTCTTGTAAACAGAGGCGTCCCAAACTTTGGGGTGGCTGTGTCTTTTTGATTTTAATTTCCCTTAGCTATAGGACCATAAGTGGAAGTGCTCTAGGTTCTGTTGCTTTGTTTTCTAGATGTTTCAGGAAACACCATACACTTCTCCCGAGTGTCTGTTGGCAATTTACATCCCGCCCATCAGCATAACAAGGCTCCCTGTTCTCCATGGCCTGTCCTGCCTTTCTGGATTTTACACTTTTTTCAGATGGCCCTTTTCACCGGGGGGAAGTGAGACTTCATTGTAGTGCAGATTTCCTCTGCAAGCTTGCTTGGTTGGCCAAAATGTGCGTATGCGTTTTTTCCTGAATATATTCAGGAAAAAACGCATACTCCCTTTTTGGCCAAGTGCATCATTGTGGACGTTCTGCCTCTTTTCCTATGCTTTCAATGCAATTCCAGTCTACCTCCTGAAATCGGTTTCCTGCAATTCTGCCCCACTTTCAAGTCCTCTTGGCAGCCTTACTTCAGTATATTTTTGGACGATAGCTGTCATTTATAACTCTGCAGGTTTGTGAGTTACAGTGCCCCTGAGCTCCTTTCTTCAACTCGCTTTCTTGTGAGCTGGCCGCAACACCACAGGATGGATTCAGGCTCTAATCTGGTTCCGGCACGGCACACTGAGCCTTTTGTTAATTCCTCTTCCTGGTGGGAAATGAGAGTTAAATTTGCCCATCCAGACACCTCCAGCTAGTCTCTCATTGGTTCTCCCTATTCCTGTTCATCTTCCGCAGAAATTGCAAACTGGGCCAATCAGGAGGTTAAAGGGACTGACTCTCCAAGTCGGGAGAGTGTTAGTAAAGCGTCTGGAATGTTGCACTCGAGTACCAGGGTACGAAAACTGAGACATATTTGAACACGTCTCCCGATCACATGGTTGATCATACTCTAGGTTCCACATGCATGTTTTATCTGAAGGAAGAATACCTTAAACCTGGGTATTTGAAACCCGTGGAATGGGTACCATGCAATATGACTTCAAAGGGTCTTCATGTGCTCACCGAACCTCTCCAGTGCTATCACTGCTGCGTTTATGCCCCTGTACACATGCTTGATTCTCTTTCGGAGACATAGCAATCCATAGGTTTTAAGATACTTACTAGTCAGGTACATTCTTAGGCGTTTAATATGCGGTGTTGAGTCCATTTCGTTGAGCAAGGAGTAGCTCTTGTCTATTCCATATTTGGCTTAAGGAACTTTATCTGTGCTCATTTCAATCTCTGGTTTTATGCAGGACCCCAACTCACCTTTCCCGTTAAGCAAGCATAAGTTGGTTTTCTAAATTTGAGACCCTGTTCTGTTCTGTAATTCAGTTCCTGTGTAGCCAAGTTTACATTCCGTGTATTACAGATATCTTATGATGTTTCTTTTTCTGTGTGACTTATTTCAGTTAGAATCATCATACCTGAATCCACTCATTGTGCTGCTAAGGGCCTGATGACATAGATTTCATTGCTGAGTGATAATGCTTTGTAAGTAAATACCACAACTTCTTTATCCATTTTTCACTTTCTGCGATGTTGAAGTTGTACTGTAAACGAGGTTCTTGTAAACAGAGCCGTTCCAAACTTTGGGGTGGCTGTGTCTTTTTGATTTTAATTTCCCTAAGCTATAGGACTATAAGTGGAAGTGCCCTAGGCTGTGTTGCTTTGTTTTCTAGATGTTTCAGGAAACACCATACACTTCTCCCCAGTGTCTGTTGGCAATTTACATCCCGCCCATCAGCATAACAAGGCTCCCAGTTCTCCATGGCCTGTCCTGCCTTTCTGGATTTTACACTTTTTTCAGATGGCCCTTTTGACCGGGGGGAAGTGAGACTTCATTGTAGTGCAGATTTCCTTTGCAAGCTTGCTTAGTTGGCCAAAAACGGCGTATGCGTTTTTTCCTGAATATATTCAGGAAAAAACGCATACGCCCTTTTGGCCACGTGCATCATTTTGGACGTTCTGCCTCTTTTCCTATGCTTTCAATGCAATTCCAGTCTACCTCCTGAAATCGGTTTCCTGCAATTCTGCCCCGCTTTCAAGTCCTCTTGGCAGCCTTACTTTAGTATATTTTTGGACGATAGCTGTCATTTATAACTCTGCAGGTTTGTGAATTACAGTGCCCCTGAGCTCCTTTCTTCAACTCGCTTTCTTGTGAGCTGGCCGCAACAGCGCAGGATGGCTTCAGGCCCTAATCTGGTTCTGGCACGGCACGCTGAGCCTTTGGTTATTTCTTCTTCCTGGTGGGAAATGAGAGTTAAATTTGCCCGTCCAGGCACCTCCAGCTAGTCTCTCATTGGTTCTCGCTATTCCTGTTCATCTTCCGCAGAAATTGCAAACTGGGCCAAACAGGAGGTTAAAGGGACTGACTCTCCAAGTCGGGAGGGTGTTAGTAAAGCGTCTGGAATGTTGCACCCGAGCACCAGGGTACGAAAACTGAGACATATTTGAACACGTCTCCCGATCACATGGTTGATCATACTCTAGGTTCCACATGCATGTTTTAGCTGAAGGAAGAATACCTTAAACCTGGGTAGTTGAAACCCGTGGAATGGGTACCATGCAATATGACTTCAAAGGGTCTTCATTTGCTCACCGAACCTCTCCAATCCTATCACTGCTGCGTTTATGCCCCTGTACACATGCTTGATTCTCTTTTGGAGACATAGCAATCCATAGGTTTTAAGATAGTTACAAGTCAGGTACATTCTTAGGCGTTTAATATGCGGTGTTGAGTCCATTTCGTTGAGCAAGGAGTAGCTCTTGTCTATTCCATATTTGGCTTAAGGAACTTTATCTGTGCTCATTTCAATCTCTGGTTTTATGCAGCACCCCAACTCACCTTTCCCCTTAAGCAAGCATAAGTTGGTTTTCTAAATTTGAGACCCTGTTCTGTTCTGTAATTCAGTTCCTGTGTAGCCAAGTTTACATTCCGTTTATTACTGATATCTTATGATGTTTCTTTTTCTGTGTGACTTATTTCAGTTAGAATCATCATACCTGAATCCACTCAGTGTGCTGCTAAGGGCCTGATGACATAGATTTCATTGCTGAGTGATATTGCTTTGTAAGTAAATACCACAAATTCTTTATCCATTTTTCACTTTCTGCGATGTTGAACTTGTACTGTAAACGAGGTTCTTGTAAACAGAGCCGTTCCAAACTTTGGGGTGGCTGTGTCTTTTTGATTTTAATTTCCCTAAGCTATAGGACCATAAGTGGAAGTGCCCTAGGCTCTGTTGCTTTGTTTTTTAGATGTTTCAGGAAACACCATACACTTCTCCCGAGTGTCTGTTGGCAATTTACATCCCGCCCATCAGCATAACAAGGCTCCCAGTTCTCCATGGCCTGTCCTGCCTTTCTGGATTTTACACTTTTTTCAGATGGCCCTTTTGACTGGGGGGAAGTGAGACTTCATTGTAGTGCAGATTTCCTTTGCAAGCTTGCTTGGTTGGCCAAAAAGGGTGTATGCGTTTTTTCCTGAATATATTCAGGAAAAAATGCATACGCCCCTTTTGGCCAAGTGCATCATTGTGGACGTTCTGCCTCTTTTCCTATGCTTTCAGTGCAATTCCAGTCTACCTCCTGAAATCGGTTTCCTGCAATTCTGCCCCGCTTTCAAGTCCTCTTGGCAGCCTTACTTCAGTATATTTTTGGACGATAGCTGTCATTTATAACTCTGCAGGTTTGTGAATTACAGTGCCCCTGAGCTCCTTTCTTCAACTCGCTTTCTTGTGAGCTGGCCGCAACACCGCAGGATGGCTTCAGGCCCTAATCTGGTTCCGGCACGGCACGCTGAGCCTTTGGTTATTTCCTCTTCCTGGTGGGAAATGAGAGTTAAATTTGCCCGTCCAGACACCTCCAGCTAGTCTCTCATTGGTTCTCCCTATTCCTGTTCATCTTCCGCAGAAATTGCAAACTGGGCCGAACAGGAGGTTAAAGGCGCTGACTCTCCAAGTGGGGAGAGTGTTAGTAAAGCATCTGGAATGTTGCACCCGAGTACCAGGGGAGGAAAACTGAGACATATTTGAACACGTCTCCCGTTCACACGGTTGATCATACTCTAGGTTCCACATGCATGTTTTAGCTGAAGGAAGAATACCTTAAACCTGGGTAGGTGAAACGTGTGGAATGGGTACCAGGCAATATGACTTCAAAGGGTCTTCATTTGCTCACCGAACCTCTCCAATGCTATCACTGCTGCGTTTATGCCCCTGTACACATGCTTGATTCTCTTTTGGAGACATAGCAATCCATAGGTTTTAAGATACTTACTAGTCAGTTACATTCTTAGGCGTTTAATATGCGGTGTTGAGTCCATTTCGTTGAGCAAGGAGTAGCTCTTGTCTATTAGATATTTGGCTTAAGGAACTTTATCTGTGCTCATTTCAATCTCTGGTTTTATGCAGCACCCCAACTCACCTTTACCCTTAAGCAAGTATAGGTTGGTTTTCTAAATTTGAGACCCTTTTCTGTTCTGTAATTCAGTCCCTGTGTAGCCAAGTTTACATTCCGTGTATTACTGATATCTTATGATGTTTCTTTTTCTGTGTGACTTATTTCAGTTATAATCATCATACCTGAATCCACTCATTGTGCTACTAAGGGCCTGATGACATAGATTTCATTGCTGAGTGATATTGCTTTGTAAGTAAATACCACAAATTCTTTATCCATTTTTCACTTTCTGCGATGTTGAACTTGTACTGTAAACGAGGTTCTTGTAAACAGAGCCGTTCCAAACTTTGGGGTGGCTGTGTCTTTTTGATTTTAATTTCCCTTAGCTATAGGACCATAAGTGGAAGTGCCCTAGGCTCTGTTGCTTTGTTTTTTAGATGTTTCAGGAAACACCATACACTTCTCCCAAGTGTCTGTTGGCAATTTACACCCCGCCCATCAGCATAACAAGGCTCCCAGTTCTCCATGGCCTGTCCTGCCTTTCTGGATTTTACACTTTTTTCAGATGGCCCTTTTGACCGGGGGGAAGTGAGACTTCATTGTAGTGCAGATTTCCTTTGCAAGCTTGCTTGGTTGGCCAAAAAGGGCGTATGCGTTTTTTCCTGAATATATTCAGGAAAAAACGCATACGCCCTTTTTGGCCAAGTGCATCATTGTGGACGTTCTGCCTCTTTTCCTATGCTTTCAATGCAATTCCAGTCTACCTCCTGAAATCGGTTTCCTGCAATTCTGCCCCGCTTTCAAGTCCTCTTGGCAGCCTTACTTCAGTATATTTTTGGACGATAGCTGTCATTTATAACTCTGCAGGTTTGTGAATTACAGTGCCCCTGAGCTCCTTTCTTCAACTCGCTTTCTTGTGAGCTGGCCGCAACACCGCAGGATGGCTTCAGGCCCTAATCTGGTTCCGGCACGGCACGCTGAGCCTTTGGTTATTTCCTCTTCCTGGTGGGAAATGAGAGTTAAATTTGCCCGTCCAGACACCTCCAGCTAGTCTCTCATTGGTTCTCGCTATTCCTGTTCATCTTCCACAGAAATTGCAAACTGGGCCAAACAGGAGGTTAAAGGCTCTGACTCTCCAAGTCGGGAGAGTGTTAATAAAGCGTCTGGAATGTTGCACCCGAGTACCAGGGTACGAAAACTGAGACATATTTGAACACGTCTCCCGATCACATGGTTGATCATACTCTAGGTTCCACATGCATGATTTAGCTGAAGGAAGAATACCTTAAACCTGGGTAGTTGAAACCCGTGGAATGGTTACCATGCAATATAACTTCAAAGGGTCTTCATTTGCTCACCGAACCTCTCCAATCCTATCACTGCTGCGTTTATGCCCCTGTACACATGCTTGATTCTCTTTCGGAGACATAGCTATCCATAGGTTTTAAGATACTTACTAGTCAGTTACATTCTTAGGCGTTTAATATGCGGTGTTGAGTCCATTTCGTTAAGCAAGGAATAGCTCTTGTCTATTAGATTTTTGGCTTAAGGAACTTTATCTGTGCTCATTTCAATCTCTGGTTTTATGCAGCACCCCAACTCACCTTTACCCTTAAGCAAGCATAAGTTGGTTTTCTAAATTTGAGACCCTTTTCTGTTCTGTAATTCAGTCCCTGTGTAGCCAAGTTTACATTCCGTGTATTACTGATATCTTATGATGTTTCTTTTTCTGTGTGACTTATTTCAGTTAGAATCATCATACCTGAATCCACTGATTGTGCTACTAAGGGCCTGATGACATAGATTTCATTGCTGTGTGATATTGCTTTGTAAGTAAATACCACAACTTCTTTATCCATTTTTCACTTTCTGCGATGTTGAACTTGTACTGTAAACGAGGTTCTTGTAAACAGAGGCTTCCCAAACTTTGGGGTGGCTGTGTCTTTTTGATTTTAATTTCCCTAAGCTATAGGACCATAAGTGGAAGTGCCCTAGGCTCTGTTGCTTTGTTTTTTAGATGTTCCAGGAAACACCATACACTTCTCCCGAGTGTCTGTTGGCAATTTACATCCCGCCCATCAGCATAAGAAGCCTCCCAGTTCTCCATGGCCTGTCCTGCCTTTCTGGATTTTACACTTTTTTCAGATGGCCCTTTTGACCGGGGGGAAGTGAGACTTCATTGTAGTGCAGATTTCCTTTGCAAGCTTGCTTGGTTGGCCAAAAAGCGCGTATGCGTTTTTTCCTGAATATATTCAGAAAAAAACGCATACGCCCTTTTTGGCCAAGTGCATCATTGTGGACGTTCTGCCTCATTTCCTATGCTTTCAATGCAATTCCAGTCTACCTCCTGAAATCGGTTTCCTGCAATTCTGCCCCGCTTTCAAGTCCTCTTGGCAGCCTTACTTCAGTATATTTTTGGACGATAGCTGTCATTTATAACTCTGCAGGTTTGTGAATTACAGTGACCCTGAGCTCCTTTCTTCAACTCGCTTTCTTTTGAGCTGGCCGCAACACCGCAGGATGCCTTCAGGCCCTAATCTGGTTCCGGTACGGCACGCTGAGCCTTTGGTTATTTCCTCTTCCTGGTGGGAAATGAGAGTTAAATTTGCCCGTCCAGACACCTCCAGCTAGTCTCTCATTGGTTCTCCCTATTCCTGTTCATCTTCCGCAGAAATTGTAAACTGGGCCAAACAGGAGGTTAAAGGCGCTGACTCTCCAAGTCGGGAGAGTGTTAGTAAAGCGTCTGGAATGTTGCACCCGAGTACCATGGGATGAAAACTGAGACATATTTGAACAGGTCTCCCGTTCACACGGTTGATCATACTCTGGGTTCCACATGCATGTTTTAGCTGAAGGAACAATACCTAAAACCTGGAGAGTTGAGACCCGTGTAATGGGTACCATGCAATATGACTTCAAAGGGTCTTCATTTGCTCACCAAACCTCTCCAATCCTATCACTGCTGCGTTTATGCCCCTGTACACATGCTTGATTCTCTTTCGGAGACATAGCAATCCATAGGTTTTAAGATACTTACTAGTCAGGTACATTCTTAGGCGTTTAATATGGGGTGTTGAGTCCATTTCGTTGAGCAAGGAGTAGCTCTTGTCTATTCCATATTTGGCTTAAGGAACTTTATCTGTGCTCATTTCAATCTCTGGTTTTATGCAGCACCCCAACTCACCTTTCCCCTTAAGCAAGCATAAGTTGGTTTTCTAAATTTGAGACCCTGTTCTGTTCTGTAATTCAGTTCCTGTGTAGCCAAGTTTACATTCCGTGTATTACTGATATCTTATGATGTTTCTTTTTCTGTGTGACTTATTTCAGTTAGAATCGTCGTACCTGAAACTACTCGTTATGCTGCTACGGGTCTGATGACATAGATTTCATTGCTGAGTGATACTGCATTTTACGTAAGCACCACAAATTCTTTATCCATTTTTCACTTTCTGTGATATTGAACTTGTACGGTAAACGAGGTTCTTGTAAACAGAGGCGTCCCAAACTTTGGGGTGGCTGTGTCTTTTTGATTTTAATTTCCCTAAGCTATAGGACCATAAGTGGAAGTGCCCTAGGCTCTGTTGCTTTGTTTTTTAGATGTTTCAGGAAACAGCATACACTTCTCCCTAGTGTCTGTTGGCAATTTACATCCTGCCCATCAGCATAACAAGGCTCCCACTTCTCCATGGCCTGTCCTGCCTTTCTGGATTTTACACTTTTTTCAGGTGCCCCTTTTGACCGGGGGGAAGTGAGACTTCATTGTAGTGCAGATTTCCTTTGCAAGCTTGCTTGGTTGGCCAGAAAGGGCATATGCATTTTTTCCTGAATATATTCAGGAAAAAACGCATACTCCCTTTTTGGCCAAGTGCATCATTGTGGACGTTCTGCCTCTTTTCCTATGCTTTCAATGCATTTCCAGTCTACCTCCTGAAATCGGTTTCCTGCAATTCTGCCCCGCTTTCAAGTCCTCTTGGCAGCCTTACTTCAGTATATTTTTGGACGATAGCTGTCATTTATAACTCTGCAGGTTTGTGAATTACAGTGCCCCTGAGCTCCTTTCTTCAACTCACTTTCTTGTGAGCTGGCCGCAACAGCGCAGGATGGCTTCAGGCCCTAATCTGGTTCCGGCACGGCACGCTGAGCCTTTGGTTAATTCTTCTTCCCGGTGGGAAATGAGAGTTAAATTTGCCCGTCCAGACACCTCCAGCTAGTTTCTTATTGGTTCTCGCTATTCCTGTTCATCTTCCGCACAAATTGCAAACTGGGTCAAACAGGAGGTTAAAGGGACTGACTCTCCAAGTCGGGAGAGTGTTAGTAAAGCATCTGGAATGTTGCACCCGAGTACCAGGGTACGAAAACTGAGACATATTTGAACACGTCTCCCGATCACATGGTTGATCATACTCTAGGTTCCACATGTATGTTTTAGCTGAAGGAAGAATACCTTAAACCTGGGTAGTTGAAACCCGTGGAATGGGTACCATGCAATATGACTTCAAAGGGTCTTCATTTGCTCACCGAACCTCTCCAATCCTATCACTGCTGCGTTTATGCCCCTGTACACATGCTTGATTCTCTTTCGGAGACATAGCAATCCATAGGTTTTAAGATACTTACTAGTGAGGTACATTCTTAGGCGTTTAATATGCGGTGTTGAATCCATTTCATTGAGCAAGGAGTAGCTCTTGTCTATTCCATATTTGGCTGAAGGAACTTTATCTGTGCTCATTTCAATCTCTGGTTTTATGCAGCACCCCAACTCACCTTTCCCCTTAAGCAAGCATAAGTTGTTTTTCTAAATTTGAGACCCTGTTCTGTTCTGTAATTCAGTTCCTGTGTAGCCAAGTTTACATTCCGTGTATTACTGATATCTTATGATGTTTCTTTTTCTGTGTGACTTATTTCAGTTAGAATCATCATACCTGAATCCACTCAGTGTGCTGCTAAGGGCCTGATGACATAGATTTCTTTGCTGAGTGATATTGCTTTGTAAGTAAATACCACAACTTCTTTATCCATTTTTCACTTTCTGCGATGTTGAACTTGTACTGTAAACAAGGTTCTTGTAAACAGAGGCGTCCCAAACTTTGGGGTGGCTGTGTCTTTTTGATTTTAATTTCCCTAAGCTATAGGACCATAAGTGGAAGTGCCCTAGGCTCTGTTGCTTTGTTTTTTAGATGTTTCAGGAAACACCATACACTTCTCCCGAGTGTCTGTTGGCAATTTACATCCCGCCCATCAGCATAACAAGGCTCCCAGTTCTCCATGGCCTGTCCTGCCTTTCTGGATTTTACACTTTTTTCAGATGGCCCTTTTGACCGGGGGGAATTGAGACTTCATTGTAGTGCAGATTTCCTTTGCAAGCTTGCTTGGTTGGCCAAAAAGGGCGTATGCGTTTTTTCCTGAATATATTCAGGAAAAAACGCATACGCCCTTTTTGGCCAAGTGTATCATTGTGGACATTCTGCCTCTTTTCCCATGCTTTCAATGCAATTCCAGTCTACCTCCTGAAATCGGTTTCCTGCAATTCTGCCCCGCTTTCAAGTCCTCTTGGCAGCCTTACTTCAGTATATTTTTGGACGATAGCTGTCATTTATAATTCTACAGGTTTGTGAATTACAGTGCCCCTGAGCTCCTTTCTTCAACTCGCTTTCTTGTGAGCTGGCCGCAACACCGTAGGATGGCTTCAGTCCCTAATCTGGTTCCGGCACGGCACGCTGAGCCTTTGGTTATTTCCTCTTCCTGGTGGAAAATGAGAGTTAAGTTTGCCCGTCCAGACACCTCCAGGTAGTATCTCATTGGTTCTCCCTATTCCTGTTCATCTTCCACAGAAATTGCAAACTAGGCCAAACAGGAGGTTAAAGGCGCTGACTCTCCAAGTCGGAAGAGTGTTAGTAAAGCGTCTGGAATGTTGCACCCGAGTACCAGGAAACGAAAACTGAGACATACTTGAACACGTCTCCTGATCACACGGTTGATCATACTCTGGGTTACACATGCATGTTTTAGCTGAAGGAAGAATACCTTAAACCTGGAGAGTTGAGACCCGTGTAATGGGTACCATGCAATATGACTTCAAAGGGTCTTCATTTGCTCACCGAACCTCTCCAATCCTATCACTGCTGCGTTTATGCCCCTGGACACACGCTTGATTCTCTTTTGGAGACATAGCAATCCATAGGTTTTAAGATACTTACTAGTCAGGTACATTCTTAGGCGTTTAATATGGGGTGTTGAGTCCATTTCGTTGAGCAAGGAGTAGCTCTTTTCTATTCCATATTTGGCTTAAGGAACTTTATCTGTGCTCATTTCAATCTCTGGTTTTATGCAGCACCCCAACTCACCTTTCCCCTTAAGCAAGCATAAGTTGTTTTTCTAAATTTGAGACCCTGTTTTGTTCTGTAATTCAGTTCCTGTGTAGGCAAGTTTACATTCCGTGTATTAGTGATATCTTATGATGTTTCTTTTTCTGTGTGACTTATTTCAGTTAGAATCATCGTACCTGAATCCACTCATTATGCTGCCACGGGCCTGATGACATAGATTTCATTGCTGAGTGATACTGCATTGTACGTAAGTACCACAAGTTCTTTATCCATTTTTCACTTTCTGTGATATTGAACTTGTACGGTAAACAAGGTTCTTGTAAACAGAGGCGTCCCAAACTTTGGGGTGGCTGTGTCTTTTTGATTTTAATTTCCCTAAGCTATAGGACCATAAGTGGAAGTGCCCTAGGCTCTGTTGCTTTGTTTTTTAGATGTTTCAGGAAACACCATACAATTCTCCCGAGTGTCTGTTGGCAATTTACATCCCGCCCATCAGCATAAGAAGGCTCCCAGTTCTCCATGGCCTGTCCTGCCTTTCTGGATTTCACACTTCTTTCAGATGGCCCTTTTGACCGGGGGGAAGTGAGACTTCATTGTAGTGCAGATTTCCTTTGCAAGCTTGCTTGGTTGGCCAAAAAGTGCGTATGCGTTTTTTCCTGAATATATTCAGGAAAAAACGCATACGCCCTTTTTGGCCAAGTGCATCACTGTGGACGCTCTGCCTCTTTTCCTATGCTTTCAATGCAATTCCAGTCTACCTCCTGAAATCGGTTTCCTGCAATTCTGCCCCGCTTTCAAGTCCTCTTGGCAGCCTTACTTCAGTATATTTTTGGACGATAGCTGTCATTTATAACTCTGCAGGTTTGTGAATTACAGTGCCCCTGAGCTCATTTCTTCAACTCGCTTTTTTGTGAGCTGGCCGCAACACCGCAGGATGGCTTCAGGCCCTAATCTGGTTCCGGCACGGCACGCTGAGCCTTTGGTTAATTCCTCTTCCTGGTGGGAAATGAGAGTTAAATTTGCCCGTCCAGACACCTCCAGCTAGTCTCTCATTGGTTCTCCCTATTCCTGTTCATCTTCCGCAGAAATTGCAAACTGGGCCAAACAGGAGGTTAAAGGCGCTGACTCTCCAAGTGGGGAGAGTGTTAGTAAAGCGTCTGGAATGTTGCACCCGAGTACCAGGGGAGGAAAACTGAGACATATTTGAACACGTCTCCCGTTCACATGGTTGATCATACTCTGGGTTCCACATGCATGATTTAGCTGAAGGAAGAATACCTTAAACCTGGGTAGTTGAAACCCGTGGAATGGGTACCATGCAATATGACTTCAAAGGGTTTCATTTGCTCACCGAACCTCTCCAATCCTATCTCTGCTTCGTTTATGCCCCTGTACACATGCTTGATTCTCTTTCGGAGACATAGCAATTCATAGGTTTTAAGATACTTACTAGTCAGGTACATTCTTAGGCGTTTAATATGCGGTGTTGAGTCCATTTCGTTGAGCAAGGAGTAGCTCTTGTCTATTCCATATTTGGCTTAAGGAACTTTATCTGTGCTCATTTCAATCTCTGGTTTTATGCAGCACCCCAACTCACCTTTCCCCTTAAGCAAGCATAAGTTGGTTTTCTAATTTTGAGACCCTGTTCTGTTCTGTAATTCAGTTCCTGTGTAGCCAAGTTTACATTCCATGTATTGCTGATAACTTATGATGTTTCTTTTTCTGTGTGACTTATTTCCGTTAGAATCATCATACCTGAATCCACTCATTGTGCTGCTAAGGGCCTGATGACATAGATTTCATTGCTGAGTTATATTGCTTTGTAAGTAAATACCACAACTTCTTTATCTGTTTTTCACTTTCTGCGATGTTGAACTTGTACTGTAAACGAGGTTCTTGTAAGGAGAGCCGTTCCAAACTTTGGGGTGGCTGTGTCTTTTTGATTTTAATTTCCCTAATCTATAGGACCATAAGTGGAAGTGCCCTAGGCTCTGTTGCTTTGTTTTTTAGATGTTTCAGGAAACACCATACACTTCTCCCAAGTGTCTGTTGGCAATTTACATCCCGCCCATCGGCATAACAAGGCTCCCAGTTCTCCATGGCCTGTCCTGCCTTTCTGGATTTTACACTTTTTTCAGATGTCCCTTTTGACGGGGGGAAGTGAGACTTCATTGTAGTGCAGATTTCCTTTGCAAGCTTGCTTGGTTGGCCAAAAAGGGCGTATGCGTTTTTTCCTGAATATATTCAGGAAAAAACGCATACGCCCTTTTTGGCCAAGTGCATCATTGTGGACGCTCTGCCTCTTTTCCTATGCTTGAAATGCAATTCCAGTCTACCTCCTGAAATCGGTTTCCTGCAATTCTGCCCCGCTTTCAAGTCCTCTTGGCAGCCTTACTTCAGTATATTTTTGGACGATAGCTGTCATTTATAACTCTGCAGGTTTGTGAATTACAGTGCCCCTGAGCTCCTTTCTTCAACTCGCTTTCTTGTGACCTGGCCGCAACACCGCAGGATGGCTTCAGGCCCTAATCTGGTTCCGGCACGGCACGCTGAGCCTTTGGTTATTTCCTTTTCCTGGTGGGAAATGAGAGTTAAATTTGCCCGTCCAGACACCTCCAGCTAGTCTCTCATTGGTTCTCCCTATTCCTGTTCATCTTCCGCAGAAATTGCAAACTGGGCCAAACAGGAGGTTAAAGGCGCTGACTCTCCAAGTGGGGAGAGTGTTAGTAAAGCGTCTGGAATGTTGCACCCGAGTACCAGGGGAGGAAAACTGAGACATATTTGAACACGTCTCCCGTTCACACAGTTGATCATACTCTGGGTTCCACATGCATGTTTTAGCTGAAGGAAGAATGTCTTAAACCTGGAGAGTTGAGACCCGTGTAATGGGTACCATGCAATGTGACTTCAAAGGGTCTTCATTTGTTCACTGAACCTCTGCAATCCTATCAGTGCTGCGTTTATGCCCCTGTACACATGCTTGATTCTCTTTCGGAGACATAGCAATCCATAGGTTTTAAGATAACTTACTAGTCAGGTACATTCTTAGGCGTTTAATATGCGGTGTTGAGTCCATTTCGTTGAGCAAGGAGTAGCTCTTGTCTATTCTATATTTGGCTTAAGGAACTTTATCTGTGCTCATTTCAATCTCTGGTTTTATGCAGCACCCCAACTCACCTTTACCCTTAAGCAAGCATAAGTTGGTTTTCTAAATTTGAGACCCTGTTCTGTTCTGTAATTCAGTTCCTGTGTAGCCAAGTTTACATTCCGTGTATTACTGATATCTTATGATGTTTCTTTTTCTGTGTGACTCATTTCAGTTAGAATCATCATACCTGAATCCACTCATTGTGCTGCTAAGGGCCTGATGACATAGATTTCATTGCTGAGTTGTATTGCTTTGTAAGTAAATACTACATGTTCTTTATCCATTTTTCACTTTCTGCGATGTTGAACTTGTACTGTAAACGAGGTTCTTGTAAACAGAGCCATCCCAAACTTTGGGGTGGCTGTGTGTTTTTGATTTTAATTTCCCTAAACTCTAGGACCATAAGTGGAAGTGCCCTAGGCTCTGTTGCTTTGTTTTTTAGATGTTTCAGGAAACACCATACACTTCTCCAGAGTGGCTGTTGGCAATTTACATCCCGCCCATCAGCATTAGAAGGCTCCCAGTTCTCCATGGCCTGTCGTGCCTTTATGGATTTTACACTTTTTTCAGATGGCCCTTTTGACCAGGGGAAAGTGAGACTTCATTGTAGTGCAGATTTCCTTTGCAAGCTTGCTTGGTTGGCCAAAAAGTGTGTATGCGTTTTTTCCTGACTATATTCAGGAAAAAACACATACACCCTTTTTGGCCAAGTGTATCATTGTCGAGGTTCTGACTCTCTTCATATGTTTTCAATGCAATTCCAGTGTATCTCCTGAAATCGGTTTCCTGCAATTCTGCCTTGCTTTCAATGCTTCTTCATAGCCTTACCTCAATATATTTTTTGAAAATAGTTGGCCTTTATAACTCTGCAGTTTTTTGAATTGCAGTGTCCCTTAGCTCCATTTTTCAGCTCTTATTTTTGTGATCTTGCCCCATAACCACAGGATTCCTTGAAGCTGTATTCTTCTTCTGGGGCACCTTGCTGTGCCTTTGGTTAATTCTTCTTACTGATGTGAAATTAGAGTGACATGTGCCCATTGAAACCGCTACAGCTATTTTCTCACTGGTTCCCCCTATTCCCATTCATCCTCCGCACTAACTGCAGATTGTGCGATACCAGAACTTAAAGGCATTGACTCTCCATGTGGGGATGTTTTTAGTAAAGCGGCTGGAATGTTGATCCGGAGCCCCAGGAGAGGAAAAATGAGGTGTGTTTTAGAAACCTTTCCCGATCATATGGTATACCAGTCGCTGGGTTTCCCAAGCATGGTTTAGCTGTAGGAAGATTCCCTTCAACCTGGAGTGTTGGGACCCTTGGACTGAGTAGCATGAAGTATTGCATTAAACTTTCGGCAGTTGCTCACCAAAGCTCACCAATCCTCTCAGCCCCAAGTGTCCAGCCTTATGTCTTATCCAGCTGTGGGTTTATATGTGGTCAATCCAGGTTGCATCACAGCCCCTGAGCGAATTTTGTAAGAATTTTTCTCTCTTTCATTGTTTCAGCGTTTTGTTTTTAAAATTTATTTCTATAATGGGGTTTAGCTCATTTTCACTGCTGTGTTTGTGCCGCTCTGCACACACTTGATTCCCTTATGGAGATATATCAATACATGTGTTTTAAGATTCTTATTACTCAGATATATTTCTCTGCAGTGTATAGGGTGTGTTGAGGCCAGTTCATTGAGCAAGGTGTAGATCTTGTCTAATACCTATTTGGTTTATTGAACGGTATCTGTGCTAATTTCAAACTCTGGTTTTATGCATCACCCCACCTCTCCTTTCCCCTTAAGCTGACATAAGTGTGTTTTCTAAATGTGAGACACTGTTCTGTTCTGTAATTCATTTCTTGTGCAGCCATATTTACCCTCCCTCTATAAGTGATATCTTATGATATGTTTCTTTTTCTGTTTGACTTATTTCAAGTAGTATTATCGGACCTAAATCCACTCTTTATCCTTCTACTAGCCTTATTACATTGATTTCATGGTGAAGAGATATTCCATTGTACATAAGTACCACATCTTCTTTATCCATTGTTCTCTTTCCTGGGATATTTAAGGTGTACTGAAGTTGAGGTTCTTGTAAACAGAGTAGCCCTAAACTGTGGTGTGCTTGTGTCTCGTTGATTTTTAGACTTCCCTAGATATACTCCCATGATTGGAAGTGTCCTATGCTCTGTAGCTCTGTTTTTTAGATGATTTAGGAACCACCATACACTTCTCCAGAGTGGCTCTCGGCAGTTCACACACTGCCCATCAGCGTATAAAGGCTCCCTGTTCTCCATGGCCTGTCCTGCATTTCTGGTTTTTACAATTTTTTAGGATGGCCCTTTTGACCGGTGGGAAATGAGACTTCTTTGTTGTGCACATTTGCATTGCTTGCTTGCTTCGTTGCCCATAAAGTGCTATGCGTTTTTTCCTGATTATATCCAGGAAAAAACGCATACGCCCTTTTGGGCCAACTGCATCATTGTCGAAATTCTGCCGCTTTTCATGTGCGTTAAAGACGAGTCCAATCTATCTCTTGAAATCTGTTTCTTGCAATTCTGTCTTGCATTCAGATCCTCTTCTTTGCCTTACCTCAACATATTTTTGGACGTTAGTTTTCATTTATAACTCTGCAGGTTTGTGAATTGCAGTGACCCTGAGCTCCATTTTTTAAGTTGTTCTTTTGTGAGCTGGCCTCAAACCCGCAGGATTGCTTCAGGCCCTATTTTGGCTCCGGCGAGGCAGGCTGAGTCTTTCTTTAATTCTTATTCTTAATGGGAAATTAGAGTGATATGTGCCCGTCCAAACCCCTACAACTATTCTCTCATTGGTTCCCCCTCTTCCCGTTCATCCTCCTCACAATTTGCAAAATGTGTGAAACAGAAGTTTAAATGTGCTGATTCTCCAAGTGGGGAGATTCTAAGTAGCGTGGCTGGAATGGTGAACAGGAGCACCAGGAGAGGATAAATGAGGTGCATTTTAGACACATCTCCCGATCACATGGTGTACAGTCCTCTGGGTTTTCCATGCATGTTTTAGCTATAGGAAGATCCCTTGAACCTGCAGATTTGGGACCCATTGAATGGGTACCAGGTAGTATTACTTTAAAGGGTGTGCATTTCCTCACCCAACCTCACATTTCTCTTAGCGCAAACAGTTTCCAGCCTTATGTCTCATCCTGCTGTGGGTCTAGATGTGTTCAATCCATGTTGCATCACCGTCCCTGAGGAAAAGTTGTAAGAGGTTTTCTCTGTCTCTCTGTCGTTTATTTTTTTCAATTTATTACTATATTGGTTACAGCTGATTTTCAAAGCTCTGTTTCTTGCTGCTGTACATCCACTTGATTCACGTACAGAGAGACATCAATAAATTCTTTTTCAGATTCTTACCAGTCGTATATATTCTTTTCCGGTGACTTGAGTGTGCTGAGTGCAGTTCTTTTAGCTACCGTGTAGGCCTTGTTGATTATCAGTTTGGTATTTGGAATGGTATCTTTGCTAATTTCAACCTCCTGGATGATGCCTCACCCCTCCCCACCTTTCCCGTTTAGCAGCCTTATGCGTGTTTTCTACATATTTGACTATGTTTTTGTTTTGTAATTTATTTCATGTGTAGCCATTTTGGATTCCACCTTTAAGTGATATCTTATGATATGTGTCTTTTTCTTTTTGAATTCTGTCACTTAGAATGATCATACGTAACTCCTCCGGAGTTGTTACAACTGGCCATATTTCATTGATTTCCAGGCTGAATAGTATTCCACTCTACCTAAGTACCACATCTCTATCCATTTTTTCCCTCCAGAGACATTTAAGTTATATCCTAGTCGAGGATCTTTTAAACAGAGAGGGGGTAAACATTGGGGTGCCTGTGTCCTCTCGATTTTTGTTTTTCCCAAGATATACGCCCATGAGTGCAAGTGCCCTATGCTCTGTAGCTCATTTTTTAGATGCTTTAGTAAACACAATACACTTCTCCAGAATGGCCGTTGGCAATATACATTTCCACTATAAGTCTCACAGTGCTCCCTCTTCTCGTTGCCCTGTCCTGCATTTCTGTTGTTTACGCTTTATGAGGATGGCTCTTCTGACTGATGCGAAGTGATATCTTTTGTAGTATTGACTTCCAGTGCCCACCTGTTTGGTTGGCTAAAAAAGTGTATGCCCTTTTCTTGAATATATACAGAAAAAATCGTATACACCCTTTTTGGCCAACTGCAATGTTGGCAATGTTCAGCTCCTTTTCTTGTGCTTAATGGCGAGTCCTTTCTACCTCCTCAAATCCCTTTCCTGCCATTCTCCCTTGCTTACAAGTCCTTTTCTCTGACTTTCCTCAAGACATTTTTCAGTGACGGATATTTTCAACTCTGCAGTTTTGTGAATTTTACTGCCCCTGAGTTCCATTGTTCAACTTGTGTTTATGGGAACTGGCCACAAAGCAGCGGGATTTCCTCAAGCCCTATATTATTTCCATGGGCAACCCTAGCCTTTGGTCAATTCGTCTTCCTGATTGGAAATTAGAGTGACATGTGCCTGTCTGAACACCTAGGACTTGTCTCTCATTGTTCCTCATCCTTCCGCTTCATCCTCTGGACAAATTCCAAACTGTACGCAACAGGATGTTGACAGTGCTGACATCTCCAAGTGGGGAGACTGTTAGTAAAGACGCTGGAGGGGTGAACCCGAGCACCAGGAGATGAGGAGATGAGATGCCTTTTCCAAACTCTTCCCGATCAGACGGTATACCATCCTCTGGGTGTGACAGACATGTTTTAGCAGTAGGAAGAGTCCCATTCATGTAAGGAGAACACCAGGGCTTTTTCAAAATCAGTGTCTCCCCGAAACCCAAACTGGGGAAGTTTTTAAGCTACGGCTACACATATGTTCATTAAGGGCCTTGGGAAGTAGGCAGAGTCCAAACTTTAGATGATTGAAGTCTTCAGGGTCAGAAGCACTCACCACCAGCTTCCCTTAGGTTACACTTTAACTGTCATTGATAGATGATGTCAATAAAAATATCTATTCTTTTTCAGATTATTTCCCCTTATAGGTTATTGCAAAATGTTGAGTGTAGTTCCCTGTGCTATACAGTAGTTCCTTGTTGATGATCTATTTTATACATAGCAGTGTGTATGTGTTAATCCCAAACTGTTAATTTATCCCTCCTCCCACCTTTCCCCTTTGGTAATAATAAATTATAAGATTTTATACTTCTCAGAAATGGGGGAGCTGAAAGAGAGGTATCATTTTCAATGGAAAAGCATTTAAAACAAGATTGAAGGTTTAACCAAGATTATTAGATGTACATCCTTGGAAAGAAATCACTTCATTTCTCTAATATTGACCTGACAAATAAGACAAACCTTTTCACTGAACTTGCTTATAATAAAGTGATCGAAATATCAAATGGAAGTGTTAGAAACATCTTATTTTACCCGAGCCTTATACACTGTTCTATGTTAACTACAGTTTGGCTCACACATCTGTTCATTGAGGTTACAATAGTCTCAATTTCTGTTACTGATCCTCCAGAGTGGACCCCAACAAGTGTCCCCCTGCCCAGTGTCATTGGGGCCAACAGATCGAGACTGAGTTTGGTTCACAAGCAAAGGAAACTTTATATTTTGATCAGAGAATGGAGAGGTGAGAGCATGCACTACCCCGTGGGCTGTGGGCTGGGCTGCTGTGTAGAGATCCTGTCAGAGTCAGTGGGAGGGAGGGAGGCGGCGGAGCTCTCGAGGGCCGGGTTGGCTGTAGCTCAGGCTCTATATCGTGGAGTCTGCACTGGGCCCCAGGAGCTGAGGTGTCGACCCAGCCATTCTGCACTAGGAAATCTGGTCTGAAGTGCCGGGTGTGGAACCTCTGCATGCGGGACCCTAGGAGCACGTGAAATTAGACAAAGCACAAAGGATAAAAAAGGTTAGACTTGACTTTATTGCCCAGATTCTATTTTTATCTCCCAGGGATTTTTAATGGGCTTTGCTGGGGACAAACCCCTCCTCTGCCTTTTGTCCCGTTCCTCATTCTTGGAGTGCTGAGGGTGCAGACCCTTCTTCTGTAACTGCTGAGTGCTGAGTTGGGAGCCCTCATACCCTGGGGCGAGGGTCAGAGCTTCTCCCCAGCAGCCTCCCGGTGACGTTGATTGTCCCCAGGACCCCTGCCTCCCTGCTCGTCCACCTGAGCACCAGCATTGGAAGTGTTATAGATTCTAATGACCTTTAAGGGTCCAGGAAAGAGATGTGCAGAGACGCTGTGGGGGCCGGTTTCACCCCGCCCCACATTTGTTCGGCCACCTTAGGCTGACCATTTCTGCCAGCCTAGATGCTCTGACCAGTAGTCTGCGCTTTCTTCAATTAGGCCCCTGAATTAACGTACAAACAGCACCAGGTGTCAGAGCCCTGCCCGCTCAACTCCCAGACAGTCCAGGGTCAGTGGTGATCAAGGACCATGATGGCCACTGAGTCAACAGCCTTTTGAAGTAAACAGGAGTCCAGCCGGTCTTATTGGCCACCATCATCACGGTGTCTGTAGGCTTTTCTATGGCGACAGTGTGATATACGGTTCCCCCGCCAAGATTATTAGCTCCCCTCTGGGTGCAGTAAGTCCTGCAAGCAGTAGTCTACTCTTTTGGGACACACTCTTGTTGTTTTATGAGAGAAACTCCAGGTCAAGTGATGTTCACACGAGTCGTCATGGTGCTCTGTTGCCCCCGGTTATCTCTCTGGATGTTGGAGTTGGAGGGCCTCCTCACTCAAGGTCGGTGTGCCCACGGAGCGAACCCTGCAACTTCAGGGCATGGTTGGTGGTTAGGATCACCACGTGGGGTCCTTTTCCCTTAGGAGGGAGGTGGCCTTTTGGGCTGCTGATTTCCAGGTTTTTAGATACCGCCAGTATCTTGGCCAGATGTGGCAGTGGGCCAAGCCCCTTGGTGACCGTAGTTTGTCCTACCTGGATGGCATTCTTGCATTGTTCCATTTCAAGTGGTCCCAGTTTTTGCACTAATTCTCCAATGGCGATTCACCTTTCACTGGGAATGTAAAGGTCAAAGGGTTTAGCTAAATTAGGGAGTTCCAGGGCAAGGGTCTGAATTGACTGCTCTTTCCATTCTTGAAAGGCCACTTCTGGATTCTATTCAAAAGGATCATCATCTTTTCCTTTCAGTGTTTCATATAGAGGCCCAGCTAGTAGACTGTAGTTAGGGATCCAGAAGCAGCAAACCCTGGCCTCCCCAGGAACCCCTAAGCTGTCTTCTAGTTGTAGAAAGGGGTAAGGCTGAAAATGGTTTCTTCCCTTTCCTGGGATGGGCTTCTCTGACCTTCTGTGAGAATGAAGCCCAGGCAGGTCACTGCAGTCTGTGATATTTGAGCTTTTTCTTGGACAACTTCTATCCTTTATTGGCTTGGTAGTTCAGAGGCCTCCTTAGTAGGGCTGGCGATCAGAATGTCGTCTGCATATTGAAGGAGGGTTTCCTTTTCCAGAGGTAGAACTTTTAGGTCTTTAGCTAAGCTTTCCCCAAAGATGGTGTGGGAATTTTTGCACCCTTGGGGCCGAACGGCCCGGAAGTATTGTTTTAGTTGTATGTTGAGTCCTGCCACTCACAAGCCAAAATTTCTTGTGACTCTGGGACTAATGGAATACAAAAGAAGGCATCATTGAAGACTAATACAGAATACCATGTCCTGGTGGTTGGTAGAATGACCAGCAGGGTGTAGGAATTAGGAGCAACTGGAGGTATATCCTCGGTGGCTTCACTGACTGTCCTGACATCCTTTACCAGGTCCCCAGCAGCCCATGGGGCTCTCGTGGTCAGACCAATCCCAGAATATGGAGCTCACCTGGGCAGGTACCCCACCCCCACCCCAACCCACGGGGCTCTCGTGGTCAGGCCCCTCCCAGGATACAGAGCTACCCTTGCAGGTACCGTGGCAGGGCTGGGCACACAGGAACCGTGCACATAGCCCTCATTGCAGAGCACCCCCAGCTCACCTGTCGCTCAGAGCTGACACAGAGCACCTCAGAGCAGGACTTGAACTAACAAACAGCAGCTGTGACAGGTCTGTGACCCTGGGCATCACTCCGTGAGGCCTCCCTCCACCTGGTCTTCCAGAGACTTCCACTGCACCCGGGGCACCAGGCCTCTGTCTCCAACCACCACCCACCCCTCCTCTCCCTGACTCCTGGGTTCCTCTCATTAGGAGAGGGTTTTCTTGAAGTTGTCTCCCACTCATGGGCCAGATAAAATGATTAGAAAACAAGCCAAAGCTGCAGCCCCTTGTCTATCCTGACTCTCAGGAGCCCACACCTGTTTCTTGGACCTGGCCGGTTCAGCAAGTTCCATTTTCTGCAACTGTGAGCCCCTGAGGGGTGATGATTGGCTGACCTGGGCAGCCTTACCGTGCCGGCCAGCCCTCCCCAGGTGTGCCTGGGTTGAGATCAATATAAATACCACTCCAGGCAGCAAGAGCCCCTGCAGCCGTGCCTGACGCCATTTTCTCTGCCCTGTCAGCAGTCTCGGGGCTGGGCTGGTGGGAGGGAGTGAGAGGCCACGGCTTTGTGGGTGGCCCAGTGTGAGTGGGGCTCTGCTGAACTTTCTGCAGCAGTTGCCAGGCTGCCACCTGCTAAAGAGGAGGATGTGTCACCCATACCTGCTGCTGGAATTTCTCCCTGGGCAGAGGTGAGGAAGGAAAAAAGCAGTGGGGGCAGGGACAGGACGGGTATCTCAGGCAGGGAAATGGAAATCTTCCAGAAGAGCACCCAGGGCCAGGACCATCCTGGCTGGCCTGCAGGCACCAAGTCGGCCGGCATGCTGTCACTCGTGTGGCTCTATGGCCCTTCCTCTAGGCTTTCAAGTCCTTGTATATATTCAGGTGTTTTACCTGGGATGGGTGGGAATAGTTCAGCAGCAACTGGCCTGGGGCTCAGCTCACGTTTACTCACAGATGCCTCCGCACGGTGCCCCAGCTTTGCAATGAGGAAGCTTGTTGCGTGGGGGCTGCTGGCTGAATGGGAGACGATTCCCCACCACTGACCAACTTCAGAATTGTTTACAACTGGAGCAAGTGCCCTGATACGGTTTTCCTCTGTGTAACTGGTGGGTTCTGTGTTTTTTTTCTCTTTTTCGTTTTTGGTTCAAGGTAGATTTTATTCCTCTTTTTTGTATTTACAGATATAAGCATGGAAATAATTTATTCATATGAATACATGTATGTGCAGGGAATAATTGTTTTTTCTGTTTTATTTTTTAAATTTTATTTCTTTTTAATTTTGAATTTTATTTTATATTTTTATACAGCAGGTTCTTATTGGTTATCTATTTTATACATATAAATGTATACATGCCAATCCCAGTCTCTCAACTCCTCCCACCACCACCCCCCCAACAGCTTTCCCCCCTTGTTGTCCATACGTTTGTTGTCTACATCTGTTGCTCTATTTATGCCTTGCAAAATGGTTAATCTGTACAGTTTTTCTAGGTTCCACATATATGCATGAATATACAAGATTTGTTTTTCTCTTTCTGACTTACTTCACTCTGTATGACAGTCTCTAGATCCATCGACGTCTCTACAAATGACCCAATTTCATTCCTTTTCATGGCTTAGTAATATTCCATTTTATATATGTACCACAGCTTTATGCATTCGTCTGTCTGTGGGCATTTAGGTTGCTTCCATTACCTCGATATTGTAAATAGTGATGCAGTGAACATTGCGGTGAATGACTCTTTTTGATTTATGGTTTTGTCTGGGTATATGTCCAGTACTGGGATTGCTGTATCATATGGTAATCTATTGTTAGTTTCTTAAGAAATTCCATATTGTTCTCCATAATGACTGTATCAATTTATATTCCCAACAATAGTGGAAGAGGGTTCCTTTTCTCCACACCCTTTCCAGCATTTTTTGTTTGTAGTTTTTCTATGATGCCTATTCTACCAGGTGTGAGGTGATACCTCATTGTTGAATCCATTTCGTTGAGCAAGGGGTAGGTCTTGTCTATTACATATTTGGCTTACGGAACTTTATCTGTGCTCATTTCAATCTCTGGTTTTATGCAGCACCCCAACCCACCTTTCCCCTTAAGCAAGCATAAGTTGGTTTTCTAAATTTGAGACCCTGTTCTGTTTTGGAATTCAGTTCCTCTGTAGCCAAGTTTACATTCCGTGTATTCGTGATATCTTATGATGTTTCTTTTTCTGCGTGACTTATTTCAGTTAGAATCATCGTACCTGAATCCACTCATTACGCTGCTACGGGCCTGATGACATAGATTTCATTGCTGAGTGATACTGCCTTGTACGTAAGTACCACAAGTTCTTTATCCATTTTTCACTTTCTGTGATATTGAACTTGAACGGTAAACGAGTTTCTTGTAAACAGAGGCGTCCCAAATTTTGGGGTGGCTGTGTCTTTTTGATTTTAATTTCCCTAAGCTATAGAACCATAAGTGGAAGTGCCCTAGGCTCTGTTGCTTTGTTTTTTAGATGTTTCAGGAAACACCATACACTTCTCCCGAGTGTCTGTTGGCAATTTACATCCCGCCCATCAGCATAACAAGGCTCCCAGTTCTCCATGGCCTGTCCTGCCTTTCTGGGTTTTACACTTTTTTCAGATGGCCCTTTTGACCAGGGGGAAGTGAGACTTCATTGTAGTGCAGATTTCCTTTGCAAGTTTGCTTGGTTGGCCAAAAAGGGCGTATGCGTTTTTTCCTGAATATATTCTGGAAAAAACGCATACGCCCTTTTTGGCCAGTGCATCATTCTGGACGTTCTGCCTCTTTTCCTATGCTTTCAATGCAATTCCAGTCTACCTCCTGAAATCGGTTTCCTGCAATTCTGCCCCGCTTTCAAGTCCTCTTGGCAGCCTGACTTCAGTATATTTTTGGATGATACCTGTCATTTATAACTCTGCAGGTTTGTGAATTACAGTGCCCCTGAGCTCCTTTCTTCAACTCGCTTTTTTGTGAGCTGGCCGCAACACCGCAGGATGGCTTCAGGCCCTAATCTGGTTCCGGCACGGCACGCTGAGCCTTTGGTTAATTCCTCTTCCTGGTGGGAAATGAGAGTTAAATTTGCCCGTCCAGACACCTCCAGCTAGTCTCTCATTGGTTCTCCCTATTCCTGTTCATCTTCCGCAGAAATTGCAAACTGGGCCAAACAGGAGGTTAAAGGCGCCGACTCTCCAAGTGGGGAGAGTGTTAGTAAAGCGTCTGGAATGTTGCACCCGAGTACCAGGGGAGGAAAAGTGAGACATATTGGAACACGTCTCCCGTTCACACGGTTGATCATACTCTGGGTTCCACATGCATGTTTTAGCTGAAGGAAGAATACCTTAAACCTGGAGAGTTGAGACCCGTGGAATGGGTACCATGCAATATGACTTCAAAGGGTTTTCATTTGCTCACCGAACCTCTCCAATCCTATCACTGCTGCGTTTATGCCCCTGTACACACGCTTGATTCTCTTTTGGAGACATAGCAATCCATAGGTTTTAAGATACTTACTAGTCAGGTACATTCTTAGGTGTTTAATATGCAGTGTTGAGTCCATTTCGTTGAGCAAGGAGTAGCTCTTGTCTATTCCATATTTGGCTTAAGGAACTTTATCTGTGCTCATTTCAATCTCTGGTTTTATGCAGCACCCCAACTCACCTTTCCCCTTAAGCAAGCATAAGTTGGTTTTCTAAATTTGAGACCCTGTTCTGTTCTGTAATTCAGTTCCTGTGTAGGCAAGTTTTCATTGCGTGTATTACTGATATCTTATGATGTTTCTTTTTCTGTGTGGCTTATTTCAGTTAGAATCATCGTACCTGAATCCACTCATTGTGCTGCTGAGGGCCTGATGACATAGATTTCATTGCTGAGTGATACTGCATTGTACGTAAGTACCACAAGTTCTTTATCCATTTTTCACTTTCTGTGATATTGAACTTGTACGGTAAACGAGGTTCTTGTAAACAGAGGCATCCGAAACTTAGGGGTGGCTGTGTCTTTTTGATTTTAATTTCCCTAAGCTATAGGACCATAAGTGGAAGTGCCCTAGGCTCTGTTGCTTTGTTTTTTAGATGTTTCAGGAAACACCATACACTTCTCCGGAGTGTCTGTTGGCAATTTACATCCCGCCCATCAGCATAACAAGGCTCCCAGTTCTCCATGGCCTTTCCTGCCTTTCTGGATTTTACACTTTTTTCAGATGGCCCTTTTGACCGGGGGGGAAGTGAGACTTCATTGTAGTGCAGATTTCCTTTGCAAGTTTGCTTGCTTGTCCAAAAAGGGCGTATGCGTTTTTTCCTGAATATATTCAGGAAAAAACGCATACGCCCTTTTTGGCCAAGTGCATCATTGTGGACGTTCTGCCTCTTTTCCTATGCTTTCAATGCAATTCCAGTCTACCTCCTGAAATCAGTTTCCTGCAATTCTGCCCCACTTTCAAGTCCTCTTGGCAGCCTTACTTCAGTATATTTTTGGACGATAGCTGTCATTTATAACTCTGCAGGTTTGTGAATTACAGTGCCCCTGAGCTCCTTTCTTCAACTCGCTTTCTTGTGAGCTGGCCGCAACACCGCAGGATGGCTTCAGGCTCTACTCTGGTTCCGGCACGGCACACTGAGCCTTTGGTTAATTCCTCTTCCTGGTGGGAAATGAGAGTTAAATTTGCCCATCCAGACACCTCCAGCTAGTCTCTCATTGGTTCTCCCTATTCCTGTTCATCTTCCGCAGAAATTGCAAACTGGGCCAAACAGGAGGTTAAAGGGACTGACTCTCCAAGTCGGGAGAGTGTTAGTAAAGCGTCTGGAATGTTGCACCCGAGTACCAGGGTACGAAAACTGAGACATATTTGAACACATCTCCCGATCACATGGTTGATCATACTCTAGGTTCCACATGCATATTTTAGCTGAAGGAAGAATACCTTAAACCTGGGTAGTTGAAACCCGTGGAATGGGTACCATGCAATATGACTTCAAAGGGTCTTCATTTGCTCACCGAACCTCTCCAGTCCTATCACTGCTGCGTTTATGCCCCTGTACACATGCTTGATTCTCTTTCGGAGACATAGCAATTCATAGGTTTTAAGATACTTACTAGTCAGGTACATTCTTAGGCGTTTAATATGCGGTGTTGAGTCCATTTCGTTGAGCAAGGAGTAGCTCTTGTCTATTCCATATTTGGCTTAAGGAACTTTATCTGTGCTCATTTCAGTCTCTGGTTTTACGCAGCACCCCAACTCACCTTTCCCCTTAAGAAAGCATAAGTTGGTTTTCTAAATTTGAGACCCTGTTCTGTTCTGTAATTCAGTTCCTGTGTAGCCAAGTTTACATTCCGTGTATTACTGATATCTTATGATGTTTCTTTTTCTGTGTGAATTATTTCAGTTAGAATCATCATACCTGAATCCACTCATTGTGCTGCTAAGGGCCTGATGACATAGATTTCATTGCTGAGTGATACTGCATTGTACGTAAGTACCACAAGTTCTTTACCCATTTTTCACTTTCTGTGATATTTAACTTGTACGGTAAACGAGGTTCTTGTAAACAGAGGCATCCCAAACTTTGGGGTGGCTGTGTCTTTTTGATTTTAATTTCCCTAAGCTATAGGACCATAAGTGGAAGTGCCCTAGGCTCTGTTGCTTTGTTTTTTAGATGATTCAGGAAACACCATACACTTCTCCCTAGTGTCTGTTGGCAATTTACATCCCGCCCATCAGCATAACAAGGCTCCCAGTTCTCCATGGCCTGTCCTGCCTTTCTGGATTTTACACTTTTTTCAGATGGCCCTTTTGACCGGGGGGAAGTGAAACTTCATTGTAGTGCAGGTTTCCTCTGCAAACTTGCTTGGTTGGCCAAAAAGGGCGTATGCGTTTTTTCCTGAATATATTCAGGAAAAAACGCATACGCCCTTTTTGGCCAAGTGCATCATTGTGGACGTTCTGCCTCTTTTCCTATGCTTTCAGTGCAATTCCAGTCTACCTCCTGAAATCGGTTTCCTGCAATTATGCCCCGCTTTCAAGTCCTCTTGGCAGCCTAACTTCAGTATATTTTTGGACGATAGCTGTCATTTATAACTCTGCAGGTTTGTGAATTACAGTGCCCCTGAGCTCCTTTCTTCAACTCGCTTTCTTTTGAGCTGGCCGCAACACTGCAGGATGGCTTCAGGCCCTAATCTGGTTCCGGCACGGCATGCTGAGCCTTTGGTTATTTCCTCTTCCTGGTGGGAAATGAGAGTTAAATTTGCCCGTCCAGACACCTCCAGCTAGTCTCTCATTGGTTCTCGCTATTCCTGTTCATCTTCCGCAGAAATTGCAAACTGGGCCAAACAGGAGGTTAAAGGCGCTGACTCTCCAAGTGGGGAGAGTGTTAGTAAAGCGTCTGGAATGTTGCACCCGAGTACCAGGGGAGGAAACCTGAGACATATTTGAACACATCTCCCGTTCACATGGTTGATCATACTCTGGGTTCCACATGCATGTTTTAGCTGAAGGAAGAATACCTTAAACCTGGGTAGCTGAAACCCGTGGAATGGGTACCATGCAATATGACATCAAAGGGTCTTCATTTGCTCACTGAACCTCTCCAATCCTATCACTGCTGCGTTTATGTCCCTATACACACGCTTGATTGTCTTTTGGAGACATAGCAATCCATAGGTTTTAAGATACTTACTAGTCAGGTACATTCTTAGGCGTTTAATATGGGGTGTTGAGTCCATTTCGTTGAGCAAGGAGTAGCTCTTGTCTATTCCATATTTGGCTTAAGGAACTTTATCTGTGCTCATTTCAATCTCTGGTTTTATGCAGCACCCCAACTCACCTTTCCCCTTAAGCAAGCATAAGTTGGTTTTCTAAATTTGAGACCCTGTTCTGTTTTGCAATTCAGTTCCTGTGTAGCCAAGTTTACATTCCGTGTATTAGTGATATCTTAGGATGTTTCTTTTTCTGTGTGACTTATTTCAGTTAGAATATTCGTACCTGAATCCACTCATTATGCTGCTACGGGCCTGATGACATAGATTTCATTGCTGAATGATACTGCATTGTACGTAAGTACCACAAGTTCTTTACCCATTTTTCACTTTCTGTGATATTTAACTTGTACGGTAAACGAGGTTCTTGTAAACAGAGGCATCCCAAACTTTGGGGTGGCTGTGTCTTTTTGATTTTAATTTCCCTAAGCTATAGGACCATAAGTGGAAGTGCCCTAGGCTCTGTTGCTTTGTTTTTTAGATGATTCAGGAAACACCATACACTTCTCCCTAGTGTCTGTTGGCAATTTACATCCCGCCCATCAGCATAACAAGGCTCCCAGTTCTCCATGGCCTGTCCTGCCTCTCTGTATTTTACACTTTTTTCAGATGGCCCTTTTGACCGGGGGGAAGTGAGACTTCATTGTAGTGCAGATTTCCTTTGCAAGTTTGCTTGGTTGGCCAAAAAGGGCGTATGCGTTTTTTCCTGAATATATTCAGGAAAAAACGCATACGCCCTTTTTGGCCAAGTGCATCATTGTGGACGTTCTGCCTCTTTTCCTATGCTTTCAATGCAATTCCAGTCTACCTCCTGAAATTGGTTTCCTGCAATTCTGCCCCGGTTTCAAGTCCTCTTGGCAGCCTTACTTCAGTCTATTTTTGGACGATAGCTGTCATTTATAACTCTGCAGGTTTGTGAATTACAGTGCCCCTGAGCTCCTTTCTTCAACTTGCTTTCTTGTGAGTTGGCCGCAACACCGCAGGATGGCTTCAGGCCCTAATCTGGTTCCGGCACGGCACGCTGAGCCTTTGGTTATTTCCTCTTCCTGGTGGGAAATGAGAGTTAAATTTGCCCGTCCAGACACCTCCAGCTAGTCTCTCATTGGTTCTCGCTATTCCTGTTCACCTTCCGCAGAAATTGCAAACTGGGCCAAACAGGAGGTTAAAGGCGCTGACTCTCCAAGTGGGGAGAGTGTTAGTAAAGCGTCTGGAATGTTGCACCCGAGTACCAGGGGAGGAAACCTGAGACATATTTGAACATGTCTCCCGTTCACACAGTTGATCATACTCTGGGTTCCACATGCATGTTTTAGCTGAAGGAAGAATACCTTAAACCTGGAGAGTTGAGACCCGTGGAATGGGTACCGTGCAATATGACTTCAAAGGGTCTTCATTTGCTCACCGAAACTCTCCAATCCTATCACTGCTGCGTTTATGTCCCTGTACACACGCTTGATTGTCTTTTGGAGACATAGCAATCCATAGGTTTTAAGATACTTACTAGTCAGGTACATTCTTAGGCGTTTAATATGCGGTGTTGAGTCCATTTCGTTGAGCAAGGAGTAGCTCTTGTCTATTCCATATTTGGCTTAAGGACCTTTATCTGTGCTCATTTCAATCTCTGGTTTTATGCAGCACCCCAACTCACCTTTCCCCTTAAGCAAGCATAAGTTGGTTTTCTAAATTTGAGACCCTGTTCTGTTTTGGAATTCAGTTCCTGTGTAGCCAAGTTTACATTCCGTGTATTAGTGATATCTTATGATGTTTCTTTTTCTGTGTGACTTATTTCAGTTAGAATCATCATACCTGAATCCACTCATTGTGCTACTAAGGGCCTGATGACATAGATTTCATTGCTGTGTGATATTGCTTTCTAAGTAAATACCACAACTTCTTTATCCATTTTTCACTTTCTGCGATGTTAAACTTGTACTGTAAACGAGGTTCTTGTAAACAGAGGCGTCCCAAACTTTGGGGTGGCTGTGTCTTTTTGATTTTAATTTCCCTAAGCTATAGGACCATAAGTGGAAGTGCCCTTGGCTCTGTTGCTTTGTTTTTTAGATGTTTCATGAAACACCATACACTTCTCCCGAGTGTCTGTTGGCAACTTACATCCCGCCCATCAGCATAACAAGGCTCCCAGTTCTCCATGGGCTGTCCTGCCTTTCTGGATTTTACACTTTTTTCAGATGGCCCTTTTGACCGGGGGGAAGTGAGACTTCATTGTAGTGCAGATTTCCTTTGCAAGCTTGCTTCGTTGGCCAAAAAGGGCGTATGCGTTTTTTCCTGAATATATTCAGGAAAAAACGCATACGGCCTTTTTGGCCAAGTGCATCATTGTGGACATTCTGCCTCTTTTCCTATGCTTTCAATGCAATTCCAGTCTACCTCCTGAAATCGGTTTCCTGCAATTCTGCCCCGCTTTCAAGTCCTCTTGGCAGCCTTACTTCAGTATATTTTTGGACGATAGCTGTCATTTATAACTCTGCAGGTTTGTGAATTACAGTGCCCCTGAGCTCCTTTCTTCAACTCGCTTTCTTTTGAGCTAGCCGCAACACCGCAGGATGGCTTCAGGCCCTAATCTGGTTCCGGCATGGCATGCTGAGCCTTTGGTTATTTCCTCTTCCTGGTGGGAAATGAGAGTTAAATTTGTCCGTCCAGACACCTTCAGCTAGTCTCTCATTGGTTCTCGCTATTCCTGTTCATCTTCCGCAGAATTTGCAAACTGGGCCAAACAGGAGGTTAAAGGGACTGACTCTCCAAGTCGGGAGAGTGTTAGTAAAGCGTCTGGAATGTTGCACCCGAGTACCAGGGGAGGAAACCTGAGACATATTTGAACACGTCTCCCGTTCACACGGTTAATCATACTCTGGGTTCCACATGCATGTTTTAGCTGAAGGAAGAATACCTTAAACCTGGAGAGTTGAGACCCGTGGAATGGGTACCATGCAATATGACTTCAAAGGGTCTTCATTTGCTCACCGAACCTCTCCAATCCTATCACTGCTGCGTTTATGTCCGTGTACACACGCTTGATTGTCTTTTGGAGACATAGCAATCCATAGGTTTTAATATACTTACTAGTCAGGTACATTCTTAGGCGTTTAATATGGGGTGTTGAGTCCATTTCGTTGAGCAAGGAGTAGCTCTTGTCTATTCCATATTTGGCTTAAGGAACTTTATCTGTGCTCATTTCAATCTCTGGTTTTATGCAGCACCCCAACTCACCTTTCCCCTTAAGCAAGCATAAGTTGGTTTTCTAAATTTGAGACCCTGTTCTGTTCTGTAATTCAGTTCCTGTGTAGCCAAGTTTACATTCCGTGTATTACTGATATCTTATGATGTTTCTTTTTCTGTGTGACATATTTCAGTTAGAATCATCATACCTGAATCCACTCATTGTGCTGGTAAGGGCGTGATGACATAGATTTCATTGCTGAGTGATATTGCTTTGTAAGTAAATACCACAAATTCTTTATCCATTTTTCACTTTCTGCGATGTTGAATTTGTACGGTAAACGAGGTTCTTGTAAACAGAGGCGTCCCAAACTTTGGGGTGGCTGTGTCTTTTTGATTTTAATTTCCCTAAGCTATAGGACCATAAGTGGAAGTGCCCTTGTCTCCGTTGCTTTGTTTTTTAGATGTTTCAGGAAACACCATACACTTCTCCAGAGTGTCTGTTGGCAATTTACATCCCGCCCATCAGCATAACAAGGCTCCCAGTTCTCCATGGCCTGTCCTGCCTTTCTGGATTTTACACTTTTTTCAGATGGCCCTTTTTACCGGGGGGAATTGAGACTTCATTGTAGTGCAGATTTCCTTTGCAAGTTTGCATGGTTGGCCAAAAAGGGCGTATGCGTTTTTTCCTGAATATATTCAGGAAAAAACGCATACGCCCTTTTTGGCCAAGTGCATCATTGTGGACGTTCTGCCTCTTTTCCTATGCTTCCAATGCAATTGCAGTCTACCTCCTGAAATCGGTTTCCTGCAATTCTGCCCCGCTTTCAAGTCCTCTTGGCAGCCTAACTTCAGTCTATTTTTGGACGATAGCTGTCATTTATAACTCTGCAGGTTTGTGAATTACAGTGCCCCTGAGCTCCTTTCTTCAACTCGCTTTCTTGTGAGCTGGCCGCAACACCGCAGGATGGCTTCAGGCCCTAATCTGTTTCCGGCACGGCACGCTGAGCCTTTGGTTAATTCTTCTTCCTGGTGGGAATGAGAGTTAAATTTGCCCGTCCAGACACCTCCAGCTAGTCTCTCATTGGTTCTCGCTATTCCTGTTCATCTTCCGCAGAAATTGCAAACTGGGCCAAACAGGAGGTTAAGGGGACTGACTCTCCAAGTCGGGAGAGTGTTAGTAAAGCGTCTGGAATGTTGCATCCGAGTACCAGGGTACGAAAACTGAGACATATTTGAACACGTCTCCCGATCACATGGTTGATCATACTCTAGGTTCCACATGCATGTTTTAGCTGAAGGAAGAATACCTTAAACCTGGGTAGTTGAAACCCGTGGAATGGGTACCATGCAATATGACTTCAAAGGGTCTTCATTTGCTCACCGAACCTCTCCAATCCTATCACTGCTGCGTTTATGCCCCTGTACACATGCTTGATTCTCTTTCGGAGACATAGCAATCCATAGGTTTTAAGATACTTACTAGTCAGGTACATTCTTAGGCGTTTAATATGGGGTGTTGAGTCCATTTCGTTGAGCAAGGAGTAGCTCTTGTCTATTCCATATTTGGCTTAAGGAACTTTATCTGTGCTCATTTCAATCTCTGGTTTTATGCAGCACCCCAACTCACCTTTCCCCTTAAGCAAGTATAAGTTGGTTTTCTAAATTTGAGACCCTGTTCTGTTCTGTAATTCAGTTCCTGTGTAGCCAAGTTTACATTCCGTGTATTACTGATATCTTATGATGTTTCTTTTTCTGTGTGACTTATTTCAGTTAGAATCATCATACCTGAATCCACTCAGTGTGCTGCTAAGGGCCTGATGACATAGATTTCTTTGCTGAGTGATACTGCATTGTACGTAAGAACCACAAGTTCTTTATCCATTTTTCACTTTCTGTGATATTGAACTTGTACGGTAAACGAGGTTCTTGTAAACAGAGGCGTCCCAAACTTTGGGGTGGCTGTGTCTTTTTGATTTTAATTTCCCTAAGCTATAGGACGATAAGTGGAAGTGCCCTAGGCTCTGTTGCTTTGTTTTTTAGATGTTTCAGGAAACACCATACACTTCTCCCGAGTGTCTGTTGGCAATTTACATCCCGCCCATCAGCATAACAAGGCTCCCAGTTCTCCATTTCCTGTCCTGCCTTTCTGGATTTTACACTTTTTTCAGATGGCCCTTTTGAAAGGGGGGAAGTGAGACTTCATTGTAGTGCAGATTTCCTTTGCAAGTTTGCTTGGTTGGCCAAAAAGGGCGTATGCGTTTTTTCCTGAATATATTCAGGAAAAAACGCATACGCCCTTTTTGGCCAAGTGCATCATTGTGGACGTTCTGCCTCTTTTCCTATGCTTTCACTGCAATTCCAGTCTACCTCCTGAAATCGGTTTCCTGCAATTCTGCCCCGCTTTCAAGTCCTCTTGGCAGCCTTACTTCAGTATATTTTTGGACGGTAGCTGTCATTTATAACTCTGCAGGTTTGTGAATTACAGTGCCCCTGAGCTCCTTTCTTCAACTCGCTTTCTTGTGAGTTGGCCGCAACACCGCAGGATGGCTTCAGGCCCTAATCTGGTTCCGGCACGGCACGCTGAACGTTTGGTTATTTCCTCTTCCTGGTGGGAAATGAGAGTTAAATTTGCCAGTCCAGACACCTCCAGCTAGTCTCTCATTGGTTCTCGCTATTCCTGTTCATCTTCCGCAGAAATTGCAAACTGGGCCAAACAGGAGGTTAAAGGCGCTGACTCTCCAAGTGGGGAGAGTGTTAGTAAAGCGTCTGGAATGTTGCACCCGAGTACCAGGGGAGGAAACCTGAGACATATTTGAACAGGTCTCCCGTTCACACGGTTGATCATACTCTGGGTTCCACATGCATGTTTTAGCTGAAGGAAGAATACCTTAAACCTGGAGAGTTGAGACCCGTGGAATGGGTACCATGCAATATGACTTCAAAGGGTCTTCATTTGCTCACCGAACCTCTCCAATCCTATCACTGCTGCGTTTATGTCCCTGTACACACGCTTGATTGTCTTTTGGAGACATAGCAATCCATAGGTTTTAAGATACTTACTAGTCAGGTACATTCTTAGGCGTTTAATATGCGGTGTTGAGTCCATTTCGTTGAGCAAGGAGTAGCTCTTGTCTATTCCATATTTGGCTTAAGGAACTTTATCTGTGCTCATTTCAATCTCTGGTTTTATGCAGCACCCCAACTCACCTTTCCCCTTAAGCAAGCATAAGTTGGTTTTCTAAATTTGAGACCCTGTTCTGTTTTGGTATTCTGTTCCTGTGCAGCCAAGTTTACATTCTGTGTATTAGTGATATCTTAGGATGTTTCTTTTTCTGTGTGACTTATTTCAGTTGGAATCATCATACCTGAATCCACTCATTGTGCTACTAAGGGCCTGATGACATAGATTTCATTGCTGTGTGATATTGCTTTCTAAGTAAATACCACAACTTCTTTATCCATTTTTCACTTTCTGCGATGTTGAACTTGTAATGTAAACGAGGTTCTTGTAAACAGAGGCGTCCCAAACTTTGGGGTGGCTGTGTCTTTTTGATTTTAATTTCCCTAAGCTATAGGACCATAAGTGGAAGTGCCCTTGGCTCCGTTGCTTTGTTTTTTAGATGTTTCAGGAAACACCATACACTTCTCCAGAGTGTCTGTTGGCAATTTACATCCCGCCCATCAGCATAACAAGGCTCCCAGTTCTCCATGGCCTGTCCTGCCTTTCTGGATTTTACACTTTTTTCAGATGGCCCTTTTGACCGGGGGGAATTGAGACTTCATTGTAGTGCAGATTTCCTTTGCAAGTTTGCATGGTTGGCCAAAAAGGGCGTATGCGTTTTTTCCTGAATATATTCAGGAAAAAACGCATACGCCCTTTTTGGCCAAGTGCATCATTTTGGACGTTCTGCCTCTTTTCCTATGCTTCCAATGCAATTGCAGTCTACCTCCTGAAATCGGTTTCCTGCAATTCTGCCCCGCTTTCAAGTCCTCTTGGCAGCCTAACTTCAGTCTATTTTTGGACGATAGCTGTCATTTATAACTCTGCATGTTTGTGAATTACAGTGCCCCTGAGCTCCTTTCTTCAACTCGCTTTCTTGTCAGCTGGCTGCAACACCGCAGGATGGCTTCAGGCCCTAATCTGGTTCCGGCACGGCACCCTGAGCCTTTGGTTAATTCTTCTTCCTGGTGGGAATGAGAGTTAAATTTGCCCGTCCAGACACCTCCAGCTAGTCTCTCATTGGTTCTCGCTATTCCTGTTCATCTTCCGCAGAAATTGCAAACTGGGCCAAACAGGAGGTTAAAGGGACTGACTCTCCAAGTCGGGAGAGTGTTAGTAAAGCGTCTGGAATGTTGCATCCGAGTACCAGGGTACGAAAACTGAGACATATTTGAACACGTCTCCCGATCACATGGTTGATCATACTCTAGGTTCCACATGCATGTTTTAGCTGAAGGAAGAATACCTTAAACCTGGGTAGTTGAAACCCGTGGAATGGGTACCATGCAATATGACTTCAAAGGGTCTTCATTTGCTCACCGAACCTCTCCAATCCTATCACTGCTGCGTTTATGCCCCTGTACACATGCTTGATTCTCTTTCGGAGACATAGCAATCCATAGGTTTTAAGATACTTACTAGTCAGGTACATTCTTAGGCGTTTAATATGGGGTGTTGAGTCCATTTCGTTGAGCAAGGAGTAGCACTTGTCTATTCCATATTTGGCTTAAGGAACTTTATCTGTGCTCATTTCAATCTCTGGTTTTATGCAGCACCCCAACTCACCTTTCCCCTTAAGCAAGTATAAGTTGGTTTTCTAAATTTGAGACCCTGTTCTGTTCTGTAATTCAGTTCCTGTGTAGCCAAGTTTACATTCCGTGTATTACTGATATCTTATGATGTTTCTTTTTCTGTGTGACTTATTTCAGTTAGAATCATCATACCTGAATCCACTCAGTGTGCTGCTAAGGGCCTGATGACATAGATTTCTTTGCTGAGTGATACTGCATTGTACGTAAGAACCACAAGTTCTTTATCCATTTTTCACTTTCTGTGATATTGAACTTGTACGGTAAACGAGGTTCTTGTAAACAGAGGCGTCCCAAACTTTGGGGTGGCTGTGTCTTTTTGATTTTAATTTCCCTAAGCTATAGGACCATAAGTGGAAGTGCCCTAGGCTCTGTTGCTTTGTTTTTTAGATGTTTCATGAAACACCATACACTTCTCCCGAGTGTCTGTTGGCAATTTACATCCCGCCCATCAGCATAACAAGGCTCCCAGTTCTCCATTTCCTGTCCTGCCTTTCTGGATTTTACACTTTTTTCAGATGGCCCTTTTGAACGGGGGGAAGTGAGACTTCATTGTAGTGCAGATTTCCTTTGCAAGTTTGCTTGGTTGGCCAAAAAGGGCGTATGCGTTTTTTCCTGAATATATTCAGGAAAAAATGCATACGCCCTTTTTGGCCAAGTGCATCATTGTGGACGTTCTGCCTCTTTTCCTATGCTTTCACTGCAATTCCAGTCTACCTCCTGAAATCGGTTTCCTGCAATTCTGCCCCGCTTTCAAGTCCTCTTGGCAGCCTTACTTCAGTATATTTTTGGACGGTAGCTGTCATTTATAACTCTGCAGGTTTGTGAATTACAGTGCCCCTGAGCTCCTTTCTTCAACTCGCTTTCTTGTGAGTTGGCCGCAACACCGCAGGATGGCTTCAGGCCCTAATCTGGTTCCGGCACGGCACGCTGAACGTTTGGTTATTTCCTCTTCCTGGTGGGAAATGAGAGTTAAATTTGCCCGTCCAGACACCTCCAGCTAGTCTCTCATTGGTTCTCGCTATTCCTGTTCATCTTCCGCAGAAATTGCAAACTGGGCCAAACAGGAGTTTAAAGGCGCTGACTCTCCAAGTGGGGAGAGTGTTAGTAAAGCGTCTGGAATGTTGCACCCGAGTACCAGGGGAGGACACCTGAGACATATTTGAACACGTCTCCCCTTCACACGGTTGATCATACTCTGGGTTCCACATGCATGTTTTAGCTGAAGGAAGAATACCTTAAACCTGGAGAGTTGAGACCCGTGGAATGGGTACCATGCAATATGACTTCAAAGGGTCTTCATTTGCTCACCGAACCTCTCCAATCCTATCACTGCTGCGTTTATGTCCCTGTACACACGCTTGATTGTCTTTTGGAGACATAGCAATCCATAGGTTTTAAGATACTTACTAGTCAGGTACATTCTTAGGCGTTTAATATGCGGTGTTGAGTCCATTTCGTTGAGCAAGGAGTAGCTCTTGTCTATTCCATATTTGGCTTAAGGAACTTTATCTGTGCTCATTTCAATCTCTGGTTTTATGCAGCACCCCAACTCACCTTTCCCCTTAAGCAAGCATAAGTTGGTTTTCTAAATTTGAGACCCTGTTCTGTTTTGGAATTCTGTTCCTGTGCAGCCAAGTTTACATTCCGTGTATTAGTGATATCTTAGGATGTTTCTTTTTCTGTGTGACTTATTTCAGTTGGAATCATCATACCTGAATCCACTCATTGTGCTACTAAGGGCCTGATGACATAGATTTCATTGCTGTGTGATATTGCTTTCTAAGTAAATACCACAACTGCTTTATCCATTTTTCACTTTCTGCGATGTTGAACTTGTAATGTAAACGAGGTTCTTGTAAACAGAGGCGTCCCAAACTTTGGGGTGGCTGTGTCTTTTTGATTTTAATTTCCCTAAGCTATAAGACCATAAGTGGAAGTGCCCTTGGCTCCGTTGCTTTGTTTTTTAGATGTTTCAGGAAACACCATACACTTCTCCAGAGTGTCTGTTGGCAATTTACATCCCGCCCATCAGCATAACAAGGCTCCCAGTTCTCCATGGCCTGTCCTGCCTTTCTGGATTTTACACTTTTTTCAGATGGCCCTTTTGACCGGGGGGAATTGAGACTTCATTGTAGTGCAGATTTCCTTTGCAAACTTGCTTGGTTGGCCAAAAAGGGCGTATGCGTTTTTTCCTGAATATATTCAGGAAAAAACGCATACGCCCTTTTTGGCCAAGTGCATCATTGTGGACGTTCTGCCTCTTTTCCTATGCTTTCAATGCAATTCCAGTCTACCTCCTGAAATTGCTTTCCTGGAATTCTTCCCCGCTTTCAAGTCCTCTTGGCAGCCTTACTTCAGTATATTTCTGGACGATAGCTGTCATTTATAACTCTGCAGGTTTGTGAATTACAGTGCCCCTGAGCTACTTTTTCAACTCGCTTTCTTGTGACATGGCCGCAACACCGCAGGATGGCTTCAGGCCCTAATCTGGTTCCGGCACGGCACACTGAGCCTTTGGTTAATTCCTCTTCCTGGTGGGAAATGAGAGTTAAATTTGCCCGTCCAGACACCTCCAGCTAGTCTCTCATTGGTTCTCGCTATTCCTGTTCATCTTCCGCAGAAATTGCAAACTGGGCCATACAGGAGGTTAAAGGCACTGACTCTCCAAGTCGGGAGAGTGTTAGTAAAGCGTCTGGAATGTTGCACCCGAGTACCAGTGTACGAAAACTGAGACATATTTGAACACGTCTCCCGATCAAATGGTTGATCATACTCTAGATTCCACATGCATGTTTTAGCTGAAGGAAGAATATCTTAAACCTGGGTAGTTGAAACTTGTTGAATGGGTACCATGCAATATGACTTCAAAGGGTCTTCATTTGCTCACCGAACCTCTCCAATCCTATCACTGCTGCGTTTATGTCCCTGTACACATGCTTGATTCTCTTTCGGAGACATAGCAATCCATAGGTTTTAAGATACTTACTAGTCAGGTACATTCTTAGGCGTTTAATATGCGGTGTTGAGTCCATTTCGTTGAGCAAGGAGTAGCTCTTGTCTATTCCATATTTGGCTTAAGCAACTTTATCTGTGCTCATTTCAATCTCTGGTTTTATGCAGCACCCCAACTCACCTTTCCCCTTAAGCAAGCATAAGTTGGTTTTCTAAATTTGACACCCTGTTCTGTTCTGTAATTCAGTTCCTGTGTAGCCAAGTTTACATTCCGTGTATTACTGATATCTTATGATGTTTCTTTTTCTGTGTGACTTATTTCAGTTAGAATCATCATACCTGAATCCACTCATTATGCTGCTAAGGGCCTGATGACATAGATTTCATTGCTGAGTGATATTGCTTTGTAAGTAAATACCACAACTTCTTTATCCATTTTTCACTTTCTGCGATGTTGAACTTGTACTGTAAACGAGGTTCTTGTAAACAGAGCCGTTCCAAACATTGGGGTGGCTGTGTCTTTTTGATTTTAATTTCCCTAAGCTATAGGACCATAAGTGGAAGTGCCCTACGCTCTGTTGCTTTGTTTTTTAGATGTTTCAGGAAACACCATACACTTCTCCCGAGTGTCTGTTGGCAATATACATCCCGCCCATCAGCATAACAAGGCTCCCAGTTCTCCATGGCCTGTCCTGCCTTTCTGGATTTTACACTTTTTTCAGATGGCCCTTTTGACCGGGGGGAAGTGAGACTTCATTGTAGTGCAGATTTCCTTTGCAAGTTTGCATGGTTGGCCAAAAAGGGCGTATGCGTTTTTTCCTGAATATATTCAGGAAAAAACGCATACGCCCTTTTTGTCCAAGTGCATCATTGTGGACGTTCTGCCTCTTTTCCTATGCTTTCAATGCAATTCCAGTCTACGTCCTGAAATCGGTTTCCTGCAATTCTGCCCCGCTTTCAAGTCCTCTTGGCAGCCTTACTTCAGTCTATTTTTGGACGATAGCTGTCATTTATAACTCTGCAGGTTTGTGAGTTACAGTGCCCCTGAGCTCCTTTCTTCAACTCGCTTTCTTGTGAGCTGGCCGCAACACCGCAGGATGGCTTCATGCCCTAATCTGGTTCCGGCATGGCACGCTAAGCCTTTGGTTAATTCCTCTTCCTGGTGGGAAATGAGAGTTAAATTTGCCCGTCCAGACACCTTCAGCTAGTCTCTCATTGGTTCTCGCTATTCCTGTTCATCTTCCGCAGAAATTGCAAATTGGGCCAAACAGGAGGTTAAAGGGACTGACTCTCCAAGTGGGGAGAGTGTTAGTAAAGCGTCTGGAATGTTGCACCCGAGTACCAGGGTACGAAAACTGAGACATATTTGAACACGTCTCCCGATCACATGGTTGATCATACTCTAGGTTCCACATGCAAGTTTTAGCTGAAGGAAGAATACCTTAAACCTGGGTAGTTGAAACCCGTGGAATGGGTACCATGCAATATGACTTCAAAGGGTCTTCATTTGCTCACCGAACCTCTCCAATCCTATCACTGCTGCGTTTATGCCCCTGTACACATGCTTGATTCTCTTTCGGAGACATAGCAATCCATAGGTTTTAAGATACTTACTAGTCAGGTACATTCTTAGGCGTTTAATATGCGGTGTTGAGTCCATTTCGTTGAGCAAGGAGTAGCTCTTGTCTATTCCATATTTGGTTAAGGAACTTTATCTGTGCTTATTTCAATCTCTGGTTTTATGCAGCACCCCAACTCACCTTTCCCCTTAAGCAAGCATAAGTTGGTTTTCTATATTTGAGACCCTGTTCTGTTTTGGAATTCAGTTCCTGTGTAGCCAAGTTTACATTCCGTGTATTAGTGATATCTTATGATGTTTCTTTTTCTGTGTGACTTATTTCAGTTAGAATCTTCGTGCCTGAATCCACTCATTGTGCTGCTACGGGCCTGATGACATAGATTTCATTGCTGAGTGATACTGCATTGTACGTAAGTACCACATGTTCTTTATCCATTTTTCACTTTCTGTGATATTGAACTTGTACGGTAAAGGAGGTTCTTGTAAACAGAGGCGTCCCAAACGTTGCGGTGGCCCTGTCTTTTTAATTTTAATTTCCCTAAGCTATAGGACCATAAGTGGAAGTGCCCTAGGCTCTGTTGCTTTGTTTTTTAGATGTTTCAGGAAACACCATACACTTCTCCCGAGTGTCTGTTGGCAATTTACATCCCGCCCATCAGCATAACAAGGCTCCCAGTTTTCCATGGCCTGTCTTGCCTTTCTGGATTTTACACTTTTTTCAGATGGCCCTTTTGACCGGGGGGAAGTGAGACTTCATTGTAGTGCAGATTTCCTTTGCAAGTTTGCTTGGTTGGCCAAAAAGGGCGTATGCGTTTTTTCCTGAATATATTCAGGAGAAAACGCGTACGCCCTTTTTGGCCAAGTGCATCATTGTGGACGTTCTGCCTCTTTTCCAATGCTTTCAATGCAATTCCAGTCTACCTCCTGAAATCGGTTTCCTGCAATTCTGCCCCGCTTTCAAGTCCTCTTGGCAGCCTTACTTCAGTATATTTTTGGACGATAGCTGTCATTTATAACTCTGCAGGTTTGTGAATTACAGTGCCCCTGAGCTCCTTTCTTCAACTCGCTTTGTTTTGACCTGGCCGCAACACCGCAGGATGGCTTCAGGGCCTAATCTGGTTCTGGCACGGCACGCTGAGCCTTTGGTTATTTCCTCTTCCTGGTGGGAAATGAGAGTTAAATTTGCCCGTCCAGACACCTCCAGCTAGTCTCTCATTGGTTCTCGCTATTCCTGTTCATCTTCCGCAGAAATTGCAAACTGGGCCAAACAGGAGGTTAAAGGGACTGACTCTCCAAGTCGGGAGAGTGTTAGTAAAGCGTCTGAAATGTTGCACCCGAGTACCAGGGTACGAAAACTGAGACATATTTGAACATGTCTCCCGTTCACACGGTTGATCATACTCTGGGTTCCACATGCATGTTTTAGCTGAAGGAAGAATACCTTAAACCTGGAGAGTTGAGACCCGTGTAATGGGTACCATGCAATATGACTTCAAAGGGTCTTCATTTGCTTACCGAACCTCTCCAATCCTATCACTGCTGCGTTTATGTCCCTGTACGCACGTTGATTTTCTTTCGGAAACATAGCAATCCATAGGTTTTAAGATACTCACTAGTCAGGTACATTCTTAGGCGTTTAATATGCGGTGTTGAGTCCATTTCGTTGAGCAAGGAGTAGCTCTTGTCTATTCCATATTTGGCTTAAGGAACTTTATCTGTGCTCATTTCAATCTCTGGTTTTATGCAGCACCCCATCTCACCTTTTCCCTTAAGCAAGCATAAGGTGGTTTTCTAAATTTGAGACACTGTTCTGTTCTGTAATTCAGTTCCTGTGTAGCCAAGTTTACATTCCGTGTATTACTGATATCTTATGATGTTTCTTTTTCTGTGTGACTTATTTCAGTTAGAATCATCATACCTAAATCCACTCATTGTGTTGCTAAGGGCCTGATGACATAGATTTCATTGCTGAGTGATATTGCATTGTACGTAAATACCACAACTTCTTTATCCATTTTTCACTTTCTGCGATATTGTACTTGTACTGTAAACGAGGTTCTTGTAAACAGAGGCGTCCCAAACTTTGGGGTGGCTGTGTCTTTTGGATTTTAATTTCCCTAAGCTATAGGACCATAAGTGGAAGTGCCCTAGGCTCTGTTGCTTTGTTTCTTAGATGTTTCAGGAAACACCATACACTTCTCCCGAGTGTCTGTTGGCAATTTACATGCCGCCCATCAGCATAACAAGGCTCCCAGTTCTCCATGGCCTGTCCTGCCTTTCTGGATTTTACACTTTTTTCAGATGGCCCTTTTGACCGGGGGGAAGTGAGACTTCATTGTAGTGCAGATTTCCTTTGCAAGCTTGCTTGGTTGGCCAAAAAGGGCGTATGCGTTTTTTCCTGAATATATTCAGGAAAAAACGCATACGCCCTTTTTGGCCAAGTGCATCATTGTGGACGTTCTGCCTCTTTTCCTACGCTTTCAATGCAATTCCAGTCTACCTCCTGAAATCGGTTTCCTGCAATTCTGGCCCGCTTTCAAGTCCTCTTGGCAGCCTTACTTCAGTATATTTTTGGACGATAGCTGTCATTTATAACTCTGCAGGTTTGTGAATTACAGTGCCCCTGAGGTCCTTTCTTCAACTCGCTTTCTTGTGACCTGGCCGCAACACCACAGGATGGCTTCAGGCCCTAATCTGGTTCCGGAACGGCATGCTGAGCCTTTGGTTATTTCTTCTTCCTGGTGGGAAATGAGAGTTAAATTTGCCCGTCCAGACACCTCCAGCTAGTCTCTCATTGGTTCTCCCTATTCCTGTTCATCTTCCGCAGAAATTGCAAACTGGGGCAAACAGGAGGTTTAAGGGACTGACTCTCCAAGTCGGGAGAGTGTTAGTAAAGTGTCTGGAATGTTGCACCCGAGTACCAGGGTACAAAAACTGAGACATATTTGAACACGTCTCCCGATCACATGGTTGATCATACTCTAGGTTCCACATGCATGTTTTAGCTGAAGGAAGAATACCTTAAACCTGGGTAGTTGAAACCCGTGGAATGGGTACCATGCAATATGACTTCAAAGGGTCTTCATTTGCTCACCGAACCTCTCCAATCCTATCACTGCTGCGTTTATGCCCCTGTACACATGCTTGATTCTCTTTCGGAGACATAGCAATCCATAGGTTTTAAGATACTTACTAGTCAGGTACATTCTTAGGCGATTAATATGGGGTATTGAGTCCATTTCGTTGAGCAAGGAGTAGCTCTTGTCTATTCCATATTTGGCTTAAGGAACTTTATCTGTGCTCATTTCAGTCTCTGGTTTTATACAGCACCCCAACTCACCTTTACCCTTAAGCAAGCATAAGTTGGTTTTCTAAATTTGAGACCCTGTTCTGTTCTGTAATTCAGTTCCTGTGTAGCCAAGTTTACATTCCGTGTATTACTGATATCTTGTGATGTTTCTTTTTCTGTGTGACTTATTTCAGTTAGAATCATCGTACCTGAATCCACTCAATATGCTGCTACGGGCCTGATGACATAGATTTCATTGCTGAGTGATACAGAATTGTACGTAAGTACCACAAGTTCTTTATCCATTTTTCACTTTCTGTGATATTGAACGTGTATGGTAAACGAGGTTCTTGTAAACAGAGGCGTCCCAAACTTTGGGGTGGCTGTGTCTTTTTGATTTTAATTTCCCTAAGCTATAGGACCATAAGTGGAAGTGCCCTAGGCTCTGTTGCTTTGTTTTTTAGATGTTTCAGGAAACACCATACACTTCTGCTGAGTGCCTGTTGGCAATTTACATCCCGCCCATCAGCATAACAAGGCTCCCAGTTCTCCATGGCCTGTCCTGCCTTTCTGGATTTTACACTTTTTTCAGATGGCCCTTTTGACCGGGGGGAAGTGAGACTTCATTGTAGTGCAGATTTCCTTTGCAACTTTGCTTGCTTGGCCAAAAAGGGCGTATGCGTTTTTTCCTGAATATATTCAGGAAAAAACGCATACGCCCTTTTTGGCCAAGTGCATCATTGTGGACGTTCTGCCTCTTTTCCTACGCTTTCAATGCAATTCCAGTCTACCTCCTGAAATCGGTTTCCTGCAATTCTGCCCCGCTTTCAAGTCCTCTTGGCAGCCTTACTTCAGTCTATTTTTGGACGATAGCTGTCATTTATAACTCTGCAGGTTTGTGAGTTACAGTGCCCCTGAGCTCCTTTCTTCAACTCGCTTTCTTTTGAGCTGGCCGCAACACCGCAGGATGGCTTCAGGCCCTAATCTGGTTCCGGCACGGCACGCTGAGCCTTTGGTTATTTCCTCTTCCTGGTGGGAAATGAGAGTTAAATTTGCGCGTCCAGACACCTCCAGCTAGTCTTTCATTGGTTCTCGCTATTCCTGTTCATCTTCCGCAGAAATTGCAAACTGGTCCAAACAGGAGGTTAAAGGGACTGACTCTCCAAGTGGGGAGAGTGTTAGTAAAGCGTCTGGAATGTTGCACCGGAGAACCAGGGTACGAAAACTATGACATATTTGAACACGTCTCCCGATCACATGGTTGATCATACTCTAGATTCCACATGCATGTTTTAGCTGAAGGAAGAATAACTTAAACCTGGCGAGTTGAAACCCGTGGAATGGGTACCATGAAATATGACTTCAAAGTGTCTTCATTTGCTCACCGAACCTCTCCAATCCTATCACTGCTGCGTTTATGCCCCTGTACAGATGCTTGATTCTCTTTCGGAGACATAGCAATCCATAGGTTTTAAGATACTTACTAGTCAGGTACATTCTTAGGCGTTTAATATGGGGTGTTGAGTCCATTTCGTTGAGCAAGGAGTAGCTCTTGTCTATTCCATATTTGGCTTAAGGAACTTTATCTGTGCTCATTTCAATCTCTGGTTTTATGCAGCACCCCAACTCACCTTTCCCCTTAAGCAAGCATAAGTTGGTTTTCTAAATTTGAGACCCTGTTCTGTTCTGTAATTCAGTTCCTGTGTAGCCAAGTTTACATTCCGTGTATTACTGATATCTTATGATGTTTCTTTTTCTGTGTGACTTATTTCAGTTAGAATCATCATACCTGAATCCACTCATTGTGCTGCTAAGGGCCTGATGACATAGATTTCATTGCTGAGTGATATTGCTTTGTAAGTAAATACCACAACTTCTTTATCCATTTTTCACTTTCTGCGATGTTGAACTTGTACTGTAAACGAGGTTCTTGTAAACAGAGGCGTCCCAAACTTTGGGGTGGCTGTGTCTTTTTGATTTTAATTTCCCTAAGCTATAGGACCATAAGTGGAAGTGCCCTAGGCTCTGTTGCTTTGTTTTTTAGATGTTTCAGGAAACACCATACACTTCTCCCTAGTGTCTGTTGGCAATTTACATCCCGCCCATCAGCATAACAAGGCTCCCAGTTCTCCATGGCCTGTCCTACCTTTCTGGATTTTACACTTTTTTCAGATGGCCCTTTTGACCGTGGGGAAGTGAGACTTCATTGTAGTGCAGATTTCCTTTGCAAGCTTGCTTGGTTGGCCAAAAAGGGCGTATGCGTTTTTTCCTGAATATATTCAGGAAAAAACGCATACGCCCTTTTTGGCCAAGTGCATCATTGTGGACGTTCTGCCTCTTTTCCTAAGCTTGAAATGCAATTCCGGTCTACCTCCTGAAATCGGTTTCCTGCAATTCTGCCCCGCTTTCAAGTCCTCTTGGCAACCTTACTTCAGTATATTTTTGGACGATAGCTGTCATTTTTAACTCTGCAGGTTTGTGCATTACAGTGCCCCTGAGCTCCTTTCTTCAACTCGCTTTCTTGTGAGCTGGCCGCAACACCGCAGGATGGCTTCAGGCCCTAATCTGGTTCCGGCACGGCACGCTGAGCCTTTGGTTATTTCCTCTTCCTGGTGGGAAATGAGAGTTAAATTTGCCCGTCCAGACACCTCCAGCTAGTCTCTCATTGGTTCTCCCTATTCCTGTTCATCTTCCGCAGAAATTGCAAACTGGGCCAAACAGGAGGTTAAAGGCGCTGACTCTCCAAGTGGGGAGAGTGTTAGTAAAGCATCTGGAATGTAGCACCCGAGTACCAGGGGAGGAAAACTGAGACATATTTGAACACGTCTCCCGTTCACACGGTTGATCATACTCTAGGTTCCACATGCATGTTTTAGCTGAAGGAAGAATACCTTAAACCTCGGTAGTTGAAACCCGTGGAATGGGTACCATGCAATATGACTTCAAAGGGTCTTCATTTGCTCACCGAACCTCTCCAATCCTATCACTGCTGCGTTTATGCCCCTGTACACATGCTTGATTCTCTTTCGGAGACATAGCAATCCATAGGTTTTAAGATACTTACTAGTCAGGTACATTCTTAGGCGATTAATATGGGGTATTGAGTCCATTTCGTTGAGCAAGGAGTAGCTCTTGTCTATTCCATATTTGGCTTAAGGAATTTTATCTGTGCTCATTTCAATCTCTGGTTTTATGCAGCACCCCAACTCACCTTTCCCCTTAAGCAAGCATAAGTTGGTTTTCTAAATTTGAGACCCTGTTCTGTTCTGTAATTCAGTTCCTGTGTAGCCAAGTTTACATTCCGTGTATTACTGATATCTTGTGATGTTTCTTTTTCTGTGTGACTTATTTCAGTTAGAATCATCGTACCTGAATCCACTCAATATGCTGCTACGGGCCTGATGACATAGATTTCATTGCTGAGTGATATTGCTTTGTAAGTGAATACCACAACTTCTTTATCCATTTTTCACTTTCTGCGATGTTGAACTTGTACTGTAAACGAGGTTCTTGTAAACAGAGCCGTTCCAAACTTTGGGGTGGCTGTGTCTTTTTGATTTTAATTTCCCTAAGCTATAGGACCATAAGTGGAAGTGCCCTAGGCTCTGTTGCTTTGTTTTTTAGATGTTTCAGGAAACACCATACACTTCTCCCGAGTGGTTGTTGGCAATTTACATCCCGCCCATCAGCATAACAAGGCTCCCAGTTCTCCATGGCCTGTCCTGCCTTTCTGGATTTTACACTTTTTTCAGATGGCCCTTTTGACCGGGGGGAAGTGAGACTTCATTGTAGTGCAGATTTCCTTTGCAAGCTTGCTTGGTTGGCCAAAAAGGGCGTATGCGTTTTTTCCTGAATATATTCAGGAAAAAACGCATACGCCCTTTTTGGCCAAGTGCATCATTGTGGACGTTCTGCCTCTTTTCCTATGCTTTCAATGCAATTCCAGTCTACCTCCTGAAATCGGTTTCCTGCAATTCTGCCCCGCTTTCAAGTCCTCTTGGCAGCCTTACTTCAGTCTATTTTTGGACGATAGCTGTCATTTATAACTCTGCAGGTTTGTGAATTACAGTGCCCCTGAGCTCCTTTCTTCAACTCGCTTTCTTGTGACCTGGCCGCAACACCGCAGGATGGCTTCAGGTCCTAATCTGCTTCCGGTACGGCATGCTGAGCCTTTGGTTATTTCCTCTTCCTGGTGGGAAATGAGAGTTAAATTTGCCCGTCCAGACACTTCCAGCTAGCCTCTCATTGGTTCTCGCTATTCCTGTTCATCTTCCGCAGAAATTGCAAACTGGGCCAAACAGGAGGTTAAAGGCGCTGACTCTCCAAGTGCGGAGAGTGTTAGTAAAGCGTCTGGAATGTTGCACCCGAGTACCAGGAGAGGAAAACTGAGACATATTTGAACACGTCTCCCGATCACATGGTTGATCATACTCTGGGTTCCACATGCATGTTTTAGCTGAAGGAAGAATACCTAAAACCTGGGTAGTTGAAACCCGTGGAATGGGTACCATGCAATATGACTTCAAAGGGTCTTCATTTGCTCACCGAACCTCTCCAATCCTATCACTGCTGCGTTTATGCCCCTGTACACATGCTTGATTCTCTTTCGGAGACATAGCAATCCATAGGTTTTAAGATACTTACTAGTCAGGTACATTCTTAGGCGTTTAATATGCGGTGTTGAGTCCATTTCGTTGAGCAAGGAGTAGCTCTTGTCTATTAAATATTTGGCTTAAGGAACTTTATCTGTGCTCATTTCAATCTCTGGTTTTATGCAGCACCCCAACTCACCTTTTCCCTTAAGCAAGCATAAGTTGGTTTTCTAAATTTGAGAACCTGTTCTGTTCTGTAATTCAGTTCCTGTATAGCCAAGTTTACATTCCGTGTATTACTGATATCTTATGATGTTTCTTTTTCTGTGTGACTTATTTCAGTTAGAATCATCATACCAGAATCCACTCATTGTGCTGCTAAGGGCCTGATGACACAGATTTCATTGCTGAGTGATATTGCTTTGTAAGTAAATACCACAACTTCTTTATCCATTTTTCACTTTCTGTGATGTTGAACTTGTGCTGTAAACGAGGTTCTTGTAAACAGAGCCGTTCCAAACTTTGGGGTGGCTGTGTCTTTTTGATTTTAATTTCCCTAAGCTATAGGACCATAAGTGGAAGTGCCCTAGGTTATGTTGCTTTGTTTTTTAGATGTTTCAGGAAACACCATACACTTCTCCCGAGTGTCTGTTGGCAATTTACATCCCGCCCATCAGCATAACAAGGCTCCCAGTTCTCCATGGCCTGTCCTGCCTTTCTGGATTTTACACTTTTTTCAGATGGCCCTTTTGACCGGGGGGAAGTGAGACTTCATTGTAGTGCAGATTTCCTTTGCAAGCTTGCTTGGTTGGCCAAAAAGGTCGTATGCGTTTTTTCCTGAATATATTCAGGAAAAAACGCATACGCCCTTTTTGGCCAAGTGCATCATTGTGGACGTTCTGCCTCTTTTCCTATGCTTTCAATGCAATTCCAGTCTACCTCCTGAAATCGGTTTCCTGCAATTCTGCCCCGCTTTCAAGACCTCTTGGCAGCCTTATTTCAGTCTATTTTTGGACGATAGCTGTCATTTATAACTCTGCAGGTTTGTGAATTACAGTGCCCCTGAGCTCCTTTCTTCAACTCGCTTTCTTGTGAGCTGGCCGCAACACCGCATGGTGGCTTCTGGCCCTAATCTGGTTCCGGTACGGCACGCTGAGCCTTTGGTTATTTCCTCTTCCTGGTGGGAAATGAGAGTTAAATTTGCCCGTCCAGACACCTCTAGCTAGCCTCTCATTGGTTCTCGCTATTCCTGTTCATCTTCCGTAGAAATTGCAAACTGGGCCAAACAGGAGGTTAAAGGCGCTGACTCTCCAAGTGGGGAGAGTGTTAGTAAAGCGTCTGGAATGTTGCACCCGAGTACCAGGGGAGGAAAACTGAGACATATTTGAACACGTCTCCCGATCACATGGTTGATCATACTCTGGGTTCCACATGCATGTTTTAGGTGAAGGAAGAATACCTAAAACCTGGGTAGTTGAAACCCGTGGAATGGGTACCATGCAATATGACTTCAAAGGGTCTTCATTTGCTCACCGAACCTCTCCAATCCTATCACTGCTGCGTTTATGCCCCTGTACACATGCTTGATTCTCTTTCGGAGACATAGCAATCTATAGGTTTTAAGATACTTACTAGTCAGGTACATTCTTAGGCGTTTAATATGCGGTGTTGAGTCCATTTCGTTGAGCAAGGAGTAGCTCTTGTCTATTCCATATTTGGCTTAAGGAACTTTATCTGTGCTCATTTCAATCTCTGGTTTTATGCAGCACCCCAACTCACCTTTCCCCTTAAGCAAGCATAAGTTGGTTTTCTAAATTTGAGACCCTGTTCTGTTCTGTAATTCAGTTCCTGTGTAGCCAAGTTTACATTCCGTGTATTAGTGATATCTTATGATGTTTCTTTTTCTGTGTGACTTATTTCAGTTAGAATCATCATACCTGAATCCACTCATTGTGCTGCTAAGGGCCTGATGACACAGATTTCATTGCTGAGTGATATTGCTTTGTAAGTAAATACCACAACTTCTTTATCCATTTTTCACTTTCTGTGATGTTGAACTTGTGCTGTAAACGAGGTTCTTGTAAACAGAGCCGTTCCAAACTTTGGGGTGGCTGTGTCTTTTTGATTTTAATTTCCCTAAGCTATAGGACCATAAGTGGAAGTGCCCTAGGTTATGTTGCTTTGTTTTTTAGATGTTTCAGGAAACAGCGTACACTTCTCCCGAGTGTCTGTTGGCAATTTACATCCCGCCCATCAGCATAACAAGGCTCCCAGTTCTCCATGGCCTGTCCTGCCTTTCTGGATTTTACACTTTTTTCAGATGGCCCTTTTGACCTGGGGGAAGTGAGACTTCATTGTAGTGCAGATTTCCTTTGCAAGCTTGCTTGGTTGGCCAAAAAGGGCGTATGCGTTTTTTCCTGAATATATTCAGGAAAAAACGCATACGCCCTTTTTGGCCAAGTGCATCATTGTGGATGTTCTGCCTCTTTTCCTATGCTTTCAATGCAATTCCAGTCTACCTCCTGAAATCGGTTTCCTGCATTTCTGCCCCGCTTTCAAGTCCTCTTGGCAGCCTTACTTCAGTGTATTTTTGGACGATAGCTGTCATTTATAACTCTGCAGGTTTGTGAATTACAGTGCCCCTGAGCTCCTTTCTTCAACTTGCTTTCTTGTGACCTGGCCGCAACACCGCAGGATGGCTTCAGGCCCTAATCTGGTTCCAGCACGGCACGCTGAGCCTTTGGTTATTTCCTCTTCCTGGTGGGAAATGAGAGTTAAATTTGCCCGTCCAGACACCTCCAGTTAGTCTCTCATTGGTTCTCACTATTCCTGTTCATCTTCCGCAGAAATTGAAACCTGGGCCAAACAGGAGGTTAAAGGCGCTGACTCTCCAAGTGGGGAGAGTGTTAGTAAAGCGTCTGGAATGTTGCACCCGAGTACCAGGGGAGGAAAACTGAGACATATTTGAACACGTCTCCCTTTCACATGGTTGATCATACTTGGGTTCCACATGCATGTTTTAGCTGAAGGAAGAATACGTTAAACCTGGAGAGCTAAGACCCGTGTAATGGGTACCATGCAATATGACTTCAAAGGGTCTTCATTTGCTCACCGAACCTCTCCAATCCTATCACTGCTGCGTTTATGCCCCTGTACACATGCTTGATTCTCTTTCGGACACATAGCAATCTATAGGTTTTAAGATACTTAATAGTCAGGTACATTCTTAGGCGTTTATATGCGGTGTTGAGTCCATTTCGTTGAGCAAGGAGTAGCTCTTGCCTATTCCATATTTGGCTTAAGGAACTTTATCTGTGCTCATTTCAATCTCTGGTTTTATGCAGCACCCCAACTCACCTTTCCCCTTAAGCAAGCATAAGTTGGTTTTCTAAATTTGAGACCCTGTTCTGTTCTGTAATTCAGTTCCTGTGTAGCCAAGTTTACATTCCGTGTATTACTGATATCTTATGATGTTTCTTTTTCTGTGTGACTTTTTTCAGTTAGAATCATCATACCTGAATCCACTCATTGTGCTGCTAAGGGCCTGATGACACAGATTTCATTGCTGAGTGATATTGCTTTGTAAGTAAATACCACAACTTCTTTATCCATTTTTCACTTTCTGCGATGTTGAACTTGTACTGTAAACGAGGTTCTTGTAAACAGAGCCGTTCCAAACTTTGGGGTGGCTGTGTCTTTTTGATTTTAATTTCCCTAAGCTATAGGACCATAAGTGGAAGTGCCCTAGGCTCTGTTGCTTTGTTTTTTAGATGTTTCAGGAAACACCATACACTTCTCCCTAGTGTCTGTTGGCAGTTTACATCCCGCCCATCAGCATAACAAGGCTCCCAGTTCTCCATGGCCTGTCCTGCCTTTCTGGATTTTACACTTTTTTCAGATGGCCCTTTTGACCGGGGGGAAGTGAGACTTCATTGTAGTGCAGATTTCCTTTGCAAGCTTGCTTGGTTGGCCAAAAAGGGCGTATGCGTTTTTTCCTGAATATATTCAGGAAAAAACGCATACGCCCTTTTTGGCCAAGTGCATCATTGTGGACGTTCTCCCTCTTTTCCTATGCTTTCAATGCAATTCCAGTCTACCTTCTGAAATCGGTTTCCTGCAATTCTGCCCCGCTTTCAAGTCCTCTTGGCAGCCTTACTTCAGTGTATTTTTGGACGACAGCTGTCATTTATAACTCTGCAGGTTTGTGAATTACAGTGCCCCTGAGCTCCTTTCTTCAACTCGCTTTCTTGTGAGCTGGCCGAAACACCGCAGGATGGCTTCAGGCCCTAATCTAGTTCTGGCACGGCACGCTGAGCCTTTGGTTAATTCCTCTTGCTGGTGGGAAATGAGAGTTAAATTTGCCCGTCCAGACACCTCCAGCTAGTCTCTCATTGGTTCTCGCTATTCCTGTTCATCTTCCACAGAAATTGCAAACTGTGCCAAACAGGAGGTTAAAGGGACTGACTCTCCAAGTCGGGAGAGTGTTAGTAAAGCGTCTGGAATGTTGCACCCGAGTACCAGGGTACGAAAACTGAGACATATTTGAACACGTCTCCCAATCACATGGTTGATAATACTCTAGGTTCCACATGCATGTTTTAGCTGAAGGAAGAATACCTTAAACCTGGGTATTTGAAACCCGTGGAATGGGTACCATGCAATATGACTTCAAAGGGCCTTCATTTGCTCACCGAACCTCTCCAATGCTATCACTGCTGCCTTTATGCCCCTGTACACATGCTTGATTCTCTTTCAGAGACATAGCAATCCATAGGTTTTAAGATACTTACTAGTCAGGTACATTCTTAGGCGTTTAATATGCGGTGTTGAGTCCATTTCGTTGAGCAAGGAGTAGCTCTTGTCTATTCCATATTTGGCTTAAGGAACTTTATCTGTGCTCATTTCAATCTCTGGTTTTATGCAGCACCCCAACTCACCTTTCCCCTTAAGCAAGCATAAGTTGGCTTTCTAAATTTGAGACCCTGTTCTGTTCTGTAATTCAGTTCCTGTGTAGCCAAGTTTACATTCCGTGTATTACTGATATCTTATGATGTTTCTTTTTCTGTGTGACTTATTTCAGTTAGAATCATCATACCTGAATCCACTCATTGTGCTGCTAAGGGCCTGATGACACAGATTTCATTGCTGAGTGATATTGCTTTGTAAGTAAATACCACAACTTCTTTATCCATTTTTCACTTTCTGTGATGTTGAACTTGTGCTGTAAACGAGGTTCTTGTAAACAGAGCCGTTCCAAACTTTGGGGTGGCTGTGTCTTTTTGATTTTAATTTCCCTAAGCTATAGGACCATAAGTGGAAGTGCCCTAGGTTCTGTTGCTTTGTTTTTTAGATGTTTCAGGAAACACCATACACTTCTCCCGAGTGTCTGTTGGCAATTTACATGCCGCCCATCAGCATAACAAGGCTCCCAGTTCTCCATGGCCTGTCCTGCCTTTCTGGATTTTACACTTTTTTCAGATGGCCCTTTTGACCGGGGGGAAGTGAGACTTCATTGTAGTGCAGATTTCCTTTGCAAGCTTGCTTGGTTGGCCAAAAAGGGCGTATGCGTTTTTTCCTGAATATATTCAGGAAAAAACGCATACGCCCTTTTTGGCCAAGTGCATCATTGTGGACGTTCTGCCTCTTTTCCTATGCTTTCAATGCAATTCCAGTCTACCTCCTGAAATCGGTTTCCTGCAATTCTGCCCCGCTTTCAAGTCGTCTTGGCAGCCTTACTTCAGTCTATTTTTGGACGATAGCTGTCATTTATAACTCTGCAGGTTTGTGAATTACAGTGCCCCTGAGCTCCTTTCTTCAACTCGCTTTCTTGTGAGCTCGCCGCAACACCGCAGGATGGCTTCAGGCCCTAATCTGTTTCTGGTACGGCACGCTGAGCCTTTGGTTATTTCCTCTTCCTGGTGGGAAATGAGAGTTAAATTTGCCTGTCCACACACCTCCAGCTAGCCTCTCATTGGTTCTCTCTATTCCTGTTCATCTTCCGCAGAAATTGCAAACTGGGCCAAACAGGAGGTTAAAGGCGCTGACTCTCCAAGTGGGGAGAGTGTTAGTAAAGCGTCTGGAATGTTGCACCCGAGTACCAGGGTACGAAAACTGAGACATATTTGAACACGTCTCCCGATCACATGGTTGATCATACTCTGGGTTCCACATGCATGTTTTAGCTGAAGGAAGAATACCTAAAACCTGGGTAGTTGAAACCCGTGGAATGGGTACCATGCAATATGACTTCAAAGGGTCTTCATTTGCTCACCGAACCTCTCCAATGTTATCACTGCTGCGCTTATGCCCCTGTACACATGCTTGATTCTCTTTCGGACACATAGCAATCTATAGGTTTTAAGATACTTAATAGTCATTTACATTCTTAGGCGTTTAATATGCGGTGTTGAGTCCATTTCGTTGAGCAAGGAGTAGCTCTTGTCTATTCCATATTTGGCTTAAGGAACTTTATCTGTGCTCATTTCAATCTCTGGTTTTATGCAGCACCCCAACTCACCTTTCCCCTTAAGCAAGCATAAGTTGGTTTTCTAAATTTGAGACCCTGTTCTGTTCTGTAATTCAGTTCCTGTGTAGCCAAGTTTACATTCCGTGTATTACTGATATCTTATGATGTTTCTTTTTCTGTGTGACTTATTTCAGTTAGAATCATCATACCTGAATCCACTCATTGTGCTGCTAAGGGCCTGATGACACAGATTTCATTGCTGAGTGATATTGCTTTGTAAGTAAATACCACAACTTCTTTATCCATTTTTCACTTTCTGCGATGTTGAACTTGTGCTGTAAACGAGGTTCTTGTAAACAGAGCCGTTCCAAACTTTGGGGTGGCTGTGTCTTTTTGATTTTAATTTCCCTAAGCTATAGGACCATAAGTGGAAGTGCCCTAGGTTCTGTTGCTTTGTTTTTTAGATGTTTCAGGAAACACCATACACTTCTCCCGAGTGGTTGTTGGCAATTTACATGCCGCCCATCAGCATAACAAGGCTCCCAGTTCTCCATGGCCTGTCCTGCCTTTCTGGATTTTACACTTTTTTCAGATGGCCCTTTTGACCGGGGGGAAGTGAGACTTCATTGTAGTGCAGATTTCCTTTGCAAGCTTGCTTGGTTGGCCAAAAAGGGCGTATGCGTTTTTTCCTGAATATATTCAGGAAAAAACGCATACGCCCTTTTTGGCCAAGTGCATCATTGTGGACGTTCTGCCTCTTTTCCTATGCTTTCAATGCAATTCCAGTCTACCTCCTGAAATCGGTTTCCTGCAATTCTGCCCCGCTTTCAAGTCCTCTTGGCAGCCTTACTTCAGTCTATTTTTGGACGATAGCTGTCATTTATAACTCTGCAGGTTTGTGAATTACAGTGCCCCTGAGCTCCTTTCTTCAACTCGCTTTCTTGTGAGCTGGCCGCAACACCGCAGGATGGCTTCAGGCACTAATCTGGTTCTGGCCCGGCATGCTGAGCTTTTGGTTAATTCCTCTTCCTCTTGGGAAATGAGAGTTAAATTTGCCCGTCCAGACACCTCCAGGTAGCCTCTCATTGGTTCTCGCTATTCCTGTTCATCTTCCGCAGAAATTGCAAACTGGGCCAAACAGGAGGTTAAAGGCGCTGACTCTCCAAGTGGGGAGAGTGTTAGTAAAGCGTCTGGAATGTTGCACCCGAGTACCAGGGGAGGAAAACTGAGACATATTTGAACACGTCTCCCGATCACATGGTTGATCATACTCTGGGTTCCACATGCATGTTTTAGCTGAAGGAAGAATACCTTAAACCTGGAGAGTTGAGACCCGTGGAATGGGTACCATGCAATATGACTTCAAAGGGTCTTCATTTGCTCACCGAACCTCTCCAATCCTATCACTGCTGCGTGTATGCCCCTGTACACATGCTTGATTCTCATTCGGAGACATAGCAATCCATAGGTTTTAAGATACTTACTAGTCAGGTACATTCTTAGGCGTTTAATATGGGGTGTTGAGTCCATTTCGTTGAGCAAGGAGTAGCTCTTGTCTATTCCATATTTGGCCTAAGGAACTTTATCTGTGCTCATTTCAATCTCTGGTTTTATGCAGCACCCCAACTCACCTTTACCCTTAAGGAAGCATAAGTTGGTTTTCTAAATTTGAGACACTTTTCTGTTCTGTAATTCAGTCCCTGTGTATCCAAGTTTACATTCCGTGTATTACTGATATCGTATGATGTTTCTTTTTCTGTGTGACTTATTTCAGTTAGAATCATCATACCTGAATCCACTCATTGTGCTACTAAGGGCCTGATGACATAGATTTCATTGCTGTGTGATATTGCTTTCTACGTAAATACCACAACATCTTTATCCATTTTTCACTTTCTGCGATGTTGAACTTGTACTGTAAACGAGGTTCTTGTAAACAGAGGCGTCCCAAACTTTGGGGTGGCTGTGTCTTTTTGATTTTAATTTCCCTAAGCTATAGGACCATAAGTGGAAGTGCCCTTGGCTCTGTTGCTTTGTTTTTTAGATGTTTCAAGAAACAGCATACACTTCTCCAGAGTGTCTGTTGGCAATTTACATCCCGCCCATCAGCATAACAAGGCTCCCAGTTCTCCATGGCCTGTCCTGCCTTTCTGGATTTTACACTTTTTTCAGATGGCCCTTTTGACCGTGGGGAAGTGAAACTTCATTGTAGTGCAGATTTCCTTTGCAAGCTTGCTTGGTTGGCCAAAAAGGGCGTATGCGTTTTTTCCTGAATATATTCAGGAAAAAACGCATACGCCCTTTTTGGCCAAGTGCATCATTGTGGACGTTCTGCCTCTTTTCCTATGCTTTCAATGCAATTCCAGTCTACCTCCTGAAATCGGTTTCCTGCAATTCTGCCCCGCTTTCAAGTCCTCTTGGCAGCCTTACTTCAGTATATTTTTGGACGATAGCTGTCATTTATAACTCTGCAGGTTTGTGAATTACAGTGCCCCTGAGCTCCTTTCTTCAACTCGCTTTCTTGTGACCTGGCCGCAACACCGCAGGATGGCTATAGGCTCTAATCTGGTTCCGTCTCGGCACACAGAGCCTTTGGTTAATTCCTCTTCCTGGTGGGAAATGAGAGTTAAATTTGCCCGTCCAGACACCTCCAGCTAGTCTCTCATTGGTTCTCCCTATTCCTGTTCATCTTCCGCAGAAATTGCAAACTGGGCCAAACAGGAGGTTAAAGGGACTGACTCTCCAAGTCAGGAGAATGTTAGTACAGCGTCTGGAATGTTGCACCTGAGTACCAGGGTACGAAAACTGAGACATGTTTGAACACGTCTCCCAATCACATGGTTGATCATACTCTAGATTCCACATGCATGTTTTAGCTGAAGGAAGAATACCTTAAACCTGGGTAGTTGAAACCCGTGGAATGGGTACCATGCAATATGACTTCAAAGGGTCTTCATTTGCTCACCGAACCTCTCCAGTCCTATCACTGCTGCGTTTATGCCCCTGTACACATGCTTGATTCTCTTTCGGAGACATAGCAATCCATAGGTTTTAAGATACTTACTAGTCAGGTACATTCTTAGGCGTTTAATATGCGGTGTTGAGTCCATTTCGTTGAGCAAGGAGTAGCTCTTGTCTATTCCATATTTGGCTTAAGGAACTTTATCTGTGCTCATTTCAATCTCTGGTTTTATGCAGCACCCCAACTCACCTTTCCCCTTAAGCAAGCATAAGTTGGTTTTCTAAATTTGAGACCCTGTTCTGTTCTGTAATTCAGTTCCTGTGTAGCCAAGTTTACATTCCGTGTATTACTGATATCTTATGATGTTTCTTTTTCTGTGTGACTTATTTCAGTTAGAATCATCATACCTGAATCCACTCATTGTGCTGCTAAGGGCCTGATGACACAGATTTCATTGCTGAGTGATATTGCTTTGTAAGTAAATACCACAACTTCTTTATCCATTTTTCACTTTCTGCGATGTTGAACTTGTACTGTAAACGAGGTTCTTGTAAACAGAGCCGTTCCAAACTTTGGGGTGGCTGTGTCTTTTTGATTTTAATTTCCCTAAGCTATAGGACCATAAGTGGAAGTGCCCTAGGTTCTGTTGCTTTGTTTTTTAGATGTTTCAGGAAACACCATACACTTCTCCCGAGTGGTTGTTGGCAATTTACATGCCGCCCATCAGCATAACAAGGCTCCCAGTTCTCCATGGCCTGTCCTGCCTTTCTGGATTTTACACTTTTTTCAGATGGCCCTTTTGACCGGGGGGAAGTGAGACTTCATTGTAGTGCAGATTTCCTTTGCAAGCTTGCTTGGTTGGCCAAAAAGGGCGTATGCGTTTTTTCCTGAATATATTCAGGAAAAAACGCATACGCCCTTTTTGGCCAAGTGCATCATTGTGGACGTTCTGCCTCTTTTCCTATGCTTTCAATGCAATTCCAGTCTACCTCCTGAAATCGGTTTCCTGCAATTCTGCCCCGCTTTCAAGTCCTCTTGGCAGCCTTACTTCAGTCTATTTTTGGACGATAGCTGTCATTTATAACTCTGCAGGTTTGTGAATTACAGTGCCCCTGAGCTCCTTTCTTCAACTCGCTTTCTTGTGAGCTGGCCGCAACACCGCAGGATGGCTTCAGGCACTAATCTGGTTCTGGCCCGGCATGCTGAGCCTTTGGTTAATTCCTCTTCCTCTTGGGAAATGAGAGTTAAATTTGCCCGTCCAGACACCTCCAGGTAGCCTCTCATTGGTTCTCGCTATTCCTGTTCATCTTCCGCAGAAATTGCAAACTGGGCCAAACAGGAGGTTAAAGGGACTGACTCTCCAAGTCGGGAGAGTGTTAGTAATGCGTCTGGAATGTTGCACCCGAGTACCAGGGGAGGAAAACGGAGACATATTTGAACACGTCTCCCGTTCACATGGTTGATCATACTCTGGGTTCCACATGCATGTTTTAGCTGAAGGAAGAATACCTTAAACCTGGAGAGTTGAGACCCGTGTAATGGGTACCATGCAATATGACTTCAAAGGGTCTTCATTTGCTCACCAAACCTCTCCAATCCTATCAGTGCTGCGTTTATGCCCCTTTACACACGCTTGATTCTCTTTTGGAGACATAGCAATCCATAGGTTTTAAGATACTTACTAGTCAGGTACATTCTTAGGCGTTTAATATGCGGTGTTGAGTCCATTTCGTTGAGCAAGGAGTAGCTCTTGTCTATTCCATATTTGGCTTAAGGAACTTTATCTGTGCTCATTTCAATCTCTGGTTTTATGCAGCACCCCAACTCACCTTTCCCCTTAAGCAAGCATAAGTTGGTTTTCTAAATTTGAGACCCTGTTCTGTTTGGAATGCAGTTCCTGTGTAGCCAAGTTTACATTCCGTGTATTAGTGATATCTTATGATGTTTCTTTTTCTGTGTGACTTATTTCAGTTAGAATCATCGTACCTGAATCCACTCATTATGCTGCTACGGGCCTGATGACATAGATTTCAATGCTGAGTGATACTGCATTGTACGTAAGTACCACAAGTTCTTTATCCATTTTTCACTTTCTGTGATATTGAACTTGTACGGTAAACGAGGTTCTTGTAAACGGAGGCGTCCCAAACTTTGGGGTGGCTGTGTCTTTTTGATTTTAATTTCCCTAAGCTATTGGACCATAAGTGGAAGTGCCCTAGGCTCTGTTGCTTTGTTTTTTAGATGTTTCAGGAAACACCATACACTTCTCCTGAGTGTCTGTTGGCAATTTACATCCCGCCTATCAGCATAACAAGGCTCCCAGTGCTCCATGGCCTGTCCTCTCTTTCTGGATTTTACACTTTTTTCAGATGGCCCTTTTGACCGGGGAGAAGTGAGACTTCATTGTAGTGCAGATTTCTTTTGCAAGTTTGCTTGGTTGGCCAAAAAGGGCGTATGCGTTTTTTCCTGAATATATTCAGGAAAAAACGCATATGCACTTTTTGGCCAAGTGCATCATTGTGGACGTTCTGCCTCTTTTCCTATGCTTTCAATGCAATTCCAGTCTACCTCCTGAAATCGGTTTCCTGCAATTCTGCCCCGCTTTCAAATCCTCTTGGCAGCCTTACTTCAGTCTATTTCTGGACGATAGCTGTCATTTATAACTCTGCAGGTTTGTGAATTACAGTGCCCCTGAGCTCCTTTCTTCAACTCGCTTTCTTGTGACCTGGCCGCAACACCGCAGGATGGCTTCAGGCCCTAATCTGGTTCCGGTACGGCACGCTGAGCCTTTGGTTATTTCCTCTTCCTGGTGGGAAATGAGAGTTAAATTTGCCTGTCCAGACACCTCCAGCTAGTCTCTGATTGGTTCTCGCTATTCCTGTTCATCTTCCGCAGAAATTGCAAACTGGGCCAAACAGGAGGTTAAAGGCGCTGACTCTCCAAGTGGGGAGAGTGTTAGTAAAGCGTCTGGAATGTTGCACCCGAGTACCAGGGGAGGAAAACTGAGACATATTTGAACACGTCTCCCGATCACATGGTTGATCATACTCTGGGTTCCACATGCATGTTTTAGCTGAAGGAAGAATACCTTAAACCTGGAGAGTTGAGACCCGTGGAATGGGTACCATGCAATATGACTTCAAAGGGTCTTCATTTGCTCACCGAACCTCTCCAATCCTATCACTGCTGCGTGTATGCCCCTGTACACATGCTTGATTCTCATTCGGAGACATAGCAATCCATAGGTTTTAAGATACTTACTAGTCAGGTACATTCTTAGGCGTTTAATATGGGGTGTTGAGTCCATTTCGTTGAGCAAGGAGTAGCTCTTGTCTATTCCATATTTGGCTTAAGGAACTTTATCTGTGCTCATTTCAATCTCTGGTTTTATGCAGCACCCCAACTCACCTTTACCCTTAAGGAAGCATAAGTTGGTTTTCTAAATTTGAGACACTTTTCTGTTCTGTAATTCAGTCCCTGTGTATCCAAGTTTACATTCCGTGTATTACTGATATCGTATGATGTTTCTTTTTCTGTGTGACTTATTTCAGTTAGAATCATCATACCTGAATCCACTCATTGTGCTACTAAGGGCCTGATGACATAGATTTCATTGCTGTGTGATATTGCTTTCTAAGTAAATACCACAACATCTTTATCCATTTTTCACTTTCTGCGATGTTGAACTTGTACTGTAAACGAGGTTCTTGTAAACAGAGGCGTCCCAAACTTTGGGGTGGCTGTGTCTTTTTTATTTTAATTTCCCTAAGCTATAGGACCATAAGTGGAAGTGCCCTTGGCTCTGTTGCTTTGTTTTTTAGATGTTTCAAGAAACAGCATACACTTCTCCAGAGTGTCTGTTGGCAATTTACATCCCGCCCATCAGCATAACAAGGCTCCCAGTTCTCCATGGCCTGTCCTGCCTTTCTGGATTTTACACTTTTTTCAGATGGCCCTTTTGACCGTGGGGAAGTGAGACTTCATTGTAGTGCAGATTTCCTTTGCAAGCTTGCTTGGTTGGCCAAAAAGGGCGTATGCGTTTTTTCCTGAATATATTCAGGAAAAAACGCATACGCCCTTTTTGGCCAAGTGCATCATTGTGGACGTTCTGCCTCTTTTCCTATGCTTTCAATGCAATTCCAGTCTACCTCCTGAAATCGGTTTCCTGCAATTCTGCCCCGTTTTCAAGTCCTCTTGGCAGCCTTACTTCAGTATATTTTTGGACGATAGCTGTCATTTATAACTCTGCTGGTTTGTGAATTACAGTGCCCCTGAGCTCCTTTCTTCAACTCGCTTTCTTTTGAGCTGGCCGCAACACCGCTGGATGCCTTCAGGCCCTAATCTGGTTCCGGCACGGCACGCTGAGTCTTTGGTTATTTCCTCTTTCTGGTGGGAAATGAGAGTTAAATTTGCCCGTCCAGACACCTCCAGCTAGGCTCTCATTGGTTCTCCCTATTCCTGTTCATCTTCTGCAGAAATTGCAAACTGGGCCAAACAGGAGGTTAAAGGGACTGACTCTCCAAGTGGGGAGAGTGTTAGTAAAGCGTCTGGAATGTTGCACCCGAGTACCACGGGAGGAAAACTGAGACATATTTGAACACGTCTCCTGATCACACGGTTGATCATACTCTGGGTTCCACATGCATGTTTTAGCTGAAGGAAGAATAACTTAAACCTGGAGAGTTGAGGCCCGTGTAATGGGTACCATGCAATACGACTTCAAAGGGTCTTCATTTGCTCACCGAACCTCTCCAATCCTATCACTGCTGCTTTTATACCCCTGTACATGCTTGATTCTCTTTTGGAGACATAGCAATCCATAGGTTTTAATATACCTACTAGTCAGGTACATTCTTAGGCGTTTAATATGGGGTGTTGAGCCCATTTCGTTGAGCAAGGAGTAGCTCTTGTCTATTCCATATTTGGCTTAAGGAACTTTATCTGTGCTCATTTTAAGCTCTGTTTTTATGCAGCACCCCAACTCACCTTTCCCATTAAGCAAGCATAACTTGGTTTTCTAAATTTGAGACCCTGTTCTGTTTTGGAATTCAGTTCCTGTGTAGCCAAGTTTACATTCCGTGTATTAGTGATATCTTAGGATATTTCTTTTTCTGTGTGACTTATTTCAGTTAGAATCATCGTACCTGAATCCACTCATTATGCTGCTACGGGCCTGATGACATAGATTTCATTGCTGAGTGATACTGCATTGTACGTAAGTACCACAAGTTCTTTATCCATTTCTCACTTTCTGTGATATTGAACTTGTACGGTAAACGAGGTTCTTGTAAACAGAGGCGTCCCAAACATTGGGGTGGTTGTGTCTTTTTGATTTTAATTTCCCTAAGCTATAGGACCATAAGTGGAAGTGCCCTAGGCTCCTTTGGTTTGTTTTTTAGATGTTTCAGGAAACACCATACACTTCTCCCTAGTGTCTGTTGGCAATTTACATCCCGCCCATCAGCATAACAAGGCTCCCAGTTCTCCATGGCCTGTCCTGCCTTTCTGGATTTTACACTTTTTTCAGATGGCCCTTTTGACCGGGGGGAAGTGAGACTTCATTGTAGTGCAGATTTCCTTTGCAAGCTTGCTTGGTTGGCCAAAAAGGGCGTATGCGTTTTTTCCTGAACATATTCAGGAAAAAACGCATACGCCCTTTTTGGCCAAGTGCATCATTGTGGACGTTCTGCCTCTTTTCCTATGCTTTCAATGCAATTCCAGTCTACCTCCTGAAATCGGTTTCCTGCAATTCTGCCCCGCTTTCAAGTCCTCTTGGCAGCCTTACTTCAGTATATTTTTGGACGATAGCTGTCATTTATAACTCTGCAGGTTTGTGAATTACAGTGCCCCTGAGCTCCTTTCTTCAACTCGCTTTCTTGTGACCTGGCCGCAACACCACATAATGGCTTCAGGCCCTAATCTGGTTCTGGCACGGTACGCTGAGCCTTTGGTTAATTCCTCTTCCTGGTGGGAAATGAGAGTTAAAATTGCCCGTCCAGACACCTCCAGCTAGTCTCTCATTGGTTCTCCCTATTCCTGTTCATCTTCCGCAGAAATTGCAAACTGGGCCAAACAGGAGGTTAAAGGCGCTGACTCTCCAAGTGGGGAGAGTGTTAGTAAAGCGTCTGGAATGTTGCACCCGAGTACCAGGGGAGAAAAACTGAGACATATTTGAACACGTCTCCCGTGCACACGGTTGATCATACTCTGGGTTCCACATGCATGTTTTAGCTGAAGGAAGAATACCTTAAACCTGGAGAGTTGAGACCCGTGGAATGGGTACCATGCAATATGACTTCAAAGGGTCTTCATTTGCTCACCGAACCTCTCCAATCCTATCACTGCTGCATTTATGCCCCTGTACACATGCTTGATTCTCTTTCGGAGACATAGCAATCCATAGGTTTTAAGATACTTACTAGTCAGGTACATTCTTAGGCGTTTAATATGCGGTGTTGAGTCCATTTCGTTGAGCAAGGAGTAGCTCTTGTCTATTCCATATTTGGCTTAAGGAACTTTATCTGTGCTCATTTCAATCTCTGGTTTTATGCAGCACCCCAACTCACCTTTCCCCTTAAGCAAGCATAAGTTGGTTTTCTAAATTTGAGACCCTGTTCTGTTCTGTAATTCAGTTCCTGTGTAGCCAAGTTTACATTCCGTGTATTACTGATATCTTATGATGTTTCTTTTTCTGTGTGACTTATTTCAGTTAGAATCATCATACCTGAATCCACTCATTGTGCTGCTAAGGGCCTGATGACATAGATTTCATTGCTGAGTGATATTGCTTTGTAAGTAAATACCACAAACTCTTTATCCATTTTTCACTTTCTGCGATGTTGAACTTGTACTGTAAACGAGGTTCTTGTAAACAGAGGCGTCCCAAACTTTGGGGTGTCTGTGTCTTTTTGATTTTAATTTCCCTAAGCTATAGGACCATAAGTGGAAGTGCCCTAGGCTCTGTTGCTTTGTTTTTCCGATGTTTCAGGAAACACCATACACTTCTCCAGAGTGTCTGTTGGCAATTTACATCCCACCCATCAGCATAACAAGGCTCCCAGTTCTCCATGGCCTGTCCTGCCTTTCTGGATTTTACACTTTTTTCAGATGGCCCTTTTGACCGGGGGGAAGTGAGACTTCATTGTAGTGCAGATTTCCTTTGCAAGCTTGCTTGGTTGGCCAAAAAGGGCGTATGCGTTTTTTCCTGAATATATTCAGGAAAAAACGCATACGCCCTTTTTGGCCAAGTGCATCATTGTGGACGTTCTGCCTCTTTTCCTATGCTTTCAATGCAATTCCAGTCTACCTCCTGAAATCGGTTTCCTGCAATTCTGCCCCGCTTTCAAGTCCTCTTGGCAGCCTTACTTCAGTATATTTTTGGACGATAGCTGTCATTTATAACTCTGCAGGTTTGTGAATTACAGTGCCCCTGAGCTCCTTTCTTCAACTCGCTTTCTTGTGACCTGGCCGCAACACCGCAGGATGGCTATAGGCTCTAATCTGGTTCCGTCTCGGCACACTGAGCCTTTGGTTAATTCCTCTTCCTGGTGGGAAATGAGAGTTAAATTTGCCCGTCCAGACACCTCCAGCTAGTCTCTCATTGGTTCTCCCTATTCCTGTTCATCTTCCGCAGAAATTGCAAACTGGGCCAAACAGGAGGTTAAAGGGACTGACTCTCCAAGTCGGGAGAATGTTAGTACAGCGTCTGGAATGTTGCACCTGAGTACCAGGGTACGAAAACTGAGACATCTTTGAACACGTCTCCCAATCACATGGATGATCATACTCTAGATTCCACATGCATGTTTTAGCTGAAGGAAGAATACCTTAAACCTGGGTAGTTGAAACCCGTGGAATGGGTACCATGCAATATGACTTCAAAGGGTCTTCATTTGCTCACCGAACATCTCCAGTCCTATCACTGCTGCGTTTATGCCCCTGTACACATGCTTGATTCTCTTTCGGAGACATAGCAATCCATAGGTTTTAAGATACTTACTAGTCAGGTACATTCTTAGGCGTTTAATATGCGGTGTTGAGTCCATTTCGTTGAGCAAGGAGTAGCTCTTGTCTATTCCATATTTGGCTTAAGGAACTTTATCTGTGCTCATTTCAATCTCGGGTTTTATGCAGCACCCCAACTCACCTTTCCCCTTAAGCAAGCATAAGTTGGTTTTCTAAATTTGAGACCCTGTTCTGTTCTGTAATTCAGTTCCTGTGTAGCCAAGTTTACATTCCGTGTATTACTGATATCTTATGATGTTTCTTTTTCTGTGTGACTTATTTCAGTTAGAATCATCATACCTGAATCCACTCATTGTGCTGCTAAGGGCCTGATGACGTAGATTTCATTGCTGATTGATATTGCTTTGTAAGTAAATACCACATGTTCTTTATCCATTTTTCACTTTCTGCAATGTTGAACTTGTACTGTAAACGAGGTTCTTGTAAACAGTGGCGTCCCAAACTTTGGGGTGTCTGTGTCTTTTTGATTTTAATTTCCCTAAGCTATAGGACCATAAGTGGAAGTGCCCTAGGCTCTGTTGCTTTGTTTTTCCGATGTTTCAGGAAACACCATGAACTTCTCCCCTGTGTCTGTTGGCAGTTTACATCCCGCCCATCAGCATAACAAGGCTCCCAGTTCTCCATGGCCTGTCCTGCCTTTCTGGATTTTACACTTTTTTCAGATGGCCCTTTTGACCGGGGGGAAGTGAGACTTCATTGTAGTGCAGATTTCCTTTGCAAGCTTGCTTGGTTGGCCAAAAAGGGCGTATGCGTTTTTTCCTGAATATATTCAGGAAAAAACGCATACGCCCTTTTTGGCCAAGTGCATCATTGTGGACGTTCTGCCTCTTTTCCTATGCTTTCAATGCAATTCCAGTCTACCTCCTGAAATCGGTTTCCTGCAATTCTGCCCTGCTTTCAAGTCCTCTTGGCAGCCTTAGTTCAGTCTATTTTTGGACGATAGCTGTCATGTATAACTCTGCAGGTTTGTGAATTACAGTGTCCCTGAGCTCCTTTCTTCAACTCGCTTTCTTGTGAGCTGGCCGCAACACCGCATGGTGGCTTCAGGTCCTAATCTGGTTCCGGCACGGCACGCTGAGCCTTTGGTTATTTCCTCTTCCTGGTGGGAAATGAGAGTTAAATTTGCCCGTCCAGACACCTCCAGCTAGTCTCTCATTGGTTCTCCCTATTCCTGTTCATCTTCCGCAGAAATTGCAAACTGGGGCCAAACAGGAGGTTAAAGGGACTGACTCTCCCAGTCGGGAGAGTGTTAGTAAAGAGTCTGGAATGTTGCACCCGAGTACCAGGGGAGGAAAACTGAGACATATTTGAACACGTATCCTGTTCACACGGTTGATCATACTCTGGGTTCCACATGCATGTTTTAGCTGAAGGAAGAATACCTTAAACCTGGAGAGTTGAGACCCGTGTAATGGATACCATGCAATATGACTTCAAAGGGTCTTCATTTGCTCACCGAACCTCTCCAATCCTATCACTGCTGCGTTTATGTCCCTGTACACACGCTTGATTCTCTTTTGGAGACATAGCAATCCAAAGGTTTTAAGATAATTACTAGTCAGGTACATTCTTAGGCGTTTAATATGGGGTGTTGAGTCCATTTCGTTGAGCAAGGAGTAGCTCTTGTCTATTCCATATTTGGCTTAAGGAACTTTATCTGTGCTTATTTCGATCTCTGGTTTTATGCAGCACCCCAACTCACCTTTCCCCTTAAGCAAGCATAAGTTGGTTTTCTAAATTTGAGACCCTGTTCTGTTTTGGAATTCAGTTCCTGTGTAGCCAAGTTTACATTCCGTGTATTAGTGATATCTTATGATGTTTCTTTTTCTGTGTGACTTATTTCAGTTAGAATCATCGTACCTGAATCCACTCATTATGCTGCTATGGGCCTGATGACATAGATTTCATTGCTGAGTGATACTGCATTGTACGTAAGTAGCACAAGTTCTTTATCCATTTTTCCCTTTCTGCGATATTGAACTTGTACTGTAAACGAGGTTCTTGTAAACAGAGGCGTCCCAAACTTTGGGGTGGCTGTGTCTTTTGGATTTTAATTTCCCTAAGCTATAGGACCATAAGTGGAAGTGCCCTAGGCTCTGTTGCTTTGTTTCTTAGATGTTTCAGGAAACACCATACACTTCTCCGGAGTGTCTGTTGGCAATTTACATCCCGCCCATCAGCATAACAAGGCTCCCAGTTCTCCATGGCCTGTCCTGCCTTTCTGGATTTTACACTTTTTTCAGATGGCCCTTTTGACCGGGGGGAAGTGAGACTTCATTGTAGTGCAGATTTCCTTTGCAAGCTTGCTTGGTTGGCCAAAAAGGGCGTATGCGTTTTTTCCTGAATATATTCAGGAAAAAACGCATACGCCCTTTTTGGCCAAGTGCATCATTGTGGACGTTCTGCCTCTTTTCCTATGCTTTCAATGCAATTGCAGTCTACCTCCTGAAATCGGTTTCCTGCAATTCTGCCCCGCTTTCAAGTCCTCTTGGCAGCCTTACTTCAGTATATTTTTGGACGATAGCTGTCATTTATAACTCTGCAGGTTTGTGAATTACAGTGCCCCTGAGCTCCTTTCTTCAACTCGCTTTCTTGTGACCTAGCTGCAACACCGCAGGATGGCTATAGGCTCTAATCTGGTTCCGGCTCGGCACACTGAGCCTTTGGTTAATTCCTCTTCCTGGTGGGAAATGAGAGTTAAATTTGCCCGTCCAGACACCTCCAGCTAGTCTCTCATTGGTTCTCCCTATTCCTGTTCATCTTCCGCAGAAATTGCAAACTGGGCCAAACAGGAGGTTAAAGGCGCTGACTCTCCAAGTGGGGAGAGTGTTAGTAAAGCATCTGGAATGTTGCACCCGAGTACCAGGGGAGGAAAGCTGAGACATATTAGAACACGTCTTCCATACACACGGTTGATCATACTCTGGGTTCCACATGGATGTTTTAGCTAAAGGAAGAATACCTTAAACCTGGAGAGTTGAGACCCGTGGAATGGGTACCATGCAATATGACTTCAAAGGGTCTTCATTTGCTCACCGAACCTCTCCAATCCTATCACTGCTGCGTTTATGCCCCTGTACACACGCTTGATTCTCTTTTGGAGACACAGCAATCCATAGGTTTTAAGATACTTACTAGTCAGGTACATTCTTAGGCGTTTAATATGCGGTGTTGAGTCCATTTCGTTGAGCTAGGAGTAGCTCTTCTCTATTCCATATTTGGCTTAAGGAACTTTATCTGTGCTCATTTCAATCTCTGGTTTTATGCAGCACCCCAACTCACCTTTCCCCTTAAGCAAGCATAAGTTGGTTTTCTAAATTTAAGACCCTGTTGTGTTCTGTAATTCAGTTCCTGTGTAGCCAAGTTTACATTCCGTGTATTACTGATATCTTATGATGTTTCTTTTTCTGTGTGACTTATTTCAGTTAGAATCATCATACCTGAATCCACTCATTGTGCTGCTAAGGGCCTGATGACATAGATTTCATTGCTGAGTGATACTGCATTGTACGTAAATACCACAAGTTCTTTATCCATTTTTCACTTTCTGTGATATTGAACTTGTACGGTAAACGAGGTTCTTGTAAACAGAGGCATCCCAAACTTTGGGGTGGCTGTGTCTTTTTGATTTTAATTTCCCTAAGCTATAGGACCATAAGTGGAAGTGCCCTAGGCTCTGTTGCTTTGTTTTTTAGATGTTTCAGGAAACACCATACACTTCTCCCGAGTGTCTGTTGGCAATTTACATCCCGCCCATCAGCATAACAAGGCTCCCAGTTCTCCATGGCCTGTCCTGCCTTTCTGGATTTTACACTTTTTTCACATGGCCCTTTTGACCGGGGGGAAGTGAGACTTCATTGTAGTGCAGATTTCCTTTGCAAGTTTGCTTGGTTGGCCAAAAAGGGCGTATGCGTTTTTTCCTGAATATATTCAGGAAAAAACGCATACGCACTTTTTGGCCAAGTGCATAATTGTGGACGTTCTGCCTCTTTTCCTATGCTTTCAATGCAATTCCAGTCTACCTCCTGAAATCGGGTTCCTGCAATTCTGCCCCGCTTTCAAGTCCTCTTGGCAGCCTTACTTCAGTATATTTTTGGACGATAGCTGTCATTTATAACTCTGCAGGTTTGTGAATTACAGTGCCCCTGAGCTCCTTTCTTCAACTCGCTTTCTTGTGAGCTGGCCGCAACACCGCATGGTGGCTTCAGGTCATAATCTGGTTCCGGCACGGCACGCTGAGCCTTTGGTTAATTCCTCTTCCTGGTGGGAAATGAGAGTTAAATTTGCCCGTCCAGACACCTCCAGCTAGTCTCTCATTGGTTCTCGCTATTCCTGTTCTTCTTCCGCAGAAATTGCAAACTGGGCCATACAGGAGGTTAAAGGGACTGACTCTCCCAGTCGGGAGAGTGTTAGTAAAGCTTCTGGAATGTTGCACCCGAGTACCAGGGTACGAAAACTGAGACATGTTTGAACACGTCTCCCGATCAAATGGTTGATCATACTCTAGGTTCCACATGCATGTTTTAGCTGAAGGAAGAATATCTTAAACCTGGGTAGTTGAAACCCGTGGAATGGGTACCATGCAATATGACTTCAAAGGGTCTTCATTTGCTCACCAAACCTCTCCAATCCTATCACTGTTGCGTGTATGCCCCTGTACACATGCTTGATTCTCATTCGGAGACATAAAAATCCATAGGTTTTAAGATACTTACTAGTCAGGTACATTCTTAGGCGTTTAATATGGGGTGTTGAGTCCATTTCGTTGAGCAAGGAGTAGCTCTTGTCTATTCCATATTTGGCTTAAGGAACTTTATCTGTGCTCATTTCAATCTCTGGTTTTATGCAGCACCCCAACTCACCTTTACCCTTAAGGAAGCATAAGTTGGTTTTCTAAATTTGAGACACTTTTCTGTTCTGTAATTCAGTCCCTGTGTATCCAAGTTTACATTCCGTGTATTACTGATATCGTATGATGTTTCTTTTTCTGTGTGACTTATTTCAGTTAGAATCATCATACCTGAATCCACTCATTGTGCTACTAAGGGCCTGATGACATAGATTTCATTGCTGTGTGATATTGCTTTCTAAGTAAATACCACAACATCTTTATCCATTTTTCACTTTCTGCGATGTTGAACTTGTACTGTAAACGAGGTTCTTGTAAACAGAGGCGTCCCAAACTTTGGGGTGGCTGTGTCTTTTTGATTTTAATTTCCCTAAGCTATAGGACCATAAGTGGAAGTGCCCTTGGCTCTGTTGCTTTGTTTTTTAGATGTTTCAAGAAACAGCATACACTTCTCCAGAGTGTCTGTTGGCAATTTACATCCCGCCCATCAGCATAACAAGGCTCCCAGTTCTCCATGGCCTGTCCTGCCTTTCTGGATTTTACACTTTTTTCAGATGGCCCTTTTGACCGGGGGGAAGTGAGACTTCATTGTAGTGCAGATTTCCTTTGCAAGCTTGCTTGGTTGGCCAAAAAGGGCGTATGCGTTTTTTCCTGAATATATTCAGGAAAAAACGCATACGCCCTTTTTGGCCAAGTGCATCATTGTGGACGTTCTGCCTCTTTTCCTATGCTTTCAATGCAATTCCAGTCTACCTCCTGAAATCGGATTCCTGCAATTCTGCCCCGCTTTCAAGTCCTCTTGGCAGCCTTACTTCAGTATATTTTTGGACGATAGCTGTCATTTATAACTCTGCTGGTTTGTGAATTACAGTGCCCCTGAGCTCCTTTCTTCAACTCGCTTTCTTTTGAGCTGGCCGCAACACCGCTGGATGCCTTCAGGCCCTAATCTGGTTCCGGCATGGCACGCTGAGCCTTTGGTTATTTCCTCTTCCTGGTGGGAAATGAGAGTTAAATTTGCCCGTCCAGACACCTCCAGCTAGTCTCTCATTGGTTCTCCCTATTCCTGTTCATCTTCTGCAGAAATTGCAAACTGGGCCAAACAGGAGGTTAAAGGGACTGACTCTCCAAGTCGGGAGAGTGTTAGTAAAGCGTCTGGAATGTTGCACCCGAGTACCAGGGGAGGAAAACTGAGACATATTTGAACACATCTCCTGATCACACGGTTGATCATACTCTGGGTTCCACATGCATGTTTTAGCTGAAGGAAGAATACCTTAAACCTGGAGAGTTGAGACCCGTGTAATGGGTACCATGCAATATGACTTCAAAGGGTCTTCATTTGCTCACCGAACCTCTCCAATCCTATCACTGCTGCGTTTATGCCCCTGTACATGCTTGATTCTCTTTTGGAGACATAGCAATCAATAGGTTTTAATATACCTACTAGTCAGGTACATTCTTAGGCGTTTAATATGGGGTGTTGAGCCCATTTCGTTGAGCAAGGAGTAGCTCTTGTCTATTCCATATTTGGCTTAAGGAACTTTATCTGTGCTCATTTCAAGCTCTGTTTTTATGCAGCACCCCAACTCACCTTTACCCTTAAGCAAGCATAAGTTGGTTTTCTAAATTTGAGACCCTGTTCTGTTTTGGAATTCAGTTCCTGTGTAGCCAAGTTTACATTCCGTGTATTAGTGATATCTTAGGATATTTCTTTTTCTGTGTGACTTATTTCAGTTAGAATCATCGTACCTGAATCCACTCATTATGCTGCTACGGGCCTGATGACATAGATTTCATTGCTGAGTGATACTGCATTGTACGTAAGTAGCACAAGTTCTTTATCCATTTTTCACTTTCTGTGATATTGAACTTGTACGGTAAACGAGGTTCTTGTAAACAGAGGCGTCCCAAACATTGGGGTGGTTGTGTCTTTTTGATTTTAATTTCCCTAAGCTATAGGACCATAAGTGGAAGTGCCCTAGGCTCTGTTGCTTTGTTTTTTAGATGTTTCAGGAAACACCATACACTTCTCCCGAGTGTCTGTTGGCAATTTACATCCCGCCCATCAGCATAACAAGGCTCCCAGTTGTCCAGGGCCTGTCCTGCCTTTGTGGATTTTACACTTTTTTCAGATGGCCCTTTTGACCGGGGGGAAGTGAGACTTCATTGTAGTGCAGATTTCCTTTGCAAGCTTACTTGGTTGGCCAAAAAGTGCGTATGCCTTTTTTCCTGAACATATTCAGGAAAAAACGCATACGCCCTTTTTGGCCAAGTGCATCATTGTGGACGTTCTGCCTCTTTTCCTATGCTTTCAATGTAATTCCAGTCTACCTCCTGAAATCGGTTTCCTGCAATTCTGCCCCGCTTTCAAGTCCTCTTGGCAGCCTTACTTCAGTATATTTTTGGACGATAGCTGTCATTTATAACTCTGCAGGTTTGTGAATTACAGTGCCCCTGAGCTCCTTTCTTCAACTCGCTTTCTTGTGACCTGGCCGCAACACCACAGGATGGCTTCAGGCCCTAATCTGGTTCTGGCACGGCACGCTGAGCCTTTGGTTAATTCCTCTTCCTGGTGGGAAATGAGAGTTAAAATTGCCCGTCCAGACACCTCCAGCTAGTCTCTCATTGGTTCTCCCTATTCCTGTTCATCTTCCGCAGAAATTGCAAACTGGGCCAAACAGGAGGTTAAAGGCGCTGACTCTCCAAGTGGGGAGAGTGTTAGTAAAGCGTCTGGAATGTTGCACCCGAGTACCAGGGGAGGAAAACTGAGACATATTTGAACACGTCTCCCGTGCACACGGTTGATCATACTCTGGGTTCCACATGCATGTTTTAGCTGAAGGAAGAATACCTTAAACCTGGAGAGTTGAGACCCGTGGAATGGGTACCATGCAATATGACTTCAAAGGGTCTTCATTTGCTCACCGAACCTCTCCAATCCTATCACTGCTGCATTTATGCCCCTGTACACATGCTTGATTCTCTTTCGGAGACATAGCAATCCATAGGTTTTAAGATACTTACTAGTCAGGTACATTCTTAGGCGTTTAATATGCGGTGTTGAGTCCATTTCGTTGAGCAAGGAGTAGCTCTTGTCTATTCCATATTTGGCTTAAGGAACTTTATCTGTACTCATTTCAATCTCTGGTTTTATGCAGCACCCCAACTCACCTTTCCCCTTAAGCAAGCATAAGTTGGTTTTCTAAATTTGAGACCCTGTTCTGTTCTGTAATTCAGTTCCTGTGTAGCCAAGTTTACATTCCGTGTATTACTGATATCTTATGATGTTTCTTTTTCTGTGTGACTTATTTCAGTTAGAATCATCATACCTGAATCCACTCATTGTGCTGCTAAGGGCCTGATGACATAGATTTCATTGCTGAGTGATATTGCTTTTTAAGTAAATACCACAACTTCTTTATCCATTTTTCACTTTCTGCGATGTTGAAGTTGTACTGTAAACGAGGTTCTTGTAAACAGAGGCGTCCCAAACTTTGGGGTGTCTGTGTCTTTTTGATTTTAATTTCCCTAAGCTATAGGACCATAAGTGGAAGTGCCCTAGGCTCTGTTGCTTTGTTTTTCCGATGTTTCAGGAAACACCATACACTTCTCCAGAGTGTCTGTTGGCAATTTACATCCCGCCCATCAGCATAACAAGGCTCCCAGTTCTCCATGGCCTGTCCTGCCTTTCTGGATTTTACACTTTTTTCAGATGGCCCTTTTGACCGGGGGGAAGTGAGACTTCATTGTAGTGCAGATTTCCTTTGCAAGCTTGCTTGGTTGGCCAAAAAGGGCGTATGCGTTTTTTCCTGAATATATTCAGGAAAAAACGCATACGCCCTTTTTGGCCAAGTGCATCATTGTGGACGTTCTGCCTCTTTTCCTATGCTTTCAATGCAATTCCAGTCTACCTCCTGAAATCGGTTTCCTGCAATTCTGCCCCGCTTTCAAGTCCTCTTGGCAGCCTTACTTCAGTCTATTTTTGGACGATAGCTGTCATTTATAACTCTGCAGGTTTGTGAATTACAGTGCCCCTGAGCTCCTTTCTTCAACTCGCTTTCTTGTGACCTGGCCGCAACACCGCAGGATGGCTATAGGCTCTAATCTGGTTCCGGCTCGGCACACTGAGCCTTTGGTTAATTCCTCTTCCTGGTGGGAAATGAGAGTTAAATTTGCCCGTCCAGACACCTCCAGCTAGTCTCTCATTGGTTCTCCCTATTCCTGTTCATCTTCCGCAGAAATTGCAAACTGGGCCAAACAGGAGGTTAAAGGGACTGACTCTCCAAGTCGGGAGAATGTTAGTAAAGCGTCTGGAATGTTGCACCTGAGTACCAGGGTACGAAAACTGAGACATATTTGAACACGTCTCCCGATCACATGGTTGATCATACTCTAGATTCCACATGCATGTTTTAGCTGAAGGAAGAATACCTTAAACCTGGGTAGTTGAAACCCGTGGAATGGGTACCATGCAATATGACTTCAAAGGGTCTTCATTTGCTCACCGAACCTCTCCAGTCCTATCACTGCTGCGTTTATGCCCCTGTACACATGCTTGATTCTCTTTCGGAGACATAGCAATCCATAGGTTTTAAGATACTTACTAGTCAGGTACATTCTTAGGCGTTTAATATGCGGTGTTGAGTCCATTTCGTTGAGCAAGGAGTAGCTCTTGTCTATTCCATATTTGGCTTAAGGAACTTTATCTGTGCTCATTTCAATCTCTGGTTTTATGCAGCACCCCAACTCACCTTTCCCCTTAAGCAAGCATAAGTTGGTTTTCTAAATTTGAGACCCTGTTCTGTTCTGTAATTCAGTTCCTGTGTAGCCAAGTTTACATTCCGTGTATTACTGATATCTTATGATGTTTCTTTTTCTGTGTGACTTATTTCAGTTAGAATCATCATACCTGAATCCACTCATTGTGCTGCTAAGGGCCTGATGACGTAGATTTCATTGCTGATTGATATTGCTTTGTAAGTAAATACCACATGTTCTTTATCCATTTTTCACTTTCTGCAATGTTGAACTTGTACTGTAAACGAGGTTCTTGTAAACAGTGGCGTCCCAAACTTTGGGGTGTCTGTGTCTTTTTGATTTTAATTTCCCTAAGCTATAGGACCATAAGTGGAAGTGCCCTAGGCTCTGTTGCTTTGTTTTTCCGATGTTTCAGGAAACACCATAAACTTCTCTCCTGTGTCTGTTGGCAATTTACATCCCGCCCATCAGCATAACAAGGCTCCCAGTTGTCCAGGGCCTGTCCTGCCTTTGTGGATTTTACACTTTTTTCAGATGGCCCTTTTGACCGGGGGGAAGTGAGACTTCATTGTAGTGCAGATTTCCTTTGCAAGCTTGCTTGGTTGGCCAAAAAGGGCGTATGCGTTTTTTCCTGAACATATTCAGGAAAAAACGCATACGCCCTTTTTGGCCAAGTGCATCATTGTGGACGTTCTGCCTCTTTTCCTATGCTTTCAATGTAATTCCAGTCTACCTCCTGAAATCGGTTTCCTGCAATTCTGCCCCGCTTTCAAGTCCTCTTGGCAGCCTTACTTCAGTATATTTTTGGACGATAGCTGTCATTTATAACTCTGCAGGTTTGTGAATTACAGTGCCCCTGAGCTCCTTTCTTCAACTCGCTTTCTTGTGACCTGGCCGCAACACCACAGGATGGCTTCAGGCCCTAATCTGGTTCTGGCACGGCACGCTGAGCCTTTGGTTAATTCCTCTTCCTGGTGGGAAATGAGAGTTAAAATTGCCCGTCCAGACACCTCCAGCTAGTCTCTCATTGGTTCTCCCTATTCCTGTTCATCTTCCGCAGAAATTGCAAACTGGGCCAAACAGGAGGTTAAAGGCGCTGACTCTCCAAGTGGGGAGAGTGTTAGTAAAGCGTCTGGAATGTTGCACCCGAGTACCAGGGGAGGAAAACTGAGACATATTTGAACACGTCTCCCGTGCACATGGTTGATCATACTCTGGGTTCCACATGCATGTTTTAGCTGAAGGAAGAATACCTTAAACCTGGAGAGTTGAGACCCGTGGAATGGGTACCATGCAATATGACTTCAAAGGGTCTTCATTTGCTCACCGAACCTCTCCAATCCTATCACTGCTGCATTTATGCCCCTGTACACATGCTTGATTCTCTTTCGGAGACATAGCAATCCATAGGTTTTAAGATACTTACTAGTCAGGTACATTCTTAGGCGTTTAATATGGGGTGTTGAGTCCATTTCGTTGAGCAAGGAGTAGCTCTTGTCTATTCCATATTTGGCTTAAGGAACTTTATCTGTGCTCATTTCAATCTCTGGTTTTATGCAGCACCCCAACTCACCTTTCCTCTTAAGCAAGCATAAGTTGGTTTTCTAAATTTGAGACCCTGTTCTGTTCTGTAATTCAGTTCCTGTGTAGCCAAGTTTACATTCCGTGTATTACTGATATCTTATGATGTTTCTTTTTCTGTGTGACTTATTTCAGTTAGAATCATCATACCTGAATCCACTCATTGTGCTGCTAAGGGCCTGATGACATAGATTTCATTGCTGAGTGATATTGCTTTGTAAGTAAATACCACAACTTCTTTATCCATTTTTCACTTTCTGCGATGTTGAAGTTGTACTGTAAACGAGGTTCTTGTAAACAGAGGCGTCCCAAACTTTGGGGTGTCTGTGTCTTTTTGATTTTAATTTCCCTAAGCTATAGGACCATAAGTGGAAGTGCCCTAGGCTCTGTTGCTTTGTTTTTCCGATGTTTCAGGAAACACCATACACTTCTCCAGAGTGTCTGTTGGCAATTTACATCCCGCCCATCAGCATAACAAGGCTCCCAGTTCTCCATGGCCTGTCCTGCCTTTCTGGATTTTACACTTTTTTCAGATGGCCCTTTTGACCGGGGGGAAGTGAGACTTCATTGTAGTGCAGATTTCCTTTGCAAGCTTGCTTGGTTGGCCAAAAAGGGCGTATGCGTTTTTTCCTGAATATATTCAGGAAAAAACGCATACGCCCTTTTTGGCCAAGTGCATCATTGTGGACGTTCTGCCTCTTTTCCTATGCTTTCAATGCAATTCCAGTCTACCTCCTGAAATCGGTTTCCTGCAATTCTGCCCCGCTTTCAAGTCCTCTTGGCAGCCTTACTTCAGTATATTTTTGGACGATAGCTGTCATTTATAACTCTGCAGGTTTGTGAATTACAGTGCCCCTGAGCTCCTTTCTTCAACTCGCTTTCTTGTGACCTGGCCGCAACACCGCAGGATGGCTATAGGCTCTAATCTGGTTCCAGCTCGGCACACTGAGCCTTTGGTTAATTCCTCTTCCTGGTGGGAAATGAGAGTTAAATTTGCCCGTCCAGACACCTCCAGCTAGTCTCTCATTGGTTCTCCCTATTCCTGTTCATCTTCCGCAGAAATTGCAAACTGGGCCAAACAGGAGGTTAAAGGGACTGACTCTCCAAGTCGGGAGAATGTTAGTAAAGCGTCTGGAATGTTGCACCTGAGTACCAGGGTACGAAAACTGAGACATATTTGAACACGTCTCCCGATCACATGGTTGATCATACTCTAGATTCCACATGCATGTTTTAGCTGAAGGAAGAATACCTTAAACCTGGGTAGTTGAAACCCGTGGAATGGGTACCATGCAATATGACTTCAAAGGGTCTTCATTTGCTCACCGAACCTCTCCAGTCCTATCACTGCTGCGTTTATGCCCCTGTACACATGCTTGATTCTCTTTCGGAGACATAGCAATCCATAGGTTTTAAGATACTTACTAGTCAGGTACATTCTTAGGCGTTTAATATGCGGTGTTGAGTCCATTTCGTTGAGCAAGGAGTAGCTCTTGTCTATTCCATATTTGGCTTAAGGAACTTTATCTGTGCTCATTTCAATCTCTGGTTTTATGCAGCACCCCAACTCACCTTTCCCCTTAAGCAAGCATAAGTTGGTTTTCTAAATTTGAGACCCTGTTCTGTTCTGTAATTCAGTTCCTGTGTAGCCAAGTTTACATTCCGTGTATTACTGATATCTTATGATGTTTCTTTTTCTGTGTGACTTATTTCAGTTAGAATCATCATACCTGAATCCACTCATTGTGCTGCTAAGGGCCTGATGACGTAGATTTCATTGCTGATTGATATTGCTTTGTAAGTAAATACCACATGTTCTTTATCCATTTTTCACTTTCTGCAATGTTGAACTTGTACTGTAAACGAGGTTCTTGTAAACAGTGGCGTCCCAAACTTTGGGGTGTCTGTGTCTTTTTGATTTTAATTTCCCTAAGCTATAGGACCATAAGTGGAAGTGCCCTAGGCTCTGTTGCTTTGTTTTTCCGATGTTTCAGGAAACACCATAAACTTCTCTCCTGTGTCTGTTGGCAATTTACATCCCGCCCATCAGCATAACAAGGCTCCCAGTTGTCCAGGGCCTGTCCTGCCTTTGTGGATTTTACACTTTTTTCAGATGGCCCTTTTGACCGGGGGGAAGTGAGACTTCATTGTAGTGCAGATTTCCTTTGCAAGCTTGCTTGGTTGGCCAAAAAGGGCGTATGCGTTTTTTCCTGAACATATTCAGGAAAAAACGCATACGCCCTTTTTGGCCAAGTGCATCATTGTGGACGTTCTGCCTCTTTTCCTATGCTTTCAATGTAATTCCAGTCTACCTCCTGAAATCGGTTTCCTGCAATTCTGCCCCGCTTTCAAGTCCTCTTGGCAGCCTTACTTCAGTATATTTTTGGACGATAGCTGTCATTTATAACTCTGCAGGTTTGTGAATTACAGTGCCCCTGAGCTCCTTTCTTCAACTCGCTTTCTTGTGACCTGGCCGCAACACCACAGGATGGCTTCAGGCCCTAATCTGGTTCTCGCACGGCATGCTGAGCCTTTGGTTAATTCCTCTTCCTGGTGGGAAATGAGAGTTAAAATTGCCCGTCCAGACACCTCCAGCTAGTCTCTCATTGGTTCTCCCTATTCCTGTTCATCTTCCGCAGAAATTGCAAACTGGGCCAAACAGGAGGTTAAAGGCGCTGACTCTCCAAGTGGGGAGAGTGTTAGTAAAGCGTCTGGAATGTTGCACCCGAGTACCAGGGGAGGAAAACTGAGACATATTTGAACACGTCTCCCGTGCACACGGTTGATCATACTCTGGGTTCCACATGCATGTTTTAGCTGAAGGAAGAATACCTTAAACCTGGAGAGTTGAGACCCGTGGAATGGGTACCATGCAATATGACTTCAAAGGGTCTTCATTTGCTCACCGAACCTCTCCAATCCTATCACTGCTGCATTTATGCCCCTGTACACATGCTTCATTCTCTTTCGGAGACATAGCAATCCATAGGTTTTAAGATACTTACTAGTCAGGTACATTCTTAGGCGTTTAATATGCGGTGTTGAGTCCATTTCGTTGAGCAAGGAGTAGCTCTTGTCTATTCCATATTTGGCTTAAGGAACTTTATCTGTGCTCATTTCAATCTCTGGTTTTATGCAGCACCCCAACTCACCTTTCCCCTTAAGCAAGCATAAGTTGGTTTTCTAAATTTGAGACCCTGTTCTGTTCTGTAATTCAGTTCCTGTGTAGCCAAGTTTACATTCCGTGTATTACTGATATCTTATGATGTTTCTTTTTCTGTGTGACTTATTTCAGTTAGAATCATCATACCTGAATCCACTCATTGTGCTGCTAAGGGCCTGATGACATAGATTTCATTGCTGAGTGATATTGCTTTGTAAGTAAATACCACAACTTCTTTATCCATTTTTCACTTTCTGCGATGTTGAAGTTGTACTGTAAACGAGGTTCTTGTAAACAGAGGCGTCCCAAACTTTGGGGTGTCTGTGTCTTTTTGATTTTAATTTCCCTAAGCTATAGGACCATAAGTGGAAGTGCCCTAGGCTCTGTTGCTTTGTTTTTCCGATGTTTCAGGAAACACCATACACTTCTCCAGAGTGTCTGTTGGCAATTTACATCCCGCCCATCAGCATAACAAGGCTCCCAGTTCTCCATGGCCTGTCCTGCCTTTCTGGATTTTACACTTTTTTCAGATGGCCCTTTTGACCGGGGGGAAGTGAGACTTCATTGTAGTGCAGATTTCCTTTGCAAGCTTGCTTGGTTGGCCAAAAAGGGCGTATGCGTTTTTTCCTGAATATATTCAGGAAAAAACGCATACGCCCTTTTTGGCCAAGTGCATCATTGTGGACGTTCTGCCTCTTTTCCTATGCTTTCAATGCAATTCCAGTCTACCTCCTGAAATCGGTTTCCTGCAATTCTGCCCCGCTTTCAAGTCCTCTTGGCAGCCTTACTTCAGTCTATTTTTGGACGATAGCTGTCATTTATAACTCTGCAGGTTTGTGAATTACAGTGCCCCTGAGCTCCTTTCTTCAACTCGCTTTCTTGTGAGCTGGCCGCAACACCGCAGGACGGCTTCAGGCCCTAATCTGGTTCCGGCACGGCACGATGAGCCTTTGGTTATTTCCTCTTCCTGGTGGGAAATGAGAGTTAAATTTGCCCGTCCAGACACCTCCAGCTAGTCTCTCATTGGTTCTCCCTATTCATGTTCATCTTCCGCAGAAATTGCAAACTGGGGCCAAACAGGAGGTTAAAGGGACTGACTCTCCCAGTCGGGAGAGTGTTAGTAAAGCGTCTGGAATGTTGCACCCGAGTACCAGGGGAGGAAAACTGAGACATATTTGAACACGTATCCCGTTCACATGGTTGATCATACTCTGGGTTCCACATGCATGTTTTAGCTGAAGGAAGAATACCTTAATCCTGGAGAGTTGAGACCCGTGTAATGGGTACCATGCAATATGACTTCAAAGGGTCTTCATTTGCTCACCGAACCTCTCCAATCCTATCACTGCTGCGTTTATGTCCCTGTACACACGCTTGATTCTCTTTTGGAGACATAGCAATCCATAGGTTTTAAGATACTTACTAGTCAGGTACATTCTTAGGCGTTTAATATGGGGTGTTGAGTCCATTTCGTTGAGCAAGGAGTAGCTCTTGTCTATTCCATATTTGGCTTAAGGAATTTTATCTGTGCTCATTTCAATCTCTGGTTTTATGCAACACCCCAACTCACCTTTCCCCTTAAGCAAGCATAAGTTGGTTTTCTAAATTTGAGACCCTGTTCTGTTCTGTAATTCAGTTCCTGTGTAGCCAAGTTTACATTCCGTGTATTACTGATATCTTATGATGTTTCTTTTTCTGTGTGACTTATTTCAGTTAGAATCATCGTACCTGAATCCACTCATTGTGCTGCTAAGGGCCTGATGACATTGATTTCATTGCTGAGTGATATTGCTTTGTAAGTAAATACCACAACTTCTTTATCCATTTTTCACTTTCTACGATGTTGAACTTGTACTGTAAACGAGGTTCTTGTAAACAGAGGCGTCCCAAACATTGGGGTGGCTGTGTCTTTTTGATTTTAATTTCCCTAAGCTATAGGACCATAAGTGGAAGTGCCCTAGGCTCTGTTGCTTTGTTTTTTAGATGTTTCAGGAAACACCATACACTTCTCCCGAGTGTCTGTTGGCAATTTACATCCCGCCCATCAGCATAAAAAGGCTCCCAGTTGTCCAGGGCCTGTCCTGCCTTTGTGGATTTTACACTTTTTTCAGATGGCCCTTTTGACCGGGGGGAAGTGAGACTTCATTGTAGTGCAGATTTCCTTTGCAAGCTTGCTTGGTTGGCCAAAAAGGGCGTATGCGTTTTTTCCTGAACATATTCAGGAAAAAACGCATACGCCCTTTTTGGCCAAGTGCATCATTGTGGACGTTCTGCCTCTTTTCCTATGCTTTCAATGTAATTCCAGTCTACCTCCTGAAATCGGTTTCCTGCAATTCTGCCCCGCTTTCAAGTCCTCTTGGCAGCCTTACTTCAGTATATTTTTGGACGATAGCTGTCATTTATAACTCTGCAGGTTTGTGAATTACAGTGCCCCTGAGCTCCTTTCTTCAACTCGCTTTCTTGTGACCTGGCCGCAACACCACAGGATGGCTTCAGGCCCTAATCTGGTTCTCGCACGGCACGCTGAGCCTTTGGTTAATTCCTCTTCCTGGTGGGAAATGAGAGTTAAAATTGCCCGTCCAGACACCTCCAGCTAGTCTCTCATTGGTTCTCCCTATTCCTGTTCATCTTCCGCAGAAATTGCAAACTGGGCCAAACAGGAGGTTAAAGGCGCTGACTCTCCAAGTGGGGAGAGTGTTAGTAAAGCGTCTGGAATGTTGCACCCGAGTACCAGGGGAGGAAAACTGAGACATATTTGAACACGTCTCCCGTGCACACGGTTGATCATACTCTGGGTTCCACATGCATGTTTTAGCTGAAGGAAGAATACCTTAAACCTGGAGAGTTGAGACCCGTGGAATGGGTACCATGCAATATGACTTCAAAGGGTCTTCATTTGCTCACCGAACCTCTCCAATCCTATCACTGCTGCATTTATGCCCCTGTACACATGCTTGATTCTCTTTCGGAGACATAGCAATCCATAGGTTTTAAGATACTTACTAGTCAGGTACATTCTTAGGCGTTTAATATGCGGTGTTGAGTCCATTTCGTTGAGCAAGGAGTAGCTCTTGTCTATTCCATATTTGGCTTAAGGAACTTTATCTGTGCTCATTTCAATCTCTGGTTTTATGCAGCACCCCAACTCACCTTTCCCCTTAAGCAAGCATAAGTTGGTTTTCTAAATTTGAGACCCTGTTCTGTTCTGTAATTCAGTTCCTGTGTAGCCAAGTTTACATTCCGTGTATTACTGATATCTTATGATGTTTCTTTTTCTGTGTGACTTATTTCAGTTAGAATCATCATACCTGAATCCACTCATTGTGCTGCTAAGGGCCTGATGACATAGATTTCATTGCTGAGTGATATTGCTTTGTAAGTAAATACCACAACTTCTTTATCCATTTTTCACTTTCTGCGATGTTGAACTTGTACTGTAAACGAGGTTCTTGTAAACAGAGGCGTCCCAAACTTTGGGGTGTCTGTGTCTTTTTGATTTTAATTTCCCTAAGCTATAGGACCATAAGTGGAAGTGCCCTAGGCTCTGTTGCTTTGTTTTTCCGATGTTTCAGGAAACACCATACACTTCTCCAGAGTGTCTGTTGGCAATTTACATCCCGCCCATCAGCATAACAAGGCTCCCAGTTCTCCATGGCCTGTCCTGCCTTTCTGGATTTTACACTTTTTTCAGATGGCCCTTTTGACCGGGGGGAAGTGAGACTTCATTGTAGTGCAGATTTCCTTTGCAAGCTTGCTTGGTTGGCCAAAAAGGGCGTATGCGTTTTTTCCTGAATATATTCAGGAAAAAACGCATACGCCCTTTTTGGCCAAGTGCATCATTGTGGACGTTCTGCCTCTTTTCCTATGCTTTCAATGCAATTCCAGTCTACCTCCTGAAATCGGTTTCCTGCAATTCTGCCCCGCTTTCAAGTCCTCTTGGCAGCCTTACTTCAGTCTATTTTTGGACGATAGCTGTCATTTATAACTCTGCAGGTTTGTGAATTACAGTGCCCCTGAGCTCCTTTCTTCAACTCGCTTTCTTGTGAGCTGGCCGCAACACCGCAGGACGGCTTCAGGCCCTAATCTGGTTCCGGCACGGCACGATGAGCCTTTGGTTATTTCCTCTTCCTGGTGGGAAATGAGAGTTAAATTTGCCCGTCCAGACACCTCCAGCTAGTCTCTCATTGGTTCTCCCTATTCCTGTTCATCTTCCGCAGAAATTGCAAACTGGGGCCAAACAGGAGGTTAAAGGGACTGACTCTCCCAGTCGGGAGAGTGTTAGTAAAGCGTCTGGAATGTTGCACCCGAGTACCAGGGGAGGAAAACTGAGACATATTTGAACACGTATCCCGTTCACATGGTTGATCATACTCTGGGTTCCACATGCATGTTTTAGCTGAAGGAAGAATACCTTAATCCTGGAGAGTTGAGACCCGTGTAATGGGTACCATGCAATATGACTTCAAAGGGTCTTCATTTGCTCACCGAACCTCTCCAATCCTATCACTGCTGCGTTTATGTCCCTGTACACACGCTTGATTCTCTTTTGGAGACATAGCAATCCATAGGTTTTAAGATACTTACTAGTCAGGTACATTCTTAGGCGTTTAATATGGGGTGTTGAGTCCATTTCGTTGAGCAAGGAGTAGCTCTTGTCTATTCCATATTTGGCTTAAGGAATTTTATCTGTGCTCATTTCAATCTCTGGTTTTATGCAACACCCCAACTCACCTTTCCCCTTAAGCAAGCATAAGTTGGTTTTCTAAATTTGAGACCCTGTTCTGTTCTGTAATTCAGTTCCTGTGTAGCCAAGTTTACATTCCGTGTATTACTGATATCTTATGATGTTTCTTTTTCTGTGTGACTTATTTCAGTTAGAATCATCGTACCTGAATCCACTCATTGTGCTGCTAAGGGCCTGATGACATTGATTTCATTGCTGAGTGATATTGCTTTGTAAGTAAATACCACAACTTCTTTATCCATTTTTCACTTTCTACGATGTTGAACTTGTACTGTAAACGAGGTTCTTGTAAACAGAGGCGTCCCAAACATTGGGGTGGCTGTGTCTTTTTGATTTTAATTTCCCTAAGCTATAGGACCATAAGTGGAAGTGCCCTAGGCTCTGTTGCTTTGTTTTTCCGATGTTTCAAGAAACACCATAAACTTCTCTCCTGTGTCTGTTGGCAATTTACATCCCGCCCATCAGCATAACAAGGCTCCCAGTTGTCCAGGGCCTGTCCTGCCTTTGTGGATTTTACACTTTTTTCAGATGGCCCTTTTGACCGGGGGGAAGTGAGACTTCATTGTAGTGCAGATTTCCTTTGCAAGCTTGCTTGGTTGGCCAAAAAGGGCGTATGCGTTTTTTCCTGAACATATTCAGGAAAAAACGCATACGCCCTTTTTGGCCAAGTGCATCATTGTGGACGTTCTGCCTCTTTTCCTATGCTTTCAATGTAATTCCAGTCTACCTCCTGAAATCGGTTTCCTGCAATTCTGCCCCGCTTTCAAGTCCTCTTGGCAGCCTTACTTCAGTATATTTTTGGACGATAGCTGTCATTTATAACTCTGCAGGTTTGTGAATTACAGTGCCCCTGAGCTCCTTTCTTCAACTCGCTTTCTTGTGACCTGGCCGCAACACCACAGGATGGCTTCAGGCCCTAATCTGGTTCTGGCACGGCACGCTGAGCCTTTGGTTAATTCCTCTTCCTGGTGGGAAATGAGAGTTAAAATTGCCCGTCCAGACACCTCCAGCTAGTCTCTCATTGGTTCTCCCTATTCCTGTTCATCTTCCGCAGAAATTGCAAACTGGGCCAAACAGGAGGTTAAAGGCGCTGACTCTCCAAGTGGGGAGAGTGTTAGTAAAGCGTCTGGAATGTTGCACCCGAGTACCAGGGGAGGAAAACTGAGACATATTTGAACACGTCTCCCGTGCACACGGTTGATCATACTCTGGGTTCCACATGCATGTTTTAGCTGAAGGAAGAATACCTTAAACCTGGAGAGTTGAGACCCGTGGAATGGGTACCATGCAATATGACTTCAAAGGGTCTTCATTTGCTCACCGAACCTCTCCAATCCTATCACTGCTGCATTTATGCCCCTGTACACATGCTTGATTCTCTTTCGGAGACATAGCAATCCATAGGTTTTAAGATACTTACTAGTCAGGTACATTCTTAGGCGTTTAATATGCGGTGTTGAGTCCATTTCGTTGAGCAAGGAGTAGCTCTTGTCTATTCCATATTTGGCTTAAGGAACTTTATCTGTGCTCATTTCAATCTCTGGTTTTATGCAGCACCCCAACTCACCTTTCCTCTTAAGCAAGCATAAGTTGGTTTTCTAAATTTGAGACCCTGTTCTGTTCTGTAATTCAGTTCCTGTGTAGCCAAGTTTACATTCCGTGTATTACTGATATCTTATGATGTTTCTTTTTCTGTGTGACTTATTTCAGTTAGAATCATCATACCTGAATCCACTCATTGTGCTGCTAAGGGCCTGATGACATAGATTTCATTGCTGAGTGATATTGCTTTGTAAGTAAATACCACAACTTCTTTATCCATTTTTCACTTTCTGCGATGTTGAACTTGTACTGTAAACGAGGTTCTTGTAAACAGAGGCGTCCCAAACTTTGGGGTGTCTGTGTCTTTTTGATTTTAATTTCCCTAAGCTATAGGACCATAAGTGGAAGTGCCCTAGGCTCTGTTGCTTTGTTTTTCCGATGTTTCAGGAAACACCATACACTTCTCCAGAGTGTCTGTTGGCAATTAACATCCCGCCCATCAGCATAACAAGGCTCCCAGTTCTCCATGGCCTGTCCTGCCTTTCTGGATTTTACACTTTTTTCAGATGGCCCTTTTGACCGGGGGGAAGTGAGACTTCATTGTAGTGCAGATTTCCTTTGCAAGCTTGCTTGGTTGGCCAAAAAGGGCGTATGCGTTTTTTCCTGAATATATTCAGGAAAAAACGCATACGCCCTTTTTGGCCAAGTGCATCATTGTGGACGTTCTGCCTCTTTTCCTATGCTTTCAATGCAATTCCAGTCTACCTCCTGAAATCGGTTTCCTGCAATTCTGCCCCGCTTTCAAGTCCTCTTGGCAGCCTTACTTCAGTATATTTTTGGACGATAGCTGTCATTTATAACTCTGCAGGTTTGTGAATTACAGTGCCCCTGAGCTCCTTTCTTCAACTCGCTTTCTTGTGACCTGGCCGCAACACCGCAGGATGGCTATAGGCTCTAATCTGGTTCCGGCTCGGCACACTGAGCCTTTGGTTAATTCCTCTTCCTGGTGGGAAATGAGAGTTAAATTTGCCCGTCCAGACACCTCCAGCTAGTCTCTCATTGGTTCTCCCTATTCCTGTTCATCTTCCGCAGAAATTGCAAACTGGGCCAAACAGGAGGTTAAAGGGACTGACTCTCCAAGTCGTGAGAATGTTAGTAAAGCGTCTGGAATGTTGCACCTGAGTACCAGGGTACGAAAACTGAGACATATTTGAACACGTCTCCCGATCACATGGTTGATCATACTCTAGATTCCACATGCATGTTTTAGCTGAAGGAAGAATACCTTAAACCTGGGTAGTTGAAACCCGTGGAATGGGTACCATGCAATATGACTTCAAAGGGTCTTCATTTGCTCACCGAACCTCTCCAGTCCTATCACTGCTGCGTTTATGCCCCTGTACACATGCTTGATTCTCTTTCGGAGACATAGCAATCCATAGGTTTTAAGATACTTACTAGTCAGGTACATTCTTAGGCGTTTAATATGCGGTGTTGAGTCCATTTCGTTGAGCAAGGAGTAGCTCTTGTCTATTCCATATTTGGCTTAAGGAACTTTATCTGTGCTCATTTCAATCTCTGGTTTTATGCAGCACCCCAACTCACCTTTCCCCTTAAGCAAGCATAAGTTGGTTTTCTAAATTTGAGACTCTGTTCTGTTCTGTAATTCAGTTCCTGTGTAGCCAAGTTTACATTCCGTGTATTACTGATATCTTATGATGTTTCTTTTTCTGTGTGACTTATTTCAGTTAGAATCATCATACCTGAATCCACTCATTGTGCTGCTAAGGGCCTGATGACGTAGATTTCATTGCTGATTGATATTGCTTTGTAAGTAAATACCACATGTTCTTTATCCATTTTTCACTTTCTGCAATGTTGAACTTGTACTGTAAACGAGGTTCTTGTAAACAGTGGCGTCCCAAACTTTGGGGTGTCTGTGTCTTTTTGATTTTAATTTCCCTAAGCTATAGGACCATAAGTGGAAGTGCCCTAGGCTCTGTTGCTTTGTTTTTCCGATGTTTCAGGAAACACCATACACTTCTCTCCTGTGTCTGTTGGCAATTTACATCCCGCCCATCAGCATAACAAGGCTCCCAGTTGTCCAGGGCCTGTCCTGCCTTTGTGGATTTTACACTTTTTTCAGATGGCCCTTTTGACCGGGGGGAAGTGAGACTTCATTGTAGTGCAGATTTCCTTTGCAAGCTTGCTTGGTTGGCCAAAAAGGGTGTATGCGTTTTTTCCTGAACATATTCAGGAAAAAACGCATACGCCCTTTTTGGCCAAGTGCATCATTGTGGACGTTCTGCCTCTTTTCCTATGCTTTCAATGTAATTCCAGTCTACCTCCTGAAATCGGTTTCCTGCAATTCTGCCCCGCTTTCAAGTCCTCTTGGCAGCCTTACTTCAGTATATTTTTGGACGATAGCTGTCATTTATAACTCTGCAGGTTTGTGAATTACAGTGCCCCTGAGCTCCTTTCTTCAACTCGCTTTCTTGTGACCTGGCCGCAACACCACAGGATGGCTTCAGGCCCTAATCTGGTTCTCGCACGGCACGCTGAGCCTTTGGTTAATTCCTCTTCCTGGTGGGAAATGAGAGTTAAAATTGCCCGTCCAGACACCTCCAGCTAGTCTCTCATTGGTTCTCCCTATTCCTGTTCATCTTCCGCAGAAATTGCAAACTGGGCCAAACAGGAGGTTAAAGGCGCTGACTCTCCAAGTGGGGAGAGTGTTAGTAAAGCGTCTGGAATGTTGCACCCGAGTACCAGGGGAGGAAAACTGAGACATATTTGAACACGTCTCCCGTGCACACGGTTGATCATACTCTGGGTTCCACATGCATGTTTTAGCTGAAGGAAGAATACCTTAAACCTGGAGAGTTGAGACCCGTGGAATGGGTACCATGCAATATGACTTCAAAGGGTCTTCATTTGCTCACCGAACCTCTCCAATCCTATCACTGCTGCATTTATGCCCCTGTACACATGCTTCATTCTCTTTCGGAGACATAGCAATCCATAGGTTTTAAGATACTTACTAGTCAGGTACATTCTTAGGCGTTTAATATGGGGTGTTGAGTCCATTTCGTTGAGCAAGGAGTAGCTCTTGTCTATTCCATATTTGGCTTAAGGAACTTTATCTGTGCTCATTTCAATCTCTGGTTTTATGCAGCACCCCAACTCACCTTTCCCCTTAAGCAAGCATAAGTTGGTTTTCTAAATTTGAGACCCTGTTCTGTTCTGTAATTCAGTTCCTGTGTAGCCAAGTTTACATTCCGTGTATTACTGATATCTTATGATGTTTCTTTTTCTGTGTGACTTATTTCAGTTAGAATCATCATACCTGAATCCACTCATTGTGCTGCTAAGGGCCTGATGACATAGATTTCATTGCTGAGTGATATTGCTTTGTAAGTAAATACCACAACTTCTTTATCCATTTTTCACTTTCTGCGATGTTGAACTTGTACTGTAAACGAGGTTCTTGTAAACAGAGGCGTCCCAAACTTTGGGGTGTCTGTGTCTTTTTGATTTTAATTTCCCTAAGCTATAGGACCATAAGTGGAAGTGCCCTAGGCTCTGTTGCTTTGTTTTTCCGATGTTTCAGGAAACACCATACACTTCTCCAGAGTGTCTGTTGGCAATTTACATCCCGCCCATCAGCATAACAAGGCTCCCAGTTCTCCATGGCCTGTCCTGCCTTTCTGGATTTTACACTTTTTTCAGATGGCCCTTTTGACCGGGGGGAAGTGAGACTTCATTGTAGTGCAGATTTCCTTTGCAAGCTTGCTTGGTTGGCCAAAAAGGGCGTATGCGTTTTTTCCTGAATATATTCAGGAAAAAACGCATACGCCCTTTTTGGCCAAGTGCATCATTGTGGACGTTCTGCCTCTTTTCCTATGCTTTCAATGCAATTCCAGTCTACCTCCTGAAATCGGTTTCCTGCAATTCTGCCCCGCTTTCAAGTCCTCTTGGCAGCCTTACTTCAGTATATTTTTGGACGATAGCTGTCATTTATAACTCTGCAGGTTTGTGAATTACAGTGCCCCTGAGCTCCTTTCTTCAACTCGCTTTCTTGTGACCTGGCCGCAACACCGCAGGATGGCTATAGGCTCTAATCTGGTTCCAGCTCGGCACACTGAGCCTTTGGTTAATTCCTCTTCCTGGTGGGAAATGAGAGTTAAATTTGCCCGTCCAGACACCTCCAGCTAGTCTCTCATTGGTTCTCCCTATTCCTGTTCATCTTCCGCAGAAATTGCAAACTGGGCCAAACAGGAGGTTAAAGGGACTGACTCTCCAAGTCGGGAGAATGTTAGTAAAGCGTCTGGAATGTTGCACCTGAGTACCAGGGTACGAAAACTGAGACATATTTGAACACGTCTCCCGATCACATGGTTGATCATACTCTAGATTCCACATGCATGTTTTAGCTGAAGGAAGAATACCTTAAACCTGGGTAGTTGAAACCCGTGGAATGGGTACCATGCAATATGACTTCAAAGGGTCTTCATTTGCTCACCGAACCTCTCCAGTCCTATCACTGCTGCGTTTATGCCCCTGTACACATGCTTGATTCTCTTTCGGAGACATAGCAATCCATAGGTTTTAAGATACTTACTAGTCAGGTACATTCTTAGGCGTTTAATATGCGGTGTTGAGTCCATTTCGTTGAGCAAGGAGTAGCTCTTGTCTATTCCATATTTGGCTTAAGGAACTTTATCTGTGCTCATTTCAATCTCTGGTTTTATGCAGCACCCCAACTCACCTTTCCCCTTAAGCAAGCATAAGTTGGTTTTCTAAATTTGAGACCCTGTTCTGTTCTGTAATTCAGTTCCTGTGTAGCCAAGTTTACATTCCGTGTATTACTGATATCTTATGATGTTTCTTTTTCTGTGTGACTTATTTCAGTTAGAATCATCATACCTGAATCCACTCATTGTGCTGCTAAGGGCCTGATGACGTAGATTTCATTGCTGATTGATATTGCTTTGTAAGTAAATACCACATGTTCTTTATCCATTTTTCACTTTCTGCAATGTTGAACTTGTACTGTAAACGAGGTTCTTGTAAACAGTGGCGTCCCAAACTTTGGGGTGTCTGTGTCTTTTTGATTTTAATTTCCCTAAGCTATAGGACCATAAGTGGAAGTGCCCTAGGCTCTGTTGCTTTGTTTTTCCGATGTTTCAGGAAACACCATAAACTTCTCTCCTGTGTCTGTTGGCAATTTACATCCCGCCCATCAGCATAACAAGGCTCCCAGTTGTCCAGGGCCTGTCCTGCCTTTGTGGATTTTACACTTTTTTCAGATGGCCCTTTTGACCGGGGGGAAGTGAGACTTCATTGTAGTGCAGATTTCCTTTGCAAGCTTGCTTGGTTGGCCAAAAAGGGCGTATGCGTTTTTTCCTGAACATATTCAGGAAAAAACGCATACGCCCTTTTTGGCCAAGTGCATCATTGTGGACGTTCTGCCTCTTTTCCTATGCTTTCAATGTAATTCCAGTCTACCTCCTGAAATCGGTTTCCTGCAATTCTGCCCCGCTTTCAAGTCCTCTTGGCAGCCTTACTTCAGTATATTTTTGGACGATAGCTGTCATTTATAACTCTGCAGGTTTGTGAATTACAGTGCCCCTGAGCTCCTTTCTTCAACTCGCTTTCTTGTGACCTGGCCGCAACACCACAGGATGGCTTCAGGCCCTAATCTGGTTCTCGCACGGCATGCTGAGCCTTTGGTTAATTCCTCTTCCTGGTGGGAAATGAGAGTTAAAATTGCCCGTCCAGACACCTCCAGCTAGTCTCTCATTGGTTCTCCCTATTCCTGTTCATCTTCCGCAGAAATTGCAAACTGGGCCAAACAGGAGGTTAAAGGCGCTGACTCTCCAAGTGGGGAGAGTGTTAGTAAAGCGTCTGGAATGTTGCACCCGAGTACCAGGGGAGGAAAACTGAGACATATTTGAACACGTCTCCCGTGCACACGGTTGATCATACTCTGGGTTCCACATGCATGTTTTAGCTGAAGGAAGAATACCTTAAACCTGGAGAGTTGAGACCCGTGGAATGGGTACCATGCAATATGACTTCAAAGGGTCTTCATTTGCTCACCGAACCTCTCCAATCCTATCACTGCTGCATTTATGCCCCTGTACACATGCTTCATTCTCTTTCGGAGACATAGCAATCCATAGGTTTTAAGATACTTACTAGTCAGGTACATTCTTAGGCGTTTAATATGCGGTGTTGAGTCCATTTCGTTGAGCAAGGAGTAGCTCTTGTCTATTCCATATTTGGCTTAAGGAACTTTATCTGTGCTCATTTCAATCTCTGGTTTTATGCAGCACCCCAACTCACCTTTCCCCTTAAGCAAGCATAAGTTGGTTTTCTAAATTTGAGACCCTGTTCTGTTCTGTAATTCAGTTCCTGTGTAGCCAAGTTTACATTCCGTGTATTACTGATATCTTATGATGTTTCTTTTTCTGTGTGACTTATTTCAGTTAGAATCATCATACCTGAATCCACTCATTGTGCTGCTAAGGGCCTGATGACATAGATTTCATTGCTGAGTGATATTGCTTTGTAAGTAAATACCACAACTTCTTTATCCATTTTTCACTTTCTGCGATGTTGAAGTTGTACTGTAAACGAGGTTCTTGTAAACAGAGGCGTCCCAAACTTTGGGGTGTCTGTGTCTTTTTGATTTTAATTTCCCTAAGCTATAGGACCATAAGTGGAAGTGCCCTAGGCTCTGTTGCTTTGTTTTTCCGATGTTTCAGGAAACACCATACACTTCTCCAGAGTGTCTGTTGGCAATTTACATCCCGCCCATCAGCATAACAAGGCTCCCAGTTCTCCATGGCCTGTCCTGCCTTTCTGGATTTTACACTTTTTTCAGATGGCCCTTTTGACCGGGGGGAAGTGAGACTTCATTGTAGTGCAGATTTCCTTTGCAAGCTTGCTTGGTTGGCCAAAAAGGGCGTATGCGTTTTTTCCTGAATATATTCAGGAAAAAACGCATACGCCCTTTTTGGCCAAGTGCATCATTGTGGACGTTCTGCCTCTTTTCCTATGCTTTCAATGCAATTCCAGTCTACCTCCTGAAATCGGTTTCCTGCAATTCTGCCCCGCTTTCAAGTCCTCTTGGCAGCCTTACTTCAGTCTATTTTTGGACGATAGCTGTCATTTATAACTCTGCAGGTTTGTGAATTACAGTGCCCCTGAGCTCCTTTCTTCAACTCGCTTTCTTGTGAGCTGGCCGCAACACCGCAGGACGGCTTCAGGCCCTAATCTGGTTCCGGCACGGCACGATGAGCCTTTGGTTATTTCCTCTTCCTGGTGGGAAATGAGAGTTAAATTTGCCCGTCCAGACACCTCCAGCTAGTCTCTCATTGGTTCTCCCTATTCATGTTCATCTTCCGCAGAAATTGCAAACTGGGGCCAAACAGGAGGTTAAAGGGACTGACTCTCCCAGTCGGGAGAGTGTTAGTAAAGCGTCTGGAATGTTGCACCCGAGTACCAGGGGAGGAAAACTGAGACATATTTGAACACGTATCCCGTTCACATGGTTGATCATACTCTGGGTTCCACATGCATGTTTTAGCTGAAGGAAGAATACCTTAATCCTGGAGAGTTGAGACCCGTGTAATGGGTACCATGCAATATGACTTCAAAGGGTCTTCATTTGCTCACCGAACCTCTCCAATCCTATCACTGCTGCGTTTATGTCCCTGTACACACGCTTGATTCTCTTTTGGAGACATAGCAATCCATAGGTTTTAAGATACTTACTAGTCAGGTACATTCTTAGGCGTTTAATATGGGGTGTTGAGTCCATTTCGTTGAGCAAGGAGTAGCTCTTGTCTATTCCATATTTGGCTTAAGGAATTTTATCTGTGCTCATTTCAATCTCTGGTTTTATGCAACACCCCAACTCACCTTTCCCCTTAAGCAAGCATAAGTTGGTTTTCTAAATTTGAGACCCTGTTCTGTTCTGTAATTCAGTTCCTGTGTAGCCAAGTTTACATTCCGTGTATTACTGATATCTTATGATGTTTCTTTTTCTGTGTGACTTATTTCAGTTAGAATCATCGTACCTGAATCCACTCATTGTGCTGCTAAGGGCCTGATGACATTGATTTCATTGCTGAGTGATATTGCTTTGTAAGTAAATACCACAACTTCTTTATCCATTTTTCACTTTCTACGATGTTGAACTTGTACTGTAAACGAGGTTCTTGTAAACAGAGGCGTCCCAAACATTGGGGTGGCTGTGTCTTTTTGATTTTAATTTCCCTAAGCTATAGGACCATAAGTGGAAGTGCCCTAGGCTCTGTTGCTTTGTTTTTTAGATGTTTCAGGAAACACCATACACTTCTCCCGAGTGTCTGTTGGCAATTTACATCCCGCCCATCAGCATAAAAAGGCTCCCAGTTGTCCAGGGCCTGTCCTGCCTTTGTGGATTTTACACTTTTTTCAGATGGCCCTTTTGACCGGGGGGAAGTGAGACTTCATTGTAGTGCAGATTTCCTTTGCAAGCTTGCTTGGTTGGCCAAAAAGGGCGTATGCGTTTTTTCCTGAACATATTCAGGAAAAAACGCATACGCCCTTTTTGGCCAAGTGCATCATTGTGGACGTTCTGCCTCTTTTCCTATGCTTTCAATGTAATTCCAGTCTACCTCCTGAAATCGGTTTCCTGCAATTCTGCCCCGCTTTCAAGTCCTCTTGGCAGCCTTACTTCAGTATATTTTTGGACGATAGCTGTCATTTATAACTCTGCAGGTTTGTGAATTACAGTGCCCCTGAGCTCCTTTCTTCAACTCGCTTTCTTGTGACCTGGCCGCAACACCACAGGATGGCTTCAGGCCCTAATCTGGTTCTCGCACGGCACGCTGAGCCTTTGGTTAATTCCTCTTCCTGGTGGGAAATGAGAGTTAAAATTGCCCGTCCAGACACCTCCAGCTAGTCTCTCATTGGTTCTCCCTATTCCTGTTCATCTTCCGCAGAAATTGCAAACTGGGCCAAACAGGAGGTTAAAGGCGCTGACTCTCCAAGTGGGGAGAGTGTTAGTAAAGCGTCTGGAATGTTGCACCCGAGTACCAGGGGAGGAAAACTGAGACATATTTGAACACGTCTCCCGTGCACACGGTTGATCATACTCTGGGTTCCACATGCATGTTTTAGCTGAAGGAAGAATACCTTAAACCTGGAGAGTTGAGACCCGTGGAATGGGTACCATGCAATATGACTTCAAAGGGTCTTCATTTGCTCACCGAACCTCTCCAATCCTATCACTGCTGCATTTATGCCCCTGTACACATGCTTCATTCTCTTTCGGAGACATAGCAATCCATAGGTTTTAAGATACTTACTAGTCAGGTACATTCTTAGGCGTTTAATATGCGGTGTTGAGTCCATTTCGTTGAGCAAGGAGTAGCTCTTGTCTATTCCATATTTGGCTTAAGGAACTTTATCTGTGCTCATTTCAATCTCTGGTTTTATGCAGCACCCCAACTCACCTTTCCCCTTAAGCAAGCATAAGTTGGTTTTCTAAATTTGAGACCCTGTTCTGTTCTGTAATTCAGTTCCTGTGTAGCCAAGTTTACATTCCGTGTATTACTGATATCTTATGATGTTTCTTTTTCTGTGTGACTTATTTCAGTTAGAATCATCATACCTGAATCCACTCATTGTGCTGCTAAGGGCCTGATGACATAGATTTCATTGCTGAGTGATATTGCTTTGTAAGTAAATACCACAACTTCTTTATCCATTTTTCACTTTCTGCGATGTTGAACTTGTACTGTAAACGAGGTTCTTGTAAACAGAGGCGTCCCAAACTTTGGGGTGTCTGTGTCTTTTTGATTTTAATTTCCCTAAGCTATAGGACCATAAGTGGAAGTGCCCTAGGCTCTGTTGCTTTGTTTTTCCGATGTTTCAGGAAACACCATACACTTCTCCAGAGTGTCTGTTGGCAATTTACATCCCGCCCATCAGCATAACAAGGCTCCCAGTTCTCCATGGCCTGTCCTGCCTTTCTGGATTTTACACTTTTTTCAGATGGCCCTTTTGACCGGGGGGAAGTGAGACTTCATTGTAGTGCAGATTTCCTTTGCAAGCTTGCTTGGTTGGCCAAAAAGGGCGTATGCGTTTTTTCCTGAATATATTCAGGAAAAAACGCATACGCCCTTTTTGGCCAAGTGCATCATTGTGGACGTTCTGCCTCTTTTCCTATGCTTTCAATGCAATTCCAGTCTACCTCCTGAAATCGGTTTCCTGCAATTCTGCCCCGCTTTCAAGTCCTCTTGGCAGCCTTACTTCAGTCTATTTTTGGACGATAGCTGTCATTTATAACTCTGCAGGTTTGTGAATTACAGTGCCCCTGAGCTCCTTTCTTCAACTCGCTTTCTTGTGAGCTGGCCGCAACACCGCAGGACGGCTTCAGGCCCTAATCTGGTTCCGGCACGGCACGATGAGCCTTTGGTTATTTCCTCTTCCTGGTGGGAAATGAGAGTTAAATTTGCCCGTCCAGACACCTCCAGCTAGTCTCTCATTGGTTCTCCCTATTCATGTTCATCTTCCGCAGAAATTGCAAACTGGGGCCAAACAGGAGGTTAAAGGGACTGACTCTCCCAGTCGGGAGAGTGTTAGTAAAGCGTCTGGAATGTTGCACCCGAGTACCAGGGGAGGAAAACTGAGACATATTTGAACACGTATCCCGTTCACATGGTTGATCATACTCTGGGTTCCACATGCATGTTTTAGCTGAAGGAAGAATACCTTAATCCTGGAGAGTTGAGACCCGTGTAATGGGTACCATGCAATATGACTTCAAAGGGTCTTCATTTGCTCACCGAACCTCTCCAATCCTATCACTGCTGCGTTTATGTCCCTGTACACACGCTTGATTCTCTTTTGGAGACATAGCAATCCATAGGTTTTAAGATACTTACTAGTCAGGTACATTCTTAGGCGTTTAATATGGGGTGTTGAGTCCATTTCGTTGAGCAAGGAGTAGCTCTTGTCTATTCCATATTTGGCTTAAGGAATTTTATCTGTGCTCATTTCAATCTCTGGTTTTATGCAACACCCCAACTCACCTTTCCCCTTAAGCAAGCATAAGTTGGTTTTCTAAATTTGAGACCCTGTTCTGTTCTGTAATTCAGTTCCTGTGTAGCCAAGTTTACATTCCGTGTATTACTGATATCTTATGATGTTTCTTTTTCTGTGTGACTTATTTCAGTTAGAATCATCGTACCTGAATCCACTCATTGTGCTGCTAAGGGCCTGATGACATTGATTTCATTGCTGAGTGATATTGCTTTGTAAGTAAATACCACAACTTCTTTATCCATTTTTCACTTTCTACGATGTTGAACTTGTACTGTAAACGAGGTTCTTGTAAACAGAGGCGTCCCAAACATTGGGGTGGCTGTGTCTTTTTGATTTTAATTTCCCTAAGCTATAGGACCATAAGTGGAAGTGCCCTAGGCTCTGTTGCTTTGTTTTTCCGATGTTTCAAGAAACACCATAAACTTCTCTCCTGTGTCTGTTGGCAATTTACATCCCGCCCATCAGCATAACAAGGCTCCCAGTTGTCCAGGGCCTGTCCTGCCTTTGTGGATTTTACACTTTTTTCAGATGGCCCTTTTGACCGGGGGGAAGTGAGACTTCATTGTAGTGCAGATTTCCTTTGCAAGCTTGCTTGGTTGGCCAAAAAGGGCGTATGCGTTTTTTCCTGAACATATTCAGGAAAAAACGCATACGCCCTTTTTGGCCAAGTGCATCATTGTGGACGTTCTGCCTCTTTTCCTATGCTTTCAATGTAATTCCAGTCTACCTCCTGAAATCGGTTTCCTGCAATTCTGCCCCGCTTTCAAGTCCTCTTGGCAGCCTTACTTCAGTATATTTTTGGACGATAGCTGTCATTTATAACTCTGCAGGTTTGTGAATTACAGTGCCCCTGAGCTCCTTTCTTCAACTCGCTTTCTTGTGACCTGGCCGCAACACCACAGGATGGCTTCAGGCCCTAATCTGGTTCTGGCACGGCACGCTGAGCCTTTGGTTAATTCCTCTTCCTGGTGGGAAATGAGAGTTAAAATTGCCCGTCCAGACACCTCCAGCTAGTCTCTCATTGGTTCTCCCTATTCCTGTTCATCTTCCGCAGAAATTGCAAACTGGGCCAAACAGGAGGTTAAAGGCGCTGACTCTCCAAGTGGGGAGAGTGTTAGTAAAGCGTCTGGAATGTTGCACCCGAGTACCAGGGGAGGAAAACTGAGACATATTTGAACACGTCTCCCGTGCACACGGTTGATCATACTCTGGGTTCCACATGCATGTTTTAGCTGAAGGAAGAATACCTTAAACCTGGAGAGTTGAGACCCGTGGAATGGGTACCATGCAATATGACTTCAAAGGGTCTTCATTTGCTCACCGAACCTCTCCAATCCTATCACTGCTGCATTTATGCCCCTGTACACATGCTTGATTCTCTTTCGGAGACATAGCAATCCATAGGTTTTAAGATACTTACTAGTCAGGTACATTCTTAGGCGTTTAATATGCGGTGTTGAGTCCATTTCGTTGAGCAAGGAGTAGCTCTTGTCTATTCCATATTTGGCTTAAGGAACTTTATCTGTGCTCATTTCAATCTCTGGTTTTATGCAGCACCCCAACTCACCTTTCCTCTTAAGCAAGCATAAGTTGGTTTTCTAAATTTGAGACCCTGTTCTGTTCTGTAATTCAGTTCCTGTGTAGCCAAGTTTACATTCCGTGTATTACTGATATCTTATGATGTTTCTTTTTCTGTGTGACTTATTTCAGTTAGAATCATCATACCTGAATCCACTCATTGTGCTGCTAAGGGCCTGATGACATAGATTTCATTGCTGAGTGATATTGCTTTGTAAGTAAATACCACAACTTCTTTATCCATTTTTCACTTTCTGCGATGTTGAACTTGTACTGTAAACGAGGTTCTTGTAAACAGAGGCGTCCCAAACTTTGGGGTGTCTGTGTCTTTTTGATTTTAATTTCCCTAAGCTATAGGACCATAAGTGGAAGTGCCCTAGGCTCTGTTGCTTTGTTTTTCCGATGTTTCAGGAAACACCATACACTTCTCCCGAGTGTCTGTTGGCAATTAACATCCCGCCCATCAGCATAACAAGGCTCCCAGTTCTCCATGGCCTGTCCTGCCTTTCTGGATTTTACACTTTTTTCAGATGGCCCTTTTGACCGGGGGGAAGTGAGACTTCATTGTAGTGCAGATTTCCTTTGCAAGCTTGCTTGGTTGGCCAAAAAGGGCGTATGCGTTTTTTCCTGAATATATTCAGGAAAAAACGCATACGCCCTTTTTGGCCAAGTGCATCATTGTGGACGTTCTGCCTCTTTTCCTATGCTTTCAATGCAATTCCAGTCTACCTCCTGAAATCGGTTTCCTGCAATTCTGCCCCGCTTTCAAGTCCTCTTGGCAGCCTTACTTCAGTATATTTTTGGACGATAGCTGTCATTTATAACTCTGCAGGTTTGTGAATTACAGTGCCCCTGAGCTCCTTTCTTCAACTCGCTTTCTTGTGACCTGGCCGCAACACCGCAGGATGGCTATAGGCTCTAATCTGGTTCCGGCTCGGCACACTGAGCCTTTGGTTAATTCCTCTTCCTGGTGGGAAATGAGAGTTAAATTTGCCCGTCCAGACACCTCCAGCTAGCCTCTCATTGGTTCTCCCTATTCCTGTTCATCTTCCGCAGAAATTGCAAACTGGGCCAAACAGGAGGTTAAAGGGACTGACTCTCCAAGTCGGGAGAATGTTAGTAAAGCGTCAGGAATGTTGCACCTGAGTACCAGGGTACGAAAACTGAGACATATTTGAACACGTCTCCCGATCACATGGTTGATCATACTCTAGATTCCACATGCATGTTTTAGCTGAAGGAAGAATACCTTAAACCTGGGTAGTTGAAACCCGTGGAATGGGTACCATGCAATATGACTTCAAAGGGTCTTCATTTGCTCACCGAACCTCTCCAGTCCTATCACTGCTGCGTTTATGCCCCTGTACACATGCTTGATTCTCTTTCGGAGACATAGCAATCCATAGGTTTTAAGATACTTACTAGTCAGGTACATTCTTAGGCGTTTAATATGCGGTGTTGAGTCCATTTCGTTGAGCAAGGAGTAGCTCTTGTCTATTCCATATTTGGCTTAAGGAACTTTATCTGTGCTCATTTCAATCTCTGGTTTTATGCAGCACCCCAACTCACCTTTCCCCTTAAGCAAGCATAAGTTGGTTTTCTAAATTTGAGACCCTGTTCTGTTCTGTAATTCAGTTCCTGTGTAGCCAAGTTTACATTCCGTGTATTACTGATATCTTATGATGTTTCTTTTTCTGTGTGACTTATTTCAGTTAGAATCATCATACCTGAATCCACTCATTGTGCTGCTAAGGGCCTGATGACGTAGATTTCATTGCTGATTGATATTGCTTTGTAAGTAAATACCACATGTTCTTTATCCATTTTTCACTTTCTGCAATGTTGAACTTGTACTGTAAACGAGGTTCTTGTAAACAGTGGCGTCCCAAACTTTGGGGTGTCTGTGTCTTTTTGATTTTAATTTCCCTAAGCTATAGGACCATAAGTGGAAGTGCCCTAGGCTCTGTTGCTTTGTTTTTCCGATGTTTCAGGAAACACCATAAACTTCTCTCCTGTGTCTGTTGGCAATTTACATCCCGCCCATCAGCATAACAAGGCTCCCAGTTGTCCAGGGCCTGTCCTGCCTTTGTGGATTTTACACTTTTTTCAGATGGCCCTTTTGACCGGGGGGAAGTGAGACTTCATTGTAGTGCAGATTTCCTTTGCAAGCTTGCTTGGTTGGCCAAAAAGGGCGTATGCGTTTTTTCCTGAACATATTCAGGAAAAAACGCATACGCCCTTTTTGGCCAAGTGCATCATTGTGGACGTTCTGCCTCTTTTCCTATGCTTTCAATGTAATTCCAGTCTACCTCCTGAAATCGGTTTCCTGCAATTCTGCCCCGCTTTCAAGTCCTCTTGGCAGCCTTACTTCAGTATATTTTTGGACGATAGCTGTCATTTATAACTCTGCAGGTTTGTGAATTACAGTGCCCCTGAGCTCCTTTCTTCAACTCGCTTTCTTGTGACCTGGCCGCAACACCACAGGATGGCTTCAGGCCCTAATCTGGTTCTGGCACGGCACGCTGAGCCTTTGGTTAATTCCTCTTCCTGGTGGGAAATGAGAGTTAAAATTGCCCGTCCAGACACCTCCAGCTAGTCTCTCATTGGTTCTCCCTATTCCTGTTCATCTTCCGCAGAAATTGCAAACTGGGCCAAACAGGAGGTTAAAGGCGCTGACTCTCCAAGTGGGGAGAGTGTTAGTAAAGCGTCTGGAATGTTGCACCCGAGTACCAGGGGAGGAAAACTGAGACATATTTGAACACGTCTCCCGTGCACACGGTTGATCATACTCTGGGTTCCACATGCATGTTTTAGCTGAAGGAAGAATACCTTAAACCTGGAGAGTTGAGACCCGTGGAATGGGTACCATGCAATATGACTTCAAAGGGTCTTCATTTGCTCACCGAACCTCTCCAATCCTATCACTGCTGCATTTATGCCCCTGTACACATGCTTGATTCTCTTTCGGAGACATAGCAATCCATAGGTTTTAAGATACTTACTAGTCAGGTACATTCTTAGGCGTTTAATATGCGGTGTTGAGTCCATTTCGTTGAGCAAGGAGTAGCTCTTGTCTATTCCATATTTGGCTTAAGGAACTTTATCTGTGCTCATTTCAATCTCTGGTTTTATGCAGCACCCCAACTCACCTTTCCTCTTAAGCAAGCATAAGTTGGTTTTCTAAATTTGAGACCCTGTTCTGTTCTGTAATTCAGTTCCTGTGTAGCCAAGTTTACATTCCGTGTATTACTGATATCTTATGATGTTTCTTTTTCTGTGTGACTTATTTCAGTTAGAATCATCATACCTGAATCCACTCATTGTGCTGCTAAGGGCCTGATGACATAGATTTCATTGCTGAGTGATATTGCTTTGTAAGTAAATACCACAACTTCTTTATCCATTTTTCACTTTCTGCGATGTTGAACTTGTACTGTAAACGAGGTTCTTGTAAACAGAGGCGTCCCAAACTTTGGGGTGTCTGTGTCTTTTTGATTTTAATTTCCCTAAGCTATAGGACCATAAGTGGAAGTGCCCTAGGCTCTGTTGCTTTGTTTTTCCGATGTTTCAGGAAACACCATACACTTCTCCAGAGTGTCTGTTGGCAATTAACATCCCGCCCATCAGCATAACAAGGCTCCCAGTTCTCCATGGCCTGTCCTGCCTTTCTGGATTTTACACTTTTTTCAGATGGCCCTTTTGACCGGGGGGAAGTGAGACTTCATTGTAGTGCAGATTTCCTTTGCAAGCTTGCTTGGTTGGCCAAAAAGGGCGTATGCGTTTTTTCCTGAATATATTCAGGAAAAAACGCATACGCCCTTTTTGGCCAAGTGCATCATTGTGGACGTTCTGCCTCTTTTCCTATGCTTTCAATGCAATTCCAGTCTACCTCCTGAAATCGGTTTCCTGCAATTCTGCCCCGCTTTCAAGTCCTCTTGGCAGCCTTACTTCAGTATATTTTTGGACGATAGCTGTCATTTATAACTCTGCAGGTTTGTGAATTACAGTGCCCCTGAGCTCCTTTCTTCAACTCGCTTTCTTGTGACCTGGCCGCAACACCGCAGGATGGCTATAGGCTCTAATCTGGTTCCGGCTCGGCACACTGAGCCTTTGGTTAATTCCTCTTCCTGGTGGGAAATGAGAGTTAAATTTGCCCGTCCAGACACCTCCAGCTAGTCTCTCATTGGTTCTCCCTATTCCTGTTCATCTTCCGCAGAAATTGCAAACTGGGCCAAACAGGAGGTTAAAGGGACTGACTCTCCAAGTCGTGAGAATGTTAGTAAAGCGTCTGGAATGTTGCACCTGAGTACCAGGGTACGAAAACTGAGACATATTTGAACACGTCTCCCGATCACATGGTTGATCATACTCTAGATTCCACATGCATGTTTTAGCTGAAGGAAGAATACCTTAAACCTGGGTAGTTGAAACCCGTGGAATGGGTACCATGCAATATGACTTCAAAGGGTCTTCATTTGCTCACCGAACCTCTCCAGTCCTATCACTGCTGCGTTTATGCCCCTGTACACATGCTTGATTCTCTTTCGGAGACATAGCAATCCATAGGTTTTAAGATACTTACTAGTCAGGTACATTCTTAGGCGTTTAATATGCGGTGTTGAGTCCATTTCGTTGAGCAAGGAGTAGCTCTTGTCTATTCCATATTTGGCTTAAGGAACTTTATCTGTGCTCATTTCAATCTCTGGTTTTATGCAGCACCCCAACTCACCTTTCCCCTTAAGCAAGCATAAGTTGGTTTTCTAAATTTGAGACTCTGTTCTGTTCTGTAATTCAGTTCCTGTGTAGCCAAGTTTACATTCCGTGTATTACTGATATCTTATGATGTTTCTTTTTCTGTGTGACTTATTTCAGTTAGAATCATCATACCTGAATCCACTCATTGTGCTGCTAAGGGCCTGATGACGTAGATTTCATTGCTGATTGATATTGCTTTGTAAGTAAATACCACATGTTCTTTATCCATTTTTCACTTTCTGCAATGTTGAACTTGTACTGTAAACGAGGTTCTTGTAAACAGTGGCGTCCCAAACTTTGGGGTGTCTGTGTCTTTTTGATTTTAATTTCCCTAAGCTATAGGACCATAAGTGGAAGTGCCCTAGGCTCTGTTGCTTTGTTTTTCCGATGTTTCAGGAAACACCATACACTTCTCTCCTGTGTCTGTTGGCAATTTACATCCCGCCCATCAGCATAACAAGGCTCCCAGTTGTCCAGGGCCTGTCCTGCCTTTGTGGATTTTACACTTTTTTCAGATGGCCCTTTTGACCGGGGGGAAGTGAGACTTCATTGTAGTGCAGATTTCCTTTGCAAGCTTGCTTGGTTGGCCAAAAAGGGTGTATGCGTTTTTTCCTGAACATATTCAGGAAAAAACGCATACGCCCTTTTTGGCCAAGTGCATCATTGTGGACGTTCTGCCTCTTTTCCTATGCTTTCAATGTAATTCCAGTCTACCTCCTGAAATCGGTTTCCTGCAATTCTGCCCCGCTTTCAAGTCCTCTTGGCAGCCTTACTTCAGTATATTTTTGGACGATAGCTGTCATTTATAACTCTGCAGGTTTGTGAATTACAGTGCCCCTGAGCTCCTTTCTTCAACTCGCTTTCTTGTGACCTGGCCGCAACACCACAGGATGGCTTCAGGCCCTAATCTGGTTCTCGCACGGCACGCTGAGCCTTTGGTTAATTCCTCTTCCTGGTGGGAAATGAGAGTTAAAATTGCCCGTCCAGACACCTCCAGCTAGTCTCTCATTGGTTCTCCCTATTCCTGTTCATCTTCCGCAGAAATTGCAAACTGGGCCAAACAGGAGGTTAAAGGCGCTGACTCTCCAAGTGGGGAGAGTGTTAGTAAAGCGTCTGGAATGTTGCACCCGAGTACCAGGGGAGGAAAACTGAGACATATTTGAACACGTCTCCCGTGCACACGGTTGATCATACTCTGGGTTCCACATGCATGTTTTAGCTGAAGGAAGAATACCTTAAACCTGGAGAGTTGAGACCCGTGGAATGGGTACCATGCAATATGACTTCAAAGGGTCTTCATTTGCTCACCGAACCTCTCCAATCCTATCACTGCTGCATTTATGCCCCTGTACACATGCTTCATTCTCTTTCGGAGACATAGCAATCCATAGGTTTTAAGATACTTACTAGTCAGGTACATTCTTAGGCGTTTAATATGGGGTGTTGAGTCCATTTCGTTGAGCAAGGAGTAGCTCTTGTCTATTCCATATTTGGCTTAAGGAACTTTATCTGTGCTCATTTCAATCTCTGGTTTTATGCAGCACCCCAACTCACCTTTCCCCTTAAGCAAGCATAAGTTGGTTTTCTAAATTTGAGACCCTGTTCTGTTCTGTAATTCAGTTCCTGTGTAGCCAAGTTTACATTCCGTGTATTACTGATATCTTATGATGTTTCTTTTTCTGTGTGACTTATTTCAGTTAGAATCATCATACCTGAATCCACTCATTGTGCTGCTAAGGGCCTGATGACATAGATTTCATTGCTGAGTGATATTGCTTTGTAAGTAAATACCACAACTTCTTTATCCATTTTTCACTTTCTGCGATGTTGAACTTGTACTGTAAACGAGGTTCTTGTAAACAGAGGCGTCCCAAACTTTGGGGTGTCTGTGTCTTTTTGATTTTAATTTCCCTAAGCTATAGGACCATAAGTGGAAGTGCCCTAGGCTCTGTTGCTTTGTTTTTCCGATGTTTCAGGAAACACCATACACTTCTCCAGAGTGTCTGTTGGCAATTTACATCCCGCCCATCAGCATAACAAGGCTCCCAGTTCTCCATGGCCTGTCCTGCCTTTCTGGATTTTACACTTTTTTCAGATGGCCCTTTTGACCGGGGGGAAGTGAGACTTCATTGTAGTGCAGATTTCCTTTGCAAGCTTGCTTGGTTGGCCAAAAAGGGCGTATGCGTTTTTTCCTGAATATATTCAGGAAAAAACGCATACGCCCTTTTTGGCCAAGTGCATCATTGTGGACGTTCTGCCTCTTTTCCTATGCTTTCAATGCAATTCCAGTCTACCTCCTGAAATCGGTTTCCTGCAATTCTGCCCCGCTTTCAAGTCCTCTTGGCAGCCTTACTTCAGTATATTTTTGGACGATAGCTGTCATTTATAACTCTGCAGGTTTGTGAATTACAGTGCCCCTGAGCTCGTTTCTTCAACTCGCTTTTTTGTGAGCTGGCCGCAACACCGCAGGACGGCTTCAGGCCCTAATCTGGTTCCGGCACGGCACGATGAGCCTTTGGTTATTTCCTCTTCCTGGTGGGAAATGAGAGTTAAATTTGCCCGTCCAGACACCTCCAGCTAGTCTCTCATTGGTTCTCCCTATTCCTGTTCATCTTCCGCAGAAATTGCAAACTGGGGCCAAACAGGAGGTTAAAGGGACTGACTCTCCCAGTCGGGAGAGTGTTAGTAAAGCGTCTGGAATGTTGCACCCGAGTACCAGGGGAGGAAAACTGAGACATATTTGAACACGTATCCCGTTCACATGGTTGATCATACTCTGGGTTCCACATGCATGTTTTAGCTGAAGGAAGAATACCTTAATCCTGGAGAGTTGAGACCCGTGTAATGGGTACCATGCAATATGACTTCAAAGGGTCTTCATTTGCTCACCGAACCTCTCCAATCCTATCACTGCTGCGTTTATGTCCCTGTACACACGCTTGATTCTCTTTTGGAGACATAGCAATCCATAGGTTTTAAGATACTTACTAGTCAGGTACATTCTTAGGCGTTTAATATGGGGTGTTGAGTCCATTTCGTTGAGCAAGGAGTAGCTCTTGTCTATTCCATATTTGGCTTAAGGAATTTTATCTGTGCTCATTTCAATCTCTGGTTTTATGCAACACCCCAACTCACCTTTCCCCTTAAGCAAGCATAAGTTGGTTTTCTAAATTTGAGACCCTGTTCTGTTCTGTAATTCAGTTCCTGTGTAGCCAAGTTTACATTCCGTGTATTACTGATATCTTATGATGTTTCTTTTTCTGTGTGACTTATTTCAGTTAGAATCATCGTACCTGAATCCACTCATTGTGCTGCTAAGGGCCTGATGACATTGATTTCATTGCTGAGTGATATTGCTTTGTAAGTAAATACCACAACTTCTTTATCCATTTTTCACTTTCTACGATGTTGAACTTGTACTGTAAACGAGGTTCTTGTAAACAGAGGCGTCCCAAACATTGGGGTGGCTGTGTCTTTTTGATTTTAATTTCCCTAAGCTATAGGACCATAAGTGGAAGTGCCCTAGGCTCTGTTGCTTTGTTTTTTAGATGTTTCAGGAAACACCATACACTTCTCCCGAGTGTCTGTTGGCAATTTACATCCCGCCCATCAGCATAAAAAGGCTCCCAGTTCTCCATGGCCTGTCCTGCCTTTCTGGATTTTACACTTTTTTCAGATGGCCCTTTTGACCGGGGGGAAGTGAGACTTCATTGTTGTGCAGATTTCCTTTGCAAGCTTGCTTGGTTGGCCAAAAAGTGCGTATGCGTTTTTCCTGAATATATTCAGGAAAAAACGCATACGCCCTTTTTGGCCAAGTGCATCACTGTGGACGTTCTGCCTCTTTTCCTATGCTTTCAATGCAATTCCAGTCTACCTCCTGAAATCGGTTTCCTGCAATTGTGCCCCGCTTTCAAGTCCTCTTGGCAGCCTTACTTCAGTATATTTTTGGACGATAGCTGTCATTTATAACTCTGCAGGCTTGTGAATTACAGTGCCTCTGAGCTCCTTTCTTCAACTCGCCTTCTTGTGACCTGGCCGCAACACCGCAGGATGGTTTCAGGCCCTAATCTGGTTCCGGCACGGCACGCTGAGCCTTTGGTTATTTCCTTTTCCTGGTGGGAAATGAGAGTTAAATTTGCCCGTCCAGACACCTCCAGCTAGTCTCTCATTGGTTCTCCCTATTCCTGTTCATCTTCCGCAGAAATTGCAAACTGGGCCAAACAGGAGTTTAAAGGCGCTGACTCTCCAAGTGGGGAGAGTGTTAGTAAAGCATCTTGAATGTTTCACCCGAGTACCAGGGGAGGAAAACTGAGACATATTTGAACACGTCTCCCGTTCACACAGTTGATCATACTCTGGGTTCCACATGCATGTTTTAGCTGAAGGAAGAATACCTTAAACCTGGAGAGTTGAGACCTCTGTAATGGGTACCATGCAATATGACTTCAAAGGGTCTTCATTTGTTCACCGAAACTCTGCAATCCTATCACTGCTGCGTTTATGCCCCTGTACACATGCTTGATTCTCTTTCGGAAACATAGCAATCCATAGGTTTTAAGATACTTACTAGTCAGGTACATTCTTAGGCGTTTAATATGGGGTGTTGTGTCCATTTCGTTGAGCAAGGAGTAGCTCTGGTCTATTCCATATTTGGCTTAAGGAACTTTATCTGTGCTCATTTCAATCTCTGGTTCTATGCAGCACCCCAACTCACCTTTCCCCTTAAGCAAGCATAAGTTGGTTTTCTAAATTTGAGACCCTGTTCTGTTCTGTAATTCAGTTCCTGTGTAGCCAAGTTTACATTCCGTGTATTAGTGATATCTTATGATGTTTCTTTTTCTGTGTGACTTATTTCAGTTAGAATCATCGTACCTGAATCCACTCATTATGCTGCTATGGTCCTGATGACATAGATTTCATTGCTGAGTGATACTGCATTGTACGTAAGTAGCACAAGTTCTTTATCCATTTTTCCCTTTCTGCGATATTGAACTTGTACTGTAAACGAGGTTCTTGTAAACAGAGGCATCCCAATCTTTGGGTGGCTGTGTCTTTTTGATTTTAATTTCCCTAAGCTATAGGACCATAAGTGGAAGTGCCCTTGGCTCTGTTGCTTTGTTTTTTAGATGTTTCAGGAAACACCATACACTTCTCCCTAGTGTCTGTTTGCAATGTACATCCCGCCCATCAGCATAACAAGGCTCCCAGTTCTCCATGGCCTGTCCTGCCTTTCTGGATTTTACACTTTTTTCAGATGGCCCTTTTGACCGGGGGGAAGTGAGACTTCATTGTAGTGCAGATTTCCTTTGCAAGCTTGCTTGGTTGGCCAAAAAGGGCGTATGCGTTTTTTCCTGAATATATTCAGGAAAAAACGCATACGCCCTTTTTGGCCAAGTGCATCATTGTGGACGTTCTGCCTCTTTTCCTATGCTTTCAATGCAATTCCAGTCTACCTCCTGAAATCGGTTTCCGGCAATTCTGCCCCGCTTTCAAGTCCTCTTGGCAGCCTTACTTCAGTATATTTTTGGACGATAGCTGTCATTTATAACTCTGCAGGTTTGTGAATTACAGTGCCCCTAAGCTCCTTTCTTCAACTCGCTTTCTTGTGAGCTGGCCGCAAACCGCAGGATGGCTTCAGGCCCTAATCTGGTTCCGGCACGGCACGCTGAGCCTTTGGTTAATTCCTCTTCCTGGTGGGAAATGAGAGTTAAATTTGCCCGTCCAGACACCTCCAGCTAGTCTCTCATTGGTTCTCGTTATTCCTGTTCATCTTCCGCAGAAATTGCAAACTGGGCCAAACAGGAGGTTAAAGGGACTGACTCTCCAAGTGGGGAGAGTGTTAGTAAAGCGTCTGGAATGTTGCACCCGAGTACCAGGGGAGGAAAACTGAGACATATTTGAACACGTCTCCCGATCACATGGTTGATCATACTCTAGGTTCCACATGCATGTTTTAGCTGAAGGAAGAATACCTTAAACATGGGTAGTTGAAACCCGTGGAATGGGTACCATGCAATATGACTTCAAAGGGTCTTCATTTGCTCACCGAACCTCTCCAATCCTATCACTGCTGCGTTTATGCCCCTGTACACATGCTTGATTCTCTTTCGGAGACATAGCAATCCATAGGTTTTAAGATACTTACTAGTCAGGTACATTCTTAGGCGTTTAATATGGGGTGTTGAGTCCATTTCATTGAGCAAGGAGTAGCTCTTGTCTATTCCATATTTGGCTTAAGGAACTTTATCTGTGCTCATTTCAATCTCTGGTTTTATGCAGCACCCCAACTCACCTTTACCCTTAAGCAAGCATAAGTTGGTTTTCTAAATTTGAGACCCTGTTCTGTTTTGGAATTCAGTTCCTGTGTAGCCAAGTTTACATTCCGTGTATTAGTGATATCTTATGATGTTTCTTTTTCTGTGTGACTTATTTCAGTTAGAATCATCGTACCTGAATCCACTCATTATGCTGCTACGGGCCTGATGACATAGATTTCATTGCTGAGTGATACTGCATTGTACGTAAGTACCACAAGTTCTTTATCCATTTTTCACTTTCTGTGATATTGAACTTGTATGGTAAACGAGGTTCTTGTAAACAGAGGCGTCCCAAACTTTGGGGTGGCTGTGTCTTTTTGATTTTAATTTCCCTAAGCTATAGGACCATAAGTGGAAGTGTCCTAGGCTCTGTTGCTTTGTTTTTTAGATGTTTCAGGAAACACCATACACTTCTCCTGAGTGTCTGTTGGCAATTTACATCCCGCCCATCAGCATAACAAGGCTCCCAGTTCTCCATGGCCTATCCTGCCTTTCTGGATTTTACACTTTTTTCAGATGGCCCTTTTGACCGGGGGGAAGTGAGACTTCATTGTAGTGCAGATTTCCTTTGCAAGCTTGCTTGGTTGGCCAAAAAGGGCATATGCGTTTTTTCCTGAATATATTCAGGAAAAAACGCATACGCACTTTTTGGCCAAGTGCATCATTGTGGACGTTCTGCCTCTTTTCCTATGCTTTCAATGCAATTCCAATCTACCTCCTGAAATCGGTTTCTTGCAATTCTGCCCCGCTTTCAAGTCCTCTTGGCAGCCTTACTTCAGTATATTTTTGGACAATAGCTGTCATTTATAACTCTGCAGGTTTGTGAATTACAGTGCCCCTGAGCTCCGTTCTTTAACTCGCTTTCTTTTGAGCTGGCTGCAACACCGCAGGATGGCTTCAGGCCCTAATCTGGTTCCGGGACGGCACCCTGAGCCTTGTGTTATTTCCACTTCCTGGTGGGAAATGAGAGTTAAATTTGCACGTCCAGACACCTCCAGCTAGTCTCTCATTGGTTCTCGCTATTCCTGTTCATCTTCCGCAGAAATTGCAAACTGGGCCAAACAGGAGGTTAAAGGCGCTGACTCTCCAAGTGGGGAGAGTGTTAGTAAAGCGTCTGGAATGTTGCACCCGAGTTCCAGGGGAGGAAAACTGAGACATATTTGAACACGTCTCCCGTTCACACGGTTGATCATACTCTGGGTTCCACATGCATGTTTTAGCTGAAGGAAGAATACCTTAAACCTGGAGAGTTGAGACCCGTGGAATGGGTACCATGCAATATGACTTCAAAGGGTCTTCATTTGCTCACCGAACCTCTCCAATCCTATCACTGCTGCGTTTATGTCCCTGTACACACGCTTGATTCTCTTTTGGAGACATAGCAATCCATAGGTTTTAAGATACTTACTAGTCAGGTACATTCTGAGGCGTTTAATATGGGGTGTTGAGTCCATTTCGTTGAGCAAGGAGTAGCTCTTGTCTATTCCATATTTGGCTTAAGGAACTTTATCTGTGCTCATTTCAATCTCTGGTTTTATGCAGCACCCCAACTCACCTTTCCCCTTAAGCAAGCATAAGTTGGTTTTCTAAATTTGAGACCCTGTTCTGTTCTGTAATTCAGTTCCTGTGTAGCCAAGTTTACATTCCGTGTATTACTGATATCTTATGATGTTTCTTTTTCTGTGTGATTTATTTCAGTTAGAATCATCATACCTGAATCCACTCATTGTGCTGCTAACGGCCTGATGACATAGATTTCATTGCTGAGTGATATTGCTTTGTAAGTAAATACCACAACTTCTTTATTCATTTTTCACTTTCTGTGATGTTGAACTTGTACTGTAAACGAGGTTCCTGTAAACAGAGGCGTCCCAAACTTTGGGGTGGCTGTGTCTTTTTGATTTTAATTTCCCTAAGCTATAGGACCATAAGTGGAAGTGCCCTAGGCTCTGTTGCTTTGTATTTTAGATGTTTCAGGAAACACCATACACTTCTCCCGAGTGTCTGTTGGCAATTTACATCCCGCCCATCAGCATAAAAAGGCTCCCAGTTCTCCATGGCCTGTCCTGCCTTTCTGGATTTTACACTTTTTTCAGATGGCCCTTTTGACCGGGGGGAAGTGAGACTTCATTGTAGTGCAGATTTCCTTTGCAAGCTTGCTTGGTTGGCCAAAAAGGGCGTATGCGTTTTTCCTGAATATATTCAGGAAAAAACGCATACGCCCTTTTTGGCCAAGTGCATCACTGTGGACGTTCTGCCTCTTTTCCTATGCTTTCAATGCAATTCCAGTCTACCTCCTGAAATCGGTTTCCTGCAATTGTGCCCCGCTTTCAAGTCCTCTTGGCAGCCTTACTTCAGTATATTTTTGGACGATAGCTGTCATTTATAACTCTGCAGGCTTGTGAATTACAGTGCCTCTGAGCTCCTTTCTTCAACTCGCCTTCTTGTGACCTGGCCGCAACACCGCAGGATGGTTTCAGGCCCTAATCTGGTTCCGGCACGGCACGCTGAGCCTTTGGTTATTTCCTTTTCCTGGTGGGAAATGAGAGTTAAATTTGCCCGTCCAGACACCTCCAGCTAGTCTCTCATTGGTTCTCCCTATTCCTGTTCATCTTCCGCAGAAATTGCAAACTGGGCCAAACAGGAGTTTAAAGGCGCTGACTCTCCAAGTGGGGAGAGTGTTAGTAAAGCATCTTGAATGTTTCACCCGAGTACCAGGGGAGGAAAACTGAGACATATTTGAACACGTCTCCCGTTCACACAGTTGATCATACTCTGGGTTCCACATGCATGTTTTAGCTGAAGGAAGAATACCTTAAACCTGGAGAGTTGAGACCTCTGTAATGGGTACCATGCAATATGACTTCAAAGGGTCTTCATTTGTTCACCGAAACTCTGCAATCTTATCACTGCTGCGTTTATGCCCCTGTACACATGCTTGATTCTCTTTCGGAAACATAGCAATCCATAGGTTTTAAGATACTTACTAGTCAGGTACATTCTTAGGCGTTTAATATGGGGTGTTGTGTCCATTTCGTTGAGCAAGGAGTAGCTCTGGTCTATTCCATATTTGGCTTAAGGAACTTTATCTGTGCTCATTTCAATCTCTGGTTCTATGCAGCACCCCAACTCACCTTTCCCCTTAAGCAAGCATAAGTTGGTTTTCTAAATTTGAGACCCTGTTCTGTTCTGTAATTCAGTTCCTGTGTAGCCAAGTTTACATTCCGTGTATTAGTGATATCTTATGATGTTTCTTTTTCTGTGTGACTTATTTCAGTTAGAATCATCGTACCTGAATCCACTCATTATGCTGCTATGGGCCTGATGACATAGATTTCATTGCTGAGTGATACTGCATTGTACGTAAGTAGCACAAGTTCTTTATCCATTTTTCCCTTTCTGCGATATTGAACTTGTACTGTAAACGAGGTTCTTGTAAACAGAGGCATCCCAATCTTTGGGTGGCTGTGTCTTTTTGATTTTAATTTCCCTAAGCTATAGGACCATAAGTGGAAGTGCCCTTGGCTCTGTTGCTTTGTTTTTTAGATGTTTCAGGAAACACCATACACTTCTCCCTAGTGTCTGTTTGCAATGTACATCCCGCCCATCAGCATAACAAGGCTCCCAGTTCTCCATGGCCTGTCCTGCCTTTCTGGATTTTACACTTTTTTCAGATGGCCCTTTTGACCGGGGGGAAGTGAGACTTCATTGTAGTGCAGATTTCCTTTGCAAGCTTGCTTGGTTGGCCAAAAAGGGCGTATGCGTTTTTTCCTGAATATATTCAGGAAAAAACGCATACGCCCTTTTTGGCCAAGTGCATCATTGTGGACGTTCTGCCTCTTTTCCTATGCTTTCAATGCAATTGCAGTCTACCTCCTGAAATCGGTTTCCTGCAATTCTGCCCCGCTTTCAAGTCCTCTTGGCAGCCTTACTTCAGTCTATTTTTGGACGATAGCTGTCATTTATAACTCTGCAGGTTTGTGAATTACAGTGCCCCTGAGCTCCTTTCTTCAACTCGCTTTCTTGTGAGCTGGCCGCAAACCGCAGGATGGCTTCAGGCCCTAATCTGGTTCCGGCACGGCACGCTGAGCCTTTGGTTAATTCCTCTTCCTGGTGGGAAATGAGAGTTAAATTTGCCCGTCCAGACACCTCCAGCTAGTCTCTCATTGGTTCTCGTTATTCCTGTTCATCTTCCGCAGAAATTGCAAACTGGGCCAAACAGGAGGTTAAAGGGACTGACTCTCCAAGTGGGGAGAGTTTTAGTAAAGCGTCTGGAATGTTGCACCCGAGTACCAGGGGAGGAAAACTGAGACATATTTGAACACGTCTCCCGATCACATGGTTGATCATACTCTAGGTTCCACATGCATGTTTTAGCTGAAGGAAGAATACCTTAAACATGGGTAGTTGAAACCCGTGGAATGGGTACCATGCAATATGACTTCAAAGGGTCTTCATTTGCTCACCGAACCTCTGCAATCCTATCACTGCTGCGTTTATGCCCCTGTACACATGCTTGATTCTCTTTCGGAGACATAGCAATCCATAGGTTTTAAGATACTTACTAGTCAGGTACATTCTTAGGCGTTTAATATGGGGTGTTGAGTCCATTTCATTGAGCAAGGAGTAGCTCTTGTCTATTCCATATTTGGCTTAAGGAACTTTATCTGTGCTCATTTCAATCTCTGGTTTTATGCAGCACCCCAACTCACCTTTACCCTTAAGCAAGCATAAGTTGGTTTTCTAAATTTGAGACCCTGTTCTGTTTTGGAATTCAGTTCCTGTGTAGCCAAGTTTACATTCCGTGTATTAGTGATATCTTATGATGTTTCTTTTTCTGTGTGACTTATTTCAGTTAGAATCATCGTACCTGAATCCACTCATTATGCTGCTACGGGCCTGATGACATAGATTTCATTGCTGAGTGATACTGCATTGTACGTAAGTACCACAAGTTCTTTATCCATTTTTCACTTTCTGTGATATTGAACTTGTATGGTAAACGAGGTTCTTGTAAACAGAGGCGTCCCAAACTTTGGGGTGGCTGTGTCTTTTTGATTTTAATTTCCCTAAGCTATAGGACCATAAGTGGAAGTGTCCTAGGCTCTGTTGCTTTGTTTTTTAGATGTTTCAGGAAACACCATACACTTCTCCTGAGTGTCTGTTGGCAATTTACATCCCGCCCATCAGCATAACAAGGCTCCCAGTTCTCCATGGCCTATCCTGCCTTTCTGGATTTTACACTTTTTTCAGATGGCCCTTTTGACCGGGGGGAAGTGAGACTTCATTGTAGTGCAGATTTCCTTTGCAAGCTTGCTTGGTTGGCCAAAAAGGGCATATGCGTTTTTTCCTGAATATATTCAGGAAAAAACGCATACGCACTTTTTGGCCAAGTGCATCATTGTGGACGTTCTGCCTCTTTTCCTATGCTTTCAATGCAATTCCAATCTACCTCCTGAAATCGGTTTCTTGCAATTCTGCCCCGCTTTCAAGTCCTCTTGGCAGCCTTACTTCAGTATATTTTTGGACAATAGCTGTCATTTATAACTCTGCAGGTTTGTGAATTACAGTGCCCCTGAGCTCCGTTCTTTAACTCGCTTTCTTTTGAGCTGGCTGCAACACCGCAGGATGGCTTCAGGCCCTAATCTGGTTCCGGGACGGCACCCTGAGCCTTGTGTTATTTCCACTTCCTGGTGGGAAATGAGAGTTAAATTTGCACGTCCAGACACCTCCAGCTAGTCTCTCATTGGTTCTCGCTATTCCTGTTCATCTTCCGCAGAAATTGCAAACTGGGCCAAACAGGAGGTTAAAGGCGCTGACTCTCCAAGTGGGGAGAGTGTTAGTAAAGCGTCTGGAATGTTGCACCCGAGTTCCAGGGGAGGAAAACTGAGACATATTTGAACACGTCTCCCGTTCACACGGTTGATCATACTCTGGGTTCCACATGCATGTTTTAGCTGAAGGAAGAATACCTTAAACCTGGAGAGTTGAGACCCGTGGAATGGGTACCATGCAATATGACTTCAAAGGGTCTTCATTTGCTCACCGAACCTCTCCAATCCTATCACTGCTGCGTTTATGTCCCTGTACACACGCTTGATTCTCTTTTGGAGACATAGCAATCCATAGGTTTTAACATACTTACTAGTCAGGTACATTCTGAGGCGTTTAATATGGGGTGTTGAGTCCATTTCGTTGAGCAAGGAGTAGCTCTTGTCTATTCCATATTTGGCTTAAGCAACTTTATCTGTGCTCATTTCAATCTCTGGTTTTATGCAGCACCCCAACTCACCTTTCCCCTTAAGCAAGCATAAGTTGGTTTTCTAAATTTGAGACCCTGTTCTGTTCTGTAATTCAGTTCCTGTGTAGCCAAGTTTACATTCCGTGTATTACTGATATCTTATGATGTTTCTTTTTCTGTGTGATTTATTTCAGTTAGAATCATCATACCTGAATCCACTCATTGTGCTGCTAACGGCCTGATGACATAGATTTCATTGCTGAGTGATATTGCTTTGTAAGTAAATACCACAACTTCTTTATTCATTTTTCACTTTCTGTGATGTTGAACTTGTACTGTAAACGAGGTTCCTGTAAACAGAGGCGTCCCAAACTTTGGGGTGGCTGTGTCTTTTTGATTTTAATTTCCCTAAGCTATAGGACCATAAGTGGAAGTGCCCTAGGCTCTGTTGCTTTGTATTTTAGATGTTTCAGGAAACACCATACACTTCTCCCGAGTGTCTGTTGGCAATTTACATCCCGCCCATCAGCATAACAAGGCTCCCAGTTCTCCATGGCCTGTCCTGCCTTTCTGGATTTTACACTTTTTTCAGATGGCCCTTTTGACCGGGGGGAAGTGAGACTTCATTGTAGTGCAGATTTCCTTTGCAAGCTTGCTTGGTTGGCCAAAAAGGGCGTATGCGTTTTTTCCTGAATATATTCAGGAAAAAACGCATACGCCCTTTTTGGCCAAGTGCATCATTGTGGACGTTCTGCCTCTTTTCCTATGCTTTCAATGCAATTCCAGTCTACCTCCTGAAATCGGTTTCCTGCAATTCTGCCCCGCTTTCAAGTCCTCTTGGCAGCCTTACTTCAGTCTATTTTTGGACGATAGCTGTCATTTGTAACTCTGCAGGTTTGTGAATTACAGTGCCCCTGATCTCCTTTCTTCAACTCGCTTTCTTGTGAGCTGGCCGCAACACCGCAGGATGGCTTCAGGCCCTAATCTGGTTCCGGCACGGCACGCTGAGCCATTGGTTATTTCCTCTTCCTGGTGGGAAATGAGAGTTAAATTTGCCCGTCCAGACACCTCTAGCTAGTCTCTCATTGGTTCTCCCTATCCCTGTTCATCTTCCGCAGAAATTGCAAACTGGGCCAAACAGGAGGTTAAAGGCGCTGACTCTCCAAGTGGGGAGAGTGTTAGTAAAGCGTCTGGAATGTTGCACCCGAGTACCAGGGGAGGAAAACTGAGACATATTTGAACACGTCTCCCGTTCACACGGTTGATCATACTCTGGGTTCCACATGCATGTTTTAGCTGAAGGAAGAATACCTTAAACCTTGGTAGTTGAAACCCGTGGAATGGGTACCATGCAATATGACTTCAAAGGGTCTTCATTTGCTCACCGAACCTCTCCAATCCTATCACTGCTGCGTTTATGCCCCTGTACACATGCTTGATTCTCTTTCGGAGACATAGCAATCCATAGGTTTTAAGATACTTACTAGTCAGGTACATTCTTAGGCGTTTAATATGGGGTGTTGAGTCCATTTCGTTGAGCAAGGAGTAGCTCTTGTCTATTCCATATTTGGCTTAAGGAACTTTATCTGTGCTCATTTCAATCTCTGGTTTTATGCAGCTCCCCAACTCACCTTTACCCTTAAGCAAGCATAAGTTGGTTTTCTAAATTTGAGACTCTGTTCTGTTTTAGAATTCAGTTCCTGTGTAGCCTAGTTTACATTCCGTGTATTAGTGATATCTTATGATGTTTCTTTTTCTGTGTGACTTATTTCAGTTAGAATCATTGTACCTGAATCCACTCATTATGCTGCTAAGGGCCTGATGACATAGATTTCATTGCTGAGTGATACTGCATTGTACGTAAGTAGCACAAGTTCTTTATCCATTTTTCACTTTCTGTGATATTGAACTTGTACGGTAAACGAGGTTCTTGTAAACAGAGGCGTCCCAAACTTTGGGGTGGCTGTGTCTTTTTGATTTTAATTTCCCTAAGCTATAGGACCATAAGTGGAAGTGCCCTAGGCTCTGTTGCTTTGTTTTTTAGATGTTTCAGGAAACACCATACACTTCTCCCGAGTGTTTGTTGGCAATTTACATCCCGCCCATCAGCATAACAAGGCTCCCAGTTCTCCATGGCCTGTCCTGCCTTTCTGGATTTTACACTTTTTTCAGATGGCCCTTTTGACCGGGGGGAAGTGAGACTTCATTGTAGTGCAGATTTCCTTTGCAAGCTTGCTTGCTTGGCCAAAAAGGGCGTATGCGTTTTTTCCTGAATATATTCAGGAAAAAACGCATACGCCCTTTTTGGCCAAGTGCATCATTGTGGACGTTCTGCCTCTTTTCCTATGCTTTCAATGCAATTCCAGTTTACCTCCTGAAATCGGTTTCCTGCAATTCTGCCCCGCTTTCAAGTCTTCTTGGCAGCCTTACTTCAGTCTATTTTTGGACGATAGCTGTCATTTATAACTCTGCATGTTTGTCAATTACAGTGCTCCAGAGCTCCTTTCTTCAACTCGCTTTTTTTGAGCTGGCCGCAACACCGCAGGATGGCTTCAGGCACTAATCTGGTTCCGGCACGGCACGCTGAGCCTTTGGTTATTTCCTCTTCCTGGTGGGAAATGAGAGTTAAATTTGCCCGTCCAGACACCTCCAGCTAGTCTCTCATTGGTTCTTGCTATTCCTGTTCATCTTCCGCAGAAATTGCAAACTGGGCCAAACAGGAGGTTAAAGGCGCTGACTCTCCAAGTGGGGAGAGTGTTAGTAAAGCGTCTGGAATGTTGCACCCGAGTACCAGGGGAGGAAAACTGAGACATATTTGAACACGTCTCCCGTTCACACGGTTGATCATACTCTGGGTTCCACATGCATGTTTTAGCTGAAGGAAGAATACCTTAAACCTGGAGAGTTGAGACCCGTGTAATGGGTACCATGCAATATGACTTCAAAGGGTCTTCATTTGCTCACCGAACCTCTCCAATCCTATCACTGCTGCGTTTATGCCCCTGTACACATGCTTGATTCTCTTTCGGAGACATAGCAATCCATAGGTTTTAAGATACTTACTAGTCAGGTACATTCTTAGGCGTTTAATATGGGGTGTTGAGTCCATTTCGTTGAGCAAGGAGTAGCTCTTGTCTATTCCATATTTGGCTTAAGTAATTTTATCTGTGCTCATTTCAATCTCTGGTTTTATGCAGCACCCCAACTCACCTTTTCCCTTAAGCAAGCATAAGTTGGTTTTCTAAATTTGAGACCCTGTTCTGTTTTGGAATTCAGTTCCTGTGTAGCCAAGTTTACATTCCGTGTATTACTGATATCTTATGATGTTTCTTTTTCTGTGTGACTTATTTCAGGTAGAATCATCATACCTGAATCCACTCATTGTGCTGCTACGGGCCTGATGACATAGATTTCATTGCTGAGTGATATTGCTTTGTAAGTAAATACCACAACTTCTTTATCCATTTTTCACTTTCTGCGATGTTGAACTTGTACTGTAAACGAGGTTCTTGTAAACAGAGCCGTTCCAAACTTTGGGGTGGCTGTGTCTTTTTGATTTTAATTTCCCTAAGCTATAGGACCATAAGTGGAAGTGCCCTAGGCTCTGTTGCTTTGTTTTTTAGATGTTTCAGGAAACACCATACACTTCTCCCGAGTGTCTGTTGGCAATTTACATCCCGCCCATCAGCATAACAAGGCTCCCAGTTCTCCATGGCCTGTCCTGCCTTTCTGGATTTTACACTTTTTTCAGATGGCCCTTTTGACCGGGGGGAAGTGAGACTTCATTGTAGTGCAGATTTCCTTTGCAAGCTTGCTTGGTTGGCCAAAAAGGGCGTATGCGTTTTTTCCTGAATATATTCAGGAAAAAACGCATACGCCCTTTTTGGCCAAGTGCATCATTGTGGACGTTCTGCCTCTTTTCCTATGCTTTCAATGCAATTCCAGTCTACCTCCTGAAATCGGTTTCCTGCAATTCTGCCCCGCTTTCAAGTCCTCTTGGTAGCCTTACTTCAGTATATTTTTGGACGATAGCTGTCATTTATAACTCTGCATGTTTGTGAATTACAGTGCCCCTGAGCTCCTTTCTTCTACTCGCTTTTTTGTGAGCTGGCCGCAACACCGCAGGATGTCTTCAGGCCCTAATCTGGTTCCGGCACGGCATGCTGAGCCTTTGGTTAATTCCTCTTCCTGGTGGGAAATGAGAGTTAAATTGGCCCGTCCAGACACCTCCAGTTAGTCTCTCATTGGTTCTCGCTATTCCTGTTCATCTTCCGCAGAAATTGCAAACTGGGCCAAACAGGAGGTTAAAGGGACTGACTCTCCAAGTCGGGAGAGTGTTAGTAAAGCGTCTGGAATGTTGCACACGAGTACCAGGGTACGAAAACTGAGACATATTTGAACACGTGTCCCGATCACACGGTTGATCATACTCTAAGTTCCACATGCATGTTTTAGCTGAAGGAAGAATACCTTAAACCTTGGTAGTTGAAACCCGTGGAATGGGTACCATGCAATATGACTTCAAAGGGTCTTCATTTGCTCACCGAACCTCTCCAATCCTATCACTGCTGCGTTTATGCCCCTGTACACATGCTTGATTCTCTTTCGGAGACATAGCAATCCATAGGTTTTAAGATACTCACTAGTCAGGTACATTCTTAGGCGTTTAATATGCGGTGTTGAGTCCATTTCGTTGAGCAAGGAGTAGCTCTTGTCTATTCCATATTTGGCTTAAGGAATTTTATCTGTGCTCATTTCAATCTCTGGTTTTATGCAGCACCCCAACTCACCTCTTCCCTTAAGCAAGCATAAGTTGGTTTTCTAAATTTGAGACCCTGTTCTGTTCTGTAATTCAGTTCCTGTGTAGCCAAGTTTACATTCCGTGTATTACTGATATCTTATGATGTTTCTTTTTCTGTGTGACTTATTTCAGTTAGAATCATCATACCTGAATCCACTCATTGTGCTGCTAAGGGCCTGATGACATAGATTTCATTGCTGAGTGATATTGCTTTGTAAGTAAATACCACAAACTCTTTATCCGTTTTTCACTTTCTGCGATGTTGAACTTGTACTGTAAACGAGGTTCTTGTAAACAGAGGCGTTCCAAACTTTGGGGTGGCTGTGTCTTTTTGATTTTAATTTCCGTAAGCTATAGGACCATAAGTGGAAGTGCCCTAGGCTCTGTTGCTTTGTTTTTTAGATGTTTCAGGAAACACCATACACTTCTCCCAAGTGTCTCTTGGCAATTTACATCCCGCCCATCAGCATAACAAGGCTCCCAGTTCTCCATGGCCTGTCCTGCCTTTCTGGATTTTACACTTTTTTCAGATGGCCCTTTTGACCGGGGGGAAGTGAGACTTCATTGTAGTGCAGATTTCCTTTGCAAGCTTGCTTGCTTGGCCAAAAAGGGCGTATGCGTTTTTTCCTGAATATATTCAGGAAAAAACGCATACGCCCTTTTTGGCCAAGTGCATCATTGTGGACGTTCTGCCTCTTTTCCTATGCTTTCAATGCAATTCCAGTCTACCTCCTGAAATCGGTTTCCTGCAATTCTGCCCCGCTTTCAAGTCCTCTTGGCAGCCTTACTTCAGTATATTTTTGGACGATAGCTGTCATTTATAACTCTGCAGGTTTGTGAATTACAGTGCCCCTGAGCTCGTTTCTTCAACTCGCTTTTTTGTGAGCTGGCCGCAACACCGCAGGATGGCTTCAGGCCCTAATCTGGTTCCGGCACGGCACGCTGAGCCTTTGGTTATTTCCTCTTCCTGGTGGGAAATGAGAGTTAAATTTGCCCGTCCAGACACCTCCAGCTAGTCTCTCATTGGTTCTCCCTATTCCTGTTCATCTTCCGCAGAAATTGCAAACTGGGCCAAACAGGAGGTTAAAGGCGCTGACTCTCCAAGTGGGGAGAGTGTTAGTAAAGCGTCTGGAATGTTGCACCCGAGTACCAGGGGAGGAAAACTGAGACATATTTGAACTCGTCTCCCGTTCACATGGTGGATCATACTCTGGGTTCCACATGCATGTTTTAGCTGAAGGAAGAATACCTTAAACCTGGAGAGTTGAGACCCGTGTAATGGGTACCATGCAATATGACTTCAAAGGGTTTTCATTTGCTCACCGAACCTCTCCAATCCTATCACTGCTGCGTTTATGCCCCTGTACACACGCTTGATTCTCTTTTGGAGACATAGCAATCCATAGGTTTTAAGATACTTACTAGTCAGGTACATTCTTAGGCGTTTAATATGCGGTGTTGAGTCCATTTCGTTGAGCAAGGAGTAGCTCTTGTCTATTCCATATTTGGCTTAAGGAACTTTATCTGTGCTCATTTCAATCTCTGGTTTTATGCAGCACCCCAACTCACCTTTCCCCTTAAGCAAGCATAAGTTGGTTTTCTAAATTTGAGACCCTGTTCTGTTTTGGAATTCAGTTCCTGTGTAGCCAAGTTTACATTCCGTGTATTACTGATATCTTATGATGTTTCTTTTTCTGTGTGACTTATTTCAGTTAGAATCATCGTACCTGAATCCACTCATTATGCTGCTACGGGCCTGATGACATAGATTTCATTGCTGAGTGATACTGCATTGTACGTAAGTAGCACAAGTTCTTTATCCATTTTTCACTTTCTGTGATATTGAACTTGTACGGTAAACGAGTTTCTTGTAAACAGAGCCGTTCCAAACTTTGGGGTGGCTGTGTCTTTTTGATTTTAATTTCCCTAAGCTATAGGACCATAAGTGGAAGTGCCCTAGGCTCTGTTGCTTTGTTTTTTAGATGTTTCAGGAAACACCATACACTTCTCCCGAGTGTCTGTTGGCAATTTACATCCCGCCCATCAGCATAACAAGGCTCCCAGTTCTCCATGGCCTGTCCTGCCTTTCTGGATTTTACACTTTTTTCAGATGGCCCTTTTGACCGGGGGGAAGTGAGACTTCATTGTAGTGCAGATTTCCTTTGCAAGCTTGCTTGGTTGGCCAAAAAGGGCGTATGCGTTTTTTCCTGAATATATTCAGGAAAAAACGCATACGCCCTTTTTGGCCAAGTGCATCATTGTGGACGTTCTGCCTCTTTTCCTATGCTTTCAATGCAATTCCAGTCTACCTCCTGAAATCGGTTTCCTGCAATTCTGCCCCGCTTTCAAGTCCTCTTGGCAGCCTTACTTCAGTATATTTTTGGACGATAGCTGTCATTTATAACTCTGCAGGTTTGTGAATTACAGTGCCCCTGAGCTCCTTTCTTCAACTCGCTTTCTTTTGAGCTGGCCGCAACACCGCAGGATGGCTTCAGGCCCTAATCTGGTTCCGGCACGGCACGCTGAGCCTTTGGTTATTTCCTCTTCCTGGTGGGAAATGAGAGTTAAATTTGCCCGTCCAGACACCTCCAGCTAGTCTCTCTTTGGTTCTCCCTATTCCTGTTCATCTTCCGCAGAAATTGCAAACTGGGCCAAACAGGAGGTTAAAGGCGCTGACTCTCCAAGTGGGGAGAGTGTTAGTAAAGCGTCTGGAATGTTGCACCCGAGTACCAGGGGAGGAAAACTGAGACATATTTGAACTCGTCTCCCGTTCACATGGTTGATCATACTCTGGGTTCCACATGCATGTTTTAGCTGAAGGAAGAATACCTTAAACCTGGAGAGTTGAGACCCGTGTAATGGGTACCATGCAATATGACTTCAAAGGGTCTTCATTTGCTCACCGAACCTCTCCAATCCTATCACTGCTGCGTTTATGTCCCTGTACGCACGCTTGATTCTCTTTTGGAGACATAGCAATCCATAGGTTTTAAGATACTTACTAGTCAGGTACATTCTTAGGCGTTTAATATGGGGTGTTGAGTCCATTTCGTTGAGCAAGGAGTAGCTCTTGTCTATTCCATAATTGGCTTAAGGAATTTTATCTGTGCTCATTTCAATCTCGGGTTGTATGCAGCACCCCAACTCACCTTTCCCCTTAAGCAAGCATAAGTTGGTTTTCTAAATTTGAGACCCTGTTCTGTTCTGTAATTCAGTTCCTGTGTAGCCAAGTTTACATTCCGTGTATTACTGATATCTTATGATGTTTCTTTTTCTGTGTGACTTATTTCAGTTAGAATCATCATACCTGAATCCACTCATTGTGCTGCTAAGGGCCTGATGACATAGATTTCATTGCTGAGTGATATTGCTTTGTAAGTAAATACCACACACTCTTTATCCATTTTTCACTTTCTGCGATGTTGAACTTGTACTGTAAACGAGGTTCTTGTAAACAGAGCCGTTCCAAACTTTGGGGTGGCTGTGTCTTTTTGATTTTAATTTCCCTAAGCTATAGGACCATAAGTGGAAGTGCCCTAGGCTCTGTTGCTTTGTTTTTTAGATGTTTCAGGAAACACCATACACTTCTCCCCAGTGTCTGTTGGCAATTTACATCCCGCCCATCAGCATAACAAGGCTCCCAGTTCTCCATGGCCTGTCCTGCCTTTCTGGATTTTACACTTTTTTCAGATGGCCCTTTTGACCGGGGGGAAGTGAGACTTCATTGTAGTGCAGATTTCCTTTGCAAGCTTGCTTGGTTGGCCAAAAAGGGCGTATGCGTTTTTTCCTGAATATATTCAGGAAAAAACGCATACGCCCTTTTTGGCCAAGTGCATCATTGTGGACGTTCTGCCTCTTTTCCTATGCTTTCAATGCAATTCCAGTCTACCTCCTGAAATCGGTTTCCTGCAATTCTGCCCCGCTTTCAAGTCCTCTTGGTAGCCTTACTTCAGTATATTTTTGGACGATAGCTGTCATTTATAACTCTGCAGGTTTGTGAATTACAGTGCCCCTGAGCTCCTTTCTTCTACTCACTTTTTTGTGAGCTGGCCGCAACACCGCAGGATGGCTTCAGGCCCTAATCTGGTTCCGGCACGGCATGCTGAGCCTTTGGTTAATTCCTCTTCCTGGTGGGAAATGAGAGTTAAATTTGCCCGTCCAGACACCTCCAGCTAGTCTCTCATTGGTTCTCGCTATTCCTGTTCATCTTCCGCAGAAATTGCAAACTGGGCCAAACAGGAGGTTAAAGGGACTGACTCTCCAAGTCGGGAGAGTGTTAGTAAAGCGTCTGGAATGTTGCACCCGAGTACCAGGGGAGGAAAACTGAGACATATTTGAACTCGTCTCCCGTTCACATGGTTGATCATACTCTGGGTTCCACATGCATGTTTTAGCTGAAGGAAGAATACCTTAAACCTGGAGAGTTGAGACCCGTGTAATGGGTACCATGCAATATGACTTCAAAGGGTCTTCATTTGCTCACCGAACCTCTCCAATCCTATCACTGCTGCGTTTATGCCCCTGTACACACGCTTGATTCTCTTTTGGAGACATAGCAATCAATAGGTTTTAAGATACTTACTAGTCAGGTACATTCTTAGGCGTTTAATATGCGGTGTTGAGTCCATTTCGTTGAGCAAGGAGTAGCTCTTGTCTATTCCATATTTGGCTTAAGGAACTTTATCTGTGCTCATTTCAATCTCTGGTTTTATGCAGCACCCCAACTCACCTTTCCCCTTAAGCAAGCATAAGTTGGTTTTCTAAATTTGAGACCCTGTTCTGTTTTGGAAATCAGTTCCTGTGTAGCCAAGTTTACATTCCGTGTATTAGTGATATCTTATGATGTTTCTTTTTCTGTGTGACTTATTTCAGTTAGAATCATCGTACCTGAATCCACTCATTATGCTGCTACGGGCCTGATGACATAGATTTCATTGCTGAGTGATACTGCATTGTACATAAGTACCACAAGTTCTTTATCCATTTTTCACTTTCTGTGATATTGAACTTGTACGGTAAACGAGGTTCTTGTAAACAGAGCCGTTCCAAACTTTGGGGTGGCTGTGTCTTTTTGATTTTAATTTCCCTAAGCTATAGGACCATAAGTGGAAGTGCCCTAGGCTCTGTTGCTTTGTTTTTTAGATGTTTCAGGAAACACCATACACTTCTCCCGAGTGTCTGTTGGCAATTTACATCCCGCCCATCAGCATAACAAGGCTCCCAGTTCTCCATGGCCTGTCCTGCCTTTCTGGATTTTACACTTTTTTCAGATGGCCCTTTTGACCGGGGGGAAGTGAGAGTTCATTGTAGTGCAGATTTCATTTGCAAGTTTGCTTGGTTGGCCAAAAAGGGCGTATGCGTTTTTTCCTGAATATATTCAGGAAAAAACGCATACGCCCTTTTTGGCCAAGTGCATCACTGTGGACGTTCTGCCTCTTTTCCTATGCTTTCAATGCAATTCCAGTCTACCTCCTGAAATCGGTTTCCTGCAATTCTGCCCCGCTTTCAAGTCCTCTTGGCAGCCTTACTTCAGTCTATTTTTGGACGATAGCTGTCATTTATAACTCTGCAGGTTTGTGAATTACAGTGCCCCTGAGCTCGTTTCTTCAACTCGCTTTTTTGTGAGCTGGCCGCAACACCGCAGGATGGCTTCAGGCCCTAATCTGGTTCCGGCACGGCACGCTGAGCCTTGTGTTATTTCCTCTTCCTGGTGGGAAATGAGAGTTAAATTTGCCCGTCCAGACACCTCCAGCTAGTCTCTCATTGGTTCTCCCTATTCCTGTTCATCTTCCGCAGAAATTGCAAACTGGGCCAAACAGGAGGTTAAAGGCGCTGACTCTCCAAGTGGGGAGAGTGTTAGTAAAGCATCTGGAATGTTGCACCCGAGTACCAGGGGAGGAAAACTGAGACATATTTGAACTCGTCTCCTGTTCACATGGTTGATCATACTCTGGGTTCCACATGCATGTTTTAGCTGAAGTAAGAATACCTTAAACCTGGAGAGTTGAGACCCGTGAAATGGGTACCATGCAATATGACTTCAAAGGGTCTTCATTTGCTCACCAAACATCTCCAATCCTATCACTGCTAAGTTTATGCCCCTGTACTCACGCTTGATTCTCTTTTGGAGACATAGCATTCCATAGGTTTCAAGATACTTACTAGTCAGGTACATTCTTAGGCATTTAATATGCGGTGTTGAGTCCATTTCGTTGAGCAAGGAGTAGCTCTTGTCTATTCCATATTTGGCTTAAGGAACTTTATCTGTGCTCATTTCAACCTCTGGTTTTATGCAGCACCCCAACTCACCTTTCCCCTTTAGCAAGCATAAGTTGGTTTTCTAAATTTGAGACCCTGTTCTGTTCTGTAATTCAGTTCCTGTGTAGCCAAGTTTACATTCCGTGTATTACTGATATCTTATGATGTTTCTTTTTCTGTGTGACTTATTTCAGTTAGAATCATCATACCTGAATCCACTCATTGTGCTGCTAACGGCCTGATGACATAGATTTCATTGCTGAGTGATATTGCTTTGTAAGTAAATACCACAAACTCTTTATCCATTTTTCACTTTCTGCGATGTTGAACTTGTACTGTAAACGAGGTTGTTGTAAACAGAGCCGTTCCAAACTTTGGGGTGGCTGTGTCTTTTTGATTTTAATTTCCCTAAGCTATAGGACCATAAGTGGAAGTGCCCTAGGCTCTGTTGCTTTGTTTTTTAGATGTTTCAGGAAACACCATACACTTCTCCCGAGTGTCTGTTGGCAATTTACATCCCGCCCATCAGCATAACAAGGCTTCCAGTTCTCCATGGCGTGTCCTGCCTTTCTGGATTTTACACTTTTTTCAGATGGCCCTTTTGACCGGGGGGAAGTGAGACTTCATTGTAGTGCAGATTTCCTTTGCAAGCTTGCTTGGTTGGCCAAAAAGGGCGTATGCGTTTTTTCCTGAATATATTCAGGAAAAAACGCATACGCCCTTTTTGGCCAAGTGCATCATTGTGGACGTTCTGCCTCTTTTCCTATGCTTTCAATGCAATTCCAGTCTACCTCCTGAAATCGGTTTCCTGCAATTCTGCCCCGCTTTCAAGTCCTCTTGGCAGCCTTACTTCAGTCTATTTTTGGACGATAGCTGTCATTTATAACTCTGCAGGTTTGTGAATTACAGTGCCCCTGAGCTCCTTTCTTCTACTCGCTTTCTTTTGAGCTGGCCGCAACACCGCAGGATGGCTTCAGGCCCTAATCTGGTTCCGGCACGGCACGCTGAGCCTTTGGTTAATTCCACTTCCTGGTGGGAAATGAGAGTTAAATTTGCCCGTCCAGACACCTCCAGTTAGTCTCTCATTGGTTCTCGCTATTCCTGTTCATCTTCCGCAGAAATTGCAAACTGGGCAAAACAGGAGGTTAAAGGCGCTGACTCTCCAAGTGGGGAGAGTGTTAGTAAAGCGTCTGGAATGTTGCACCCGAGTACCAGGGGAGGAAAACTGAGACATATTTGAACTCGTCTCCCGTTCACATGGTTGATCATACTCTGGGTTCCACATGCATGTTTTAGCTGAAGGAAGAATACCTTAAACCTGGAGAGTTGAGACCCGTGTAATGGGTACCATGCAATATGACTTCAAAGGGTCTTCATTTGCTCACCGAACCTCTCCAATCCTATCACTGCTGCGTTTATGCCCCTGTACACACGCTTGATTCTCTTTTGGAGACATAGCAATCCATAGGTTTTAAGATACTTACTAGTCAGGTACATTCTTAGGCGTTTAATATGGGGTGTTCAGTCCATTTCGTTGAGCAAGGAGTAGCTCTTGTCTATTCCATATTTGGCTTAAGGAACTTTATCTGTGCTCATTTCAATCTCTGGTTTTATGCAGCACCCCAACTCACCTTTCCCCTTAAGCAAGCATAAGTTGGTTTTCTAAATTTGAGACCCTGTTCTGTTTTGGAATTCAGTTCCTGTGTAGCCAAGTTTACATTCCGTGTATTAGTGATATCTTATGATGTTTCTTTTTCTGTGTGATTTATTTCAGTTAGAATCATCGTACCTGAATCCACTCATTATGCTGCTACGGGCCTGATGACATAGATTTCATTGCTGAGTGATACTGCATTGTACGTAACTAGCACAAGTTCTTTATCCATTTTTCACTTTCTGTGATATTGAACTTGTACGGTAAACGAGGTTCTTGTAAACAGAGGCGTCCCAAACTTTGGGGTGGCTGTGTCTTTTTGATTTTAATTTCCCTAAGCTATAGGACCATAAGTGGAAGTGCCCTAGGCTCTGTTGCTTTGTTTTTTAGATGTTTCAGGAAACACCATACACTTCTCCCGAGTGTCTGTTGGCAATTTACATCCCGCCCATCAGCATAACAAGGCTTCCAGTTCTCCATGGCGTGTCCTGACTTTCTGGATTTTACACTTTTTTCAGATGGCCCTTTTGACCGGGGGGAAGTGAGACTTCATTGTAGTGCAGATTTCCTTTGCAAGCTTGCTTGGTTGGCCAAAAAGGGCGTATGCGTTTTTTCCTGAATATATTCAGGAAAAAACGCATACGCCCTTTTTGGCCAAGTGCATCATTGTGGACGTTCTGCCTCTTTTCCTATGCTTTCAATGCAATTCCAGTCTACCTCCTGAAATCGGTTTCCTGCAATTCTGCCCCGCTTTCAAGTCCTCTTGGCAGCCTTACTTCAGTCAATTTTTGGACGATAGCTGTCATTTATAACTCTGCAGGTTTGTGAATTACAGTGCCCCTGAGCTCCTTTCTTCTACTCGCTTTCTTTTGAGCTGGCCGCAACACCGCAGGATGGCTTCAGGCCCTAATCTGGTTCCGGCACGGCACGCTGAGCCTTTGGTTAATTCCTCTTCCTGGTGGGAAATGAGAGTTAAATTTGTCCGTCCAGACACCTCCAGTTAGTCTCTCATTGGTTCTCGCTATTCTTGTTCGTCTTCCGCAGAAATTGCAAACTGGGCAAAACAGGAGGTTAAAGGGACTGACTCTCCAAGTCGGGAGAGTATTAGTAAAGCGTCTGGAATGTGGCACACGAGTACCAGGGTACGAAAACTGAGACATATTTGAACACGTCTCCCGATCACACGGTTGATCATACTCTAGGTTCCACATGCATGTTTTAGCTAAAGGAAAAATACCTTAAACATTGGTAGTTGAAACCCGTGGAATGGGTACCATGCAATATGACTTCAAAGGGTCTTCATTTGCTCACCGAACCTCTCCAATCCTATCACTGCTGCGTTTATGTCCCTGTTCGCACGTTTGATTCTCTTTTGGAGACATAACAATCCATAGGTTTTAAGATACTCAGTAGTCAGGTACATTATTAGGCGTTTAATATGCAGTGTTGAGTCCATTTCGTTGAGCAAGGAGTAGCTCTTGTCTATTCCATATTTGGCTTAAGGAACTTTATCTGTGCTCATTTCAATCTCTGGTTTTATGCAGCACCCCAACTCACCTTTCCCCTTAAGCAAGCATAAGTTGGTTTTCTAAATTTGAGACTCTGTTCTGTTTTGGAATTCAGTTCCTGTGTAGCCAAGTTTACATTCCGTGTATTACTGATATCTTATGATGTTTCTTTTTCTGTGTGACTTATTTCAGTTAGAATCATCATACCTGAATCCACTCATTGTGCTGCTAAGGGCCTGATGACATAGATTTCATTGCTGAGTCATATTGCTTTGTAAGTAAATACCACAAACTCTTTATCCATTTTTCACTTTCTGTGATGTTGAACTTGTACTGTAAACGAGGTTCTTGTAAACAGAGCCGTTCCAAACTTTGGGTTGGCTGTGTCTTTTTGATTTTAATTTCCCTAAGCTATAGGACCATAAGTGGAAGTGCCCTAGGCTCTGTTGCTTTGTTTTTTAGATGTTTCAGGAAACACCATACACTTCTCCCGAGTGTCTGTTGGCAATTTACATCCCGCCCATCAGCATAAGAAGGCTACCAGTTCTCCATTGCCTGTCCTGCCTTTCTGGATTTTACACTTTTTTCAGATGGCCCTTTTGACCGGGGGGAAGTGAGACTTCATTGTAGTGCAGATTTCCTTTGCAAGCTTGCTTGTTTGGCCAAAAAGGGCGTATGCGTTTTTTCCTGAATATATTCAGGAAAAAACGCATACGCCCTTTTTGGGCAAGTGCATCATTGTGGACGTTCTGCCTCTTTTCCTATGCTTTCAATGCAATTCCAGTCTACCTCCTGAAATCGGTTTCCTGCAATTCTGTCCCGCTTTCAAGTCCTCTTGGCAGCCTTACTTCAGTATATTTTTGGACGATAGCTGTCATTTATAACTCTGCATGTTTGTGAATTACAGTGCCCCTGAGCTCCTTTCTTCAACTCGCTTTCTTTTGAGCTGGCCGCAACACCGCAGGATGGCTTCAGGCCCTAATCTGGTTCCGGCACGGCACGCTGAGCCTTTGGTTATTTCCTCTTCCTGGTGGGAAATGAGAGTTAAATTTGCCCGTCCAGACACCTCCAGCTAGTCTCTCATTGGTTCTCGCTATTCCTGTTCATCTTCCGCAGAAATTGCAAACTGGGCAAAACAGGAGGTTAAAGGCGCTGACTCTCCAAGTGGGGAGAGTGTTAGTAAAGCGTCTGGAATGTTGCACCCGAGTACCAGGGGAGGAAAACTGAGACATATTTGAACACGTCTCCCGTTCACACGGTTGATCATACTCTGGGTTCCACATGCATGTTTTAGCTGAAGGAAGAATACCTTAAACCTGGAGAGTTGAGACCTGTGGAATGGGTACCATGCAATATGACTTCAAAGGGTCTTCATTTGCTCACCGAACCTCTCCAATCCTATCACTGCTGCGTTTATGTCCCTGTACACACGCTTGATTCTCTTTTGGAGACGTAGCAATCCATAGGTTTTAAGATACTCACTAGTCAGGTACATTCTTTGGCGTTTAATATGGGGTGTTGAGTCCATTTCGTTGAGCAAGGAGTAGCTCTTGTCTATTCCATATTTGGCTTAAGGAATTTTATCTGTGCTCATTTCAATCTCTGGTTTTATGCAGCACCCCAACTCACCTTTCCCCTTAAGCAAGCATAAGTTGGTTATCTAAATTTGAGACCCTGTTCTGTTTTGGAATTCAGTTCCTGTGTAGCCAAGTTTACATTCCGTCTATTACTGATATCTTATGATGTTTCTTTTTCTGTGTGACTTATTTCAGTTAGAATCATCATACCTGAATCCACTCATTGTGCTGCTAAGGGCCTGATGACATAGATTTCATTGCTGAGTGATATTGCTTTGTAAGTAAATACCACAACTTCTTTATCCATTTTTCACTTTCTGCGATGTTGAACTTGTACTGTAAACGAGGTTCTTGTAAACAGAGCCGTTTCAAAGTTTGGGGTGGCTGTGTCTTTTTGATTTTAATTTCCCTAAGCTATAGGACCATAAGTGGAAGTGCCCTAGGCTCTGTTGCTTTGTTTTTTAGATGTTTCAGGAAACACCATACACTTCTCCCGAGTGTCTGTTGGCAATTTACATCCCGCCCATCAGCATAACAAGGCTTCCAGTTCTCCATGGCGTGTCCTGCCTTTCTGGATTTTACACTTTTTTCAGATGGCCCTTTTGACCGGGGGGAAGTGAGACTTCATTGTAGTGCAGATTTCCTTTGCAAGCTTGCTTGGTTGGCCAAAAAGGGCGTATGCGTTTTTTCCTGAATATATTCAGGAAAAAACGCATACGCCCTTTTTGGCCAAGTGCATCATTGTGGACGTTCTGCCTCTTTTCCTATGCTTTCAATGCAATTCCAGTCTACCTCCTGAAATCGGTTTCCTGTAATTCTGCCCCGCTTTCAAGTCCTCTTGGCAGCCTTACTTCAGTCTATTTTTGGACGATAGCTGTCATTTATAACTCTGCAGGTTTGTGAATTACAGTGCCCCTGAGCTCCTTTCTTCTACTCGCTTTCTTTTGAGCTGGCCGCAACACCGCAGGATGGCTTCAGGCCCTAATCTGGTTCCAGCACGGCACGCTGAGCCTTTGGTTAATTCCTCTTCCTGGTGGGAAATGAGAGTTAAATTTGTCCGTCCAGACACCTCCAGTTAGTCTCTCATTGGTTCTCGCTATTCTTGTTCGTCTTCCGCAGAAATTGCAAACTGGGCAAAACAGGAGGTTAAAGGGACTGACTCTCCAAGTCGGGAGAGTGTTAGTAAAGCGTCTGGAATGTGGCACACTAGTACCAGGGTACGAAAACTGAGACATATTTGAACACGTCTCCCGATCACACGGTTGATCATACTCTAGGTTCCACATGCATGTTTTAGCTAAAGGAAAAATACCTTAAACCTTGGTAGTTGAAACCCGTGGAATGGGTACCATGCAATATGACTTCAAAGGGTCTTCATTTGCTCACCGAACCTCTCCAATCCTATCACTGCTGCGTTTATGTCCCTGTTCGCACGTTTGATTCTCTTTTGGAGACATAGCAATCCATAGGTTTTAAGATACTCAGTAGTCAGGTACATTATTAGGCGTTTAATATGCAGTGTTGAGTCCATTTCGTTGAGCAAGGAGTAGCTCTTGTCTATTCCATATTTGGCTTAAGGAACTTTATCTGTGCTCATTTCAATCTCTGGTTTTATGCAGCACCCCAACTCACCTTTCCCCTTAAGCAAGCATAAGTTGGTTTTCTAAATTTGAGACCCTGTTCTGTTTTGGAATTCAGTTCCTGTGTAGCCAAGTTTACATTCCGTGTATTACTGATATCTTATGATGTTTCTTTTTCTGTGTGACTTATTTCAGTTAGAATCATCATACCTGAATTCACTCATTGTGCTGCTAAGGACCTGATGACATAGATTTCATTGCTGAGTGATATTGCTTTGTAAGTAAATACCACAAACTCTTTATCCATTTTTCACTTTCTGCGATGTTGAACTTGTACTGTAAACGAGGTTCTTGTAAACAGAGCCGTTCCAAACTTTGGGTTGGCTGTGTCTTTTTGATTTTAATTTCCCTAAGCTATAGGACCATAAGTGGAAGTGCCCTAGGCTCTGTTGCTTTGTTTTTTAGATGTTTCAGGAAACACCATACACTTCTCCCGAGTGTCTGTTGGCAATTTACATCCCGCCCATCAGCATAAGAAGGCTACCAGTTCTCCATTGCCTGTCCTGCCTTTCTGGATTTTACACTTTTTTCAGATGGCCCTTTTGACCGGGGGGAAGTGAGACTTCATTGTAGTGCAGATTTCCTTTGCAAGCTTGCTTGTTTGGCCAAAAAGGGCGTATGCGTTTTTTCCTGAATATATTCAGGAAAAAACGCATACGCCCTTTTTGGGCAAGTGCATCATTGTGGACGTTCTGCCTCTTTTCCTATGCTTTCAATGCAATTCCAGTCTACCTCCTGAAATCGGTTTCCTGCAATTCTGTCCCGCTTTCAAGTCCTCTTGGTAGCCTTACTTCAGTATATTTTTGGACGATAGCTGTCATTTATAACTCTGCATGTTTGTGAATTACAGTGCCCCTGAGCTCCTTTCTTCAACTCGCTTTCTTTTGAGCTGGCCGCAACACCGCAGGATGGCTTCAGGCCCTAATCTGGTTCCGGCACGGCACGCTGAGCCTTTGGTTATTTCCTCTTCCTGGTGGGAAATGAGAGTTAAATTTGCCCGTCCAGACACCTCCAGCTAGTCTCTCATTGGTTCTCGCTATTCCTGTTCATCTTCCGCAGAAATTGCAAACTGGGCAAAACAGGAGGTTAAAGGCGCTGACTCTCCAAGTGGGGAGAGTGTTAGTAAAGCGTCTGGAATGTTGCACCCGAGTACCAGGGGAGGAAAACTGAGACATATTTGAACACGTCTCCCGTTCACACGGTTGATCATACTCTGGGTTCCACATGCATGTTTTAGCTGAAGGAAGAATACCTTAAACCTGGAGAGTTGAGACCTGTGGAATGGGTACCATGCAATATGACTTCAAAGGGTCTTCATTTGCTCAACGAACCTCTCCAATCCTATCACTGCTGCGTTTATGTCCCTGTACACACGCTTGATTCTCTTTTGGAGACGTAGCAATCCATAGGTTTTAAGATACTTACTAGTCAGGTACATTCTTAGGCGTTTAATATGGGGTGTTGAGTCCATTTCGTTGAGCAAGGAGTAGCTCTTGTCTATTCCATATTTGGCTTAAGGAACTTTATCTGTGCTCATTTCAATCTCTGGTTTTATGCAGCACCCCAACTCACCTTTCCCCTTAAGCAAGCATAAGTTGGTTTTCTAAATTTGAGACCCTGTTCTGTTTTGGAATTCAGTTCCTGTGTAGCCAAGTTTACATTCCGTGTATTAGTGATATCTTATGATGTTTCTTTTTCTGTGTGACTTATTTCAGTTAGAATCATCGTACCTGAATCCACTCATTATGCTGCTACGGTCCTGATGACATAGATTTCATTGCTGAGTGATACTGCATTGTACGTAAGTAGCACAAGTTCTTTATCCATTTTTCACTTTCTGTGATATTGAACTTGTACGGTAAACGAGGTTCTTGTAAACAGAGGCGTCCCAAACTTTGGGGTGGCTGTGTCTTTTTGATTTTAATTTCCCTAAGCTATAGGACCATAAGTGGAAGTGCCCTAGGCTCCTTTGGTTTGTTTTTTAGATGTTTCAGGAAACACCATACACTTCTCCCGAGTGTCTGTTGGCAATTTACATCCCGCCCATCAGCATAACAAGGCTCCCCGTTCTCCATGGCCTGTCCTGCCTTTCTGGATTTTACACTTTTTTCAGATGGCCCTTTTGACCGGGGGGAAGTGAGACTTCATTGTAGTGCAGATTTCCTTTGCAAGCTTGCTTGGTTGGCCAAAAAGGGCGTATGCGTTTTTTCCTGAATATATTCAGGAAAAAACGCATATGCCCTTTTTGGCCAAGTGCATCATTGTGGACGTTCTGCCTCTTTTCCTATGCTTTCAATGCAATTCCAGTTTACCTCCTGAAATCGGTTTCCTGCAATTCTGCCCCGCTTTCAAGTCCTCTTGGCAGCCTTACTTCAGTATATTTTTGGACGATAGCTGTCATTTATAACTCTGCATGTTTGTCAATTACAGTGCCCCTGAGCTCCTTTCTTCAACTCGCTTTTTTTGAGCTGGCCGCAACACCGCAGGATGGCTTCAGGCCCTAATCTGGTTCCGGCACGGCACGCTGAGCCTTTGGTTATTTCCTCTTCCTGGTGGGAAATGAGAGTTAAATTTGCCCGTCCAGACACCTCCAGCTAGTCTCTCATTGGTTCTCGCTATTCCTGTTCATCTTCCGCAGAAATTGCAAACTGGGCAAAACAGGAGGTTAAAGGCGCTGACTCTCCAAGTGGGGAGAGTGTTAGTAAAGCGTCTGGAATGTTGCACCCGAGTACCAGGGGAGGAAAACTGAGACATATTTGAACACGTCTCCCGTTCACATGGTTGATCATACTCTGGGTTCCACATGCATGTTTTAGCTGAAGGAAGAATACCTTAAACCTGGAGAGTTGAGACCCGTGTAATGGGTACCATGCAATATGACTTCAAAGGGTCTTCATTTGCTCACCGAACCTCTCCAATCCTATCACTGCTGCGTTTATGCCCCTGTACACATGCTTGATTCTCTTTCGGAGACATAGCAATCCATAGGTTTTAAGATACTTACTAGTCAGGTACATTCTTAGGCGTTTAATATGGGGTGTTGAGTCCATTTCGTTGAGCAAGGAGTAGCTGTTGTCTATTCCATATTTGGCTTAAGGAACTTTATCTGTGCTCATTTCAATCTCTGGTTTTATGCAGCACCCCAACTCACCTTTCCCCTTAAGCAAGCATAAGTTGGTTTTCTAAATTTGAGACCCTGTTCTGTTTTGGAAATCAGTTCCTGTGTAGCCAAGTTTACATTCCGTGTATTAGTGATATCTTATGATGTTTCTTTTTCTGTGTGACTTATTTCAGTTAGAATCATCGTACCTGAATCCACTCATTATGCTGCTACGGGCCTGATGACATAGATTTCATTGCTGAGTGATACTGCATTGTACATAAGTACCACAAGTTCTTTATCCATTTTTCACTTTCTGTGATATTGAACTTGTACGGTAAACGAGGTTCTTGTAAACAGAGCCGTTCCAAACTTTGGGGTGGCTGTGTCTTTTTGATTTTAATTTCCCTAAGCTATAGGACCATAAGTGGAAGTGCCCTAGGCTCTGTTGCTTTGTTTTTTAGATGTTTCAGGAAACACCATACACTTCTCCCGAGTGTCTGTTGGCAATTTACATCCCGCCCATCAGCATAACAAGGCTCCCAGTTCTCCATGGCCTGTCCTGCCTTTCTGGATTTTACACTTTTTTCAGATGGCCCTTTTGACCGGGGGGAAGTGAGAGTTCATTGTAGTGCAGATTTCATTTGCAAGTTTGCTTGGTTGGCCAAAAAGGGCGTATGCGTTTTTTCCTGAATATATTCAGGAAAAAACGCATACGCCCTTTTTGGCCAAGTGCATCACTGTGGACGTTCTGCCTCTTTTCCTATGCTTTCAATGCAATTCCAGTCTACCTCCTGAAATCGGTTTCCTGCAATTCTGCCCCGCTTTCAAGTCCTCTTGGCAGCCTTACTTCAGTCTATTTTTGGACGATAGCTGTCATTTATAACTCTGCAGGTTTGTGAATTACAGTGCCCCTGAGCTCGTTTCTTCAACTCGCTTTTTTGTGAGCTGGCCGCAACACCGCAGGATGGCTTCAGGCCCTAATCTGGTTCCGGCACGGCACGCTGAGCCTTGTGTTATTTCCTCTTCCTGGTGGGAAATGAGAGTTAAATTTGCCCGTCCAGACACCTCCAGCTAGTCTCTCATTGGTTCTCCCTATTCCTGTTCATCTTCCGCAGAAATTGCAAACTGGGCCAAACAGGAGGTTAAAGGCGCTGACTCTCCAAGTGGGGAGAGTGTTAGTAAAGCATCTGGAATGTTGCACCCGAGTACCAGGGGAGGAAAACTGAGACATATTTGAACTCGTCTCCTGTTCACATGGTTGATCATACTCTGGGTTCCACATGCATGTTTTAGCTGAAGTAAGAATACCTTAAACCTGGAGAGTTGAGACCCGTGAAATGGGTACCATGCAATATGACTTCAAAGGGTCTTCATTTGCTCACCAAACCTTTCCAATCCTATCACTGCTGCGTTTATGCCCCTGTACTCACGCTTGATTCTCTTTTGGAGACATAGCATTCCATAGGTTTCAAGATACTTACTAGTCAGGTACATTCTTAGGCATTTAATATGCGGTGTTGAGTCCATTTCGTTGAGCAAGGAGTAGCTCTTGTCTATTCCATATTTGGCTTAAGGAACTTTATCTGTGCTCATTTCAACCTCTGGTTTTATGCAGCACCCCAACTCACCTTTCCCCTTTAGCAAGCATAAGTTGGTTTTCTAAATTTGAGACCCTGTTCTGTTCTGTAATTCAGTTCCTGTGTAGCCAAGTTTACATTCCGTGTATTACTGATATCTTATGATGTTTCTTTTTCTGTGTGACTTATTTCAGTTAGAATCATCATACCTGAATCCACTCATTGTGCTGCTAACGGCCTGATGACATAGATTTCATTGCTGAGTGATATTGCTTTGTAAGTAAATACCACAAACTCTTTATCCATTTTTCACTTTCTGCGATGTTGAACTTGTACTGTAAACGAGGTTGTTGTAAACAGAGCCGTTCCAAACTTTGGGGTGGCTGTGTCTTTTTGATTTTAATTTCCCTAAGCTATAGGACCATAAGTGGAAGTGCCCTAGGCTCTGTTGCTTTGTTTTTTAGATGTTTCAGGAAACACCATACACTTCTCCCGAGTGTCTGTTGGCAATTTACATCCCGCCCATCAGCATAACAAGGCTTCCAGTTCTCCATGGCGTGTCCTGCCTTTCTGGATTTTACACTTTTTTCAGATGGCCCTTTTGACCGGGGGGAAGTGAGACTTCATTGTAGTGCAGATTTCCTTTGCAAGCTTGCTTGGTTGGCCAAAAAGGGCGTATGCGTTTTTTCCTGAATATATTCAGGAAAAAACGCATACGCCCTTTTTGGCCAAGTGCATCATTGTGGACGTTCTGCCTCTTTTCCTATGCTTTCAATGCAATTCCAGTCTACCTCCTGAAATCGGTTTCCTGCAATTCTGCCCCGCTTTCAAGTCCTCTTGGCAGCCTTACTTCAGTCTATTTTTGGACGATAGCTGTCATTTATAACTCTGCAGGTTTGTGAATTACAGTGCCCCTGAGCTCCTTTCTTCTACTCGCTTTCTTTTGAGCTGGCCGCAACACCGCAGGATGGCTTCAGGCCCTAATCTGGTTCCGGCACGGCACGCTGAGCCTTTGGTTAATTCCACTTCCTGGTGGGAAATGAGAGTTAAATTTGCCCGTCCAGACACCTCCAGTTAGTCTCTCATTGGTTCTCGCTATTCCTGTTCATCTTCCGCAGAAATTGCAAACTGGGCAAAACAGGAGGTTAAAGGCGCTGACTCTCCAAGTGGGGAGAGTGTTAGTAAAGCGTCTGGAATGTTGCACCCGAGTACCAGGGGAGGAAAACTGAGACATATTTGAACTCGTCTCCCGTTCACATGGTTGATCATACTCTGGGTTCCACATGCATGTTTTAGCTGAAGGAAGAATACCTTAAACCTGGAGAGTTGAGACCCGTGTAATGGGTACCATGCAATATGACTTCAAAGGGTCTTCATTTGCTCACCGAACCTCTCCAATCCTATCACTGCTGCGTTTATGCCCCTGTACACACGCTTGATTCTCTTTTGGAGACATAGCAATCCATAGGTTTTAAGATACTTACTAGTCAGGTACATTCTTAGGCGTTTAATATGGGGTGTTGAGTCCATTTCGTTGAGCAAGGAGTAGCTCTTGTCTATTCCATATTTGGCTTAAGGAACTTTATCTGTGCTCATTTCAATCTCTGGTTTTATGCAGCACCCCAACTCACCTTTCCCCTTAAGCAAGCATAAGTTGGTTTTCTAAATTTGAGACCCTGTTCTGTTTTGGAATTCAGTTCCTGTGTAGCCAAGTTTACATTCCGTGTATTAGTGATATCTTATGATGTTTCTTTTTCTGTGTGATTTATTTCAGTTAGAATCATCGTACCTGAATCCACTCATTATGCTGCTACGGGCCTGATGACATAGATTTCATTGCTGAGTGATACTGCATTGTACGTAACTAGCACAAGTTCTTTATCCATTTTTCACTTTCTGTGATATTGAACTTGTACGGTAAACGAGGTTCTTGTAAACAGAGGCGTCCCAAACTTTGGGGTGGCTGTGTCTTTTTGATTTTAATTTCCCTAAGCTATAGGACCATAAGTGGAAGTGCCCTAGGCTCTGTTGCTTTGTTTTTTAGATGTTTCAGGAAACACCATACACTTCTCCCGAGTGTCTGTTGGCAATCTACATCCCGCCCATCAGCATAACAAGGCTTCCAGTTCTCCATGGCGTGTCCTGACTTTCTGGATTTTACACTTTTTTCAGATGGCCCTTTTGACCGGGGGGAAGTGAGACTTCATTGTAGTGCAGATTTCCTTTGCAAGCTTGCTTGGTTGGCCAAAAAGGGCGTATGCGTTTTTTCCTGAATATATTCAGGAAAAAACGCATACGCCCTTTTTGGCCAAGTGCATCATTGTGGACGTTCTGCCTCTTTTCCTATGCTTTCAATGCAATTCCAGTCTACCTCCTGAAATCGGTTTCCTGCAATTCTGCCCCGCTTTCAAGTCCTCTTGGCAGCCTTACTTCAGTCAATTTTTGGACGATAGCTGTCATTTATAACTCTGCAGGTTTGTGAATTACAGTGCCCCTGAGCTCCTTTCTTCTACTCGCTTTCTTTTGAGCTGGCCGCAACACCGCAGGATGGCTTCAGGCCCTAATCTGGTTCCGGCACGGCACGCTGAGCCTTTGGTTAATTCCTCTTCCTGGTGGGAAATGAGAGTTAAATTTGTCCGTCCAGACACCTCCAGTTAGTCTCTCATTGGTTCTCGCTATTCTTGTTCGTCTTCCGCAGAAATTGCAAACTGGGCAAAACAGGAGGTTAAAGGGACTGACTCTCCAAGTCGGGAGAGTATTAGTAAAGCGTCTGGAATGTGGCACACGAGTACCAGGGTACGAAAACTGAGACATATTTGAACACGTCTCCCGATCACACGGTTGATCATACTCTAGGTTCCACATGCATGTTTTAGCTAAAGGAAAAATACCTTAAACATTGGTAGTTGAAACCCGTGGAATGGGTACCATGCAATATGACTTCAAAGGGTCTTCATTTGCTCACCGAACCTCTCCAATCCTATCACTGCTGCGTTTATGTCCCTGTTCGCACGTTTGATTCTCTTTTGGAGACATAACAATCCATAGGTTTTAAGATACTCAGTAGTCAGGTACATTATTAGGCGTTTAATATGCAGTGTTGAGTCCATTTCGTTGAGCAAGGAGTAGCTCTTGTCTATTCCATATTTGGCTTAAGGAACTTTATCTGTGCTCATTTCAATCTCTGGTTTTATGCAGCACCCCAACTCACCTTTCCCCTTAAGCAAGCATAAGTTGGTTTTCTAAATTTGAGACTCTGTTCTGTTTTGGAATTCAGTTCCTGTGTAGCCAAGTTTACATTCCGTGTATTACTGATATCTTATGATGTTTCTTTTTCTGTGTGACTTATTTCAGTTAGAATCATCATACCTGAATCCACTCATTGTGCTGCTAAGGGCCTGATGACATAGATTTCATTGCTGAGTGATATTGCTTTGTAAGTAAATACCACAAACTCTTTATCCATTTTTCACTTTCTGTGATGTTGAACTTGTACTGTAAACGAGGTTCTTGTAAACAGAGCCGTTCCAAACTTTGGGTTGGCTGTGTCTTTTTGATTTTAATTTCCCTAAGCTATAGGACCATAAGTGGAAGTGCCCTAGGCTCTGTTGCTTTGTTTTTTAGATGTTTCAGGAAACACCATACACTTCTCCCGAGTGTCTGTTGGCAATTTACATCCCGCCCATCAGCATAAGAAGGCTACCAGTTCTCCATTGCCTGTCCTGCCTTTCTGGATTTTACACTTTTTTCAGATGGCCCTTTTGACCGGGGGGAAGTGAGACTTCATTGTAGTGCAGATTTCCTTTGCAAGCTTGCTTGTTTGGCCAAAAAGGGCGTATGCGTTTTTTCCTGAATATATTCAGGAAAAAACGCATACGCCCTTTTTGGGCAAGTGCATCATTGTGGACGTTCTGCCTCTTTTCCTATGCTTTCAATGCAATTCCAGTCTACCTCCTGAAATCGGTTTCCTGCAATTCTGTCCCGCTTTCAAGTCCTCTTGGCAGCCTTACTTCAGTATATTTTTGGACGATAGCTGTCATTTATAACTCTGCATGTTTGTGAATTACAGTGCCCCTGAGCTCCTTTCTTCAACTCGCTTTCTTTTGAGCTGGCCGCAACACCGCAGGATGGCTTCAGGCCCTAATCTGGTTCCGGCACGGCACGCTGAGCCTTTGGTTATTTCCTCTTCCTGGTGGGAAATGAGAGTTAAATTTGCCCGTCCAGACACCTCCAGCTAGTCTCTCATTGGTTCTCGCTATTCCTGTTCATCTTCCGCAGAAATTGCAAACTGGGCAAAACAGGAGGTTAAAGGCGCTGACTCTCCAAGTGGGGAGAGTGTTAGTAAAGCGTCTGGAATGTTGCACCCGAGTACCAGGGGAGGAAAACTGAGACATATTTGAACACGTCTCCCGTTCACACGGTTGATCATACTCTGGGTTCCACATGCATGTTTTAGCTGAAGGAAGAATACCTTAAACCTGGAGAGTTGAGACCTGTGGAATGGGTACCATGCAATATGACTTCAAAGGGTCTTCATTTGCTCACCGAACCTCTCCAATCCTATCACTGCTGCGTTTATGTCCCTGTACACACGCTTGATTCTCTTTTGGAGACGTAGCAATCCATAGGTTTTAAGATACTCACTAGTCAGGTACATTCTTTGGCGTTTAATATGGGGTGTTGAGTCCATTTCGTTGAGCAAGGAGTAGCTCTTGTCTATTCCATATTTGGCTTAAGGAATTTTATCTGTGCTCATTTCAATCTCTGGTTTTATGCAGCACCCCAACTCACCTTTCCCCTTAAGCAAGCATAAGTTGGTTATCTAAATTTGAGACTCTGTTCTGTTTTGGAATTCAGTTCCTGTGTAGCCAAGTTTACATTCCGTCTATTACTGATATCTTATGATGTTTCTTTTTCTGTGTGACTTATTTCAGTTAGAATCATCATACCTGAATCCACTCATTGTGCTGCTAAGGGCCTGATGACATAGATTTCATTGCTGAGTGATATTGCTTTGTAAGTAAATACCACAACTTCTTTATCCATTTTTCACTTTCTGCGATGTTGAACTTGTACTGTAAACGAGGTTCTTGTAAACAGAGCCGTTTCAAAGTTTGGGGTGGCTGTGTCTTTTTGATTTTAATTTCCCTAAGCTATAGGACCATAAGTGGAAGTGCCCTAGGCTCTGTTGCTTTGTTTTTTAGATGTTTCAGGAAACACCATACACTTCTCCCGAGTGTCTGTTGGCAATTTACATCCCGCCCATCAGCATAACAAGGCTTCCAGTTCTCCATGGCGTGTCCTGCCTTTCTGGATTTTACACTTTTTTCAGATGGCCCTTTTGACCGGGGGGAAGTGAGACTTCATTGTAGTGCAGATTTCCTTTGCAAGCTTGCTTGGTTGGCCAAAAAGGGCGTATGCGTTTTTTCCTGAATATATTCAGGAAAAAACGCATACGCCCTTTTTGGCCAAGTGCATCATTGTGGACGTTCTGCCTCTTTTCCTATGCTTTCAATGCAATTCCAGTCTACCTCCTGAAATCGGTTTCCTGTAATTCTGCCCCGCTTTCAAGTCCTCTTGGCAGCCTTACTTCAGTCTATTTTTGGACGATAGCTGTCATTTATAACTCTGCAGGTTTGTGAATTATAGTGCCCCTGAGCTCCTTTCTTCTACTCGCTTTCTTTTGAGCTGGCCGCAACACCGCAGGATGGCTTCAGGCCCTAATCTGGTTCCAGCACGGCACGCTGAGCCTTTGGTTAATTCCTCTTCCTGGTGGGAAATGAGAGTTAAATTTGTCCGTCCAGACACCTCCAGTTAGTCTCTCATTGGTTCTCGCTATTCTTGTTCGTCTTCCGCAGAAATTGCAAACTGGGCAAAACAGGAGGTTAAAGGGACTGACTCTCCAAGTCGGGAGAGTGTTAGTAAAGCGTCTGGAATGTGGCACACTAGTACCAGGGTACGAAAACTGAGACATATTTGAACACGTCTCCCGATCACACGGTTGATCATACTCTAGGTTCCACATGCATGTTTTAGCTAAAGGAAAAATACCTTAAACCTTGGTAGTTGAAACCCGTGGAATGGGTACCATGCAATATGACTTCAAAGGGTCTTCATTTGCTCACCGAACCTCTCCAATCCTATCACTGCTGCGTTTATGTCCCTGTTCGCACGTTTGATTCTCTTTTGGAGACATAGCAATCCATAGGTTTTAAGATACTCAGTAGTCAGGTACATTATTAGGCGTTTAATATGCAGTGTTGAGTCCATTTCGTTGAGCAAGGAGTAGCTCTTGTCTATTCCATATTTGGCTTAAGGAACTTTATCTGTGCTCATTTCAATCTCTGGTTTTATGCAGCACCCCAACTCACCTTTCCCCTTAAGCAAGCATAAGTTGGTTTTCTAAATTTGAGACCCTGTTCTGTTTTGGAATTCAGTTCCTGTGTAGCCAAGTTTACATTCCGTGTATTACTGATATCTTATGATGTTTCTTTTTCTGTGTGACTTATTTCAGTTAGAATCATCATACCTGAATTCACTCATTGTGCTGCTAAGGACCTGATGACATAGATTTCATTGCTGAGTGATATTGCTTTGTAAGTAAATACCACAAACTCTTTATCCATTTTTCACTTTCTGCGATGTTGAACTTGTACTGTAAACGAGGTTCTTGTAAACAGAGCCGTTCCAAACTTTGGGTTGGCTGTGTCTTTTTGATTTTAATTTCCCTAAGCTATAGGACCATAAGTGGAAGTGCCCTAGGCTCTGTTGCTTTGTTTTTTAGATGTTTCAGGAAACACCATACACTTCTCCCGAGTGTCTGTTGGCAATTTACATCCCGCCCATCAGCATAAGAAGGCTACCAGTTCTCCATTGCCTGTCCTGCCTTTCTGGATTTTACACTTTTTTCAGATGGCCCTTTTGACCGGGGGGAAGTGAGACTTCATTGTAGTGCAGATTTCCTTTGCAAGCTTGCTTGTTTGGCCAAAAAGGGCGTATGCGTTTTTTCCTGAATATATTCAGGAAAAAACGCATACGCCCTTTTTGGGCAAGTGCATCATTGTGGACGTTCTGCCTCTTTTCCTATGCTTTCAATGCAATTCCAGTCTACCTCCTGAAATCGGTTTCCTGCAATTCTGTCCCGCTTTCAAGTCCTCTTGGTAGCCTTACTTCAGTATATTTTTGGACGATAGCTGTCATTTATAACTCTGCATGTTTGTGAATTACAGTGCCCCTGAGCTCCTTTCTTCAACTCGCTTTCTTTTGAGCTGGCCGCAACACCGCAGGATGGCTTCAGGCCCTAATCTGGTTCCGGCACGGCACGCTGAGCCTTTGGTTATTTCCTCTTCCTGGTGGGAAATGAGAGTTAAATTTGCCCGTCCAGACACCTCCAGCTAGTCTCTCATTGGTTCTCGCTATTCCTGTTCATCTTCCGCAGAAATTGCAAACTGGGCAAAACAGGAGGTTAAAGGCGCTGACTCTCCAAGTGGGGAGAGTGTTAGTAAAGCGTCTGGAATGTTGCACCCGAGTACCAGGGGAGGAAAACTGAGACATATTTGAACACGTCTCCCGTTCACACGGTTGATCATACTCTGGGTTCCACATGCATGTTTTAGCTGAAGGAAGAATACCTTAAACCTGGAGAGTTGAGACCTGTGGAATGGGTACCATGCAATATGACTTCAAAGGGTCTTCATTTGCTCAACGAACCTCTCCAATCCTATCACTGCTGCGTTTATGTCCCTGTACACACGCTTGATTCTCTTTTGGAGACGTAGCAATCCATAGGTTTTAAGATACTTACTAGTCAGGTACATTCTTAGGCGTTTAATATGGGGTGTTGAGTCCATTTCGTTGAGCAAGGAGTAGCTCTTGTCTATTCCATATTTGGCTTAAGGAACTTTATCTGTGCTCATTTCAATCTCTGGTTTTATGCAGCACCCCAACTCACCTTTCCCCTTAAGCAAGCATAAGTTGGTTTTCTAAATTTGAGACCCTGTTCTGTTTTGGAATTCAGTTCCTGTGTAGCCAAGTTTACATTCCGTGTATTAGTGATATCTTATGATGTTTCTTTTTCTGTGTGACTTATTTCAGTTAGAATCATCGTACCTGAATCCACTCATTATGCTGCTACGGTCCTGATGACATAGATTTCATTGCTGAGTGATACTGCATTGTACGTAAGTAGCACAAGTTCTTTATCCATTTTTCACTTTCTGTGATATTGAACTTGTACGGTAAACGAGGTTCTTGTAAACAGAGGCGTCCCAAACTTTGGGGTGGCTGTGTCTTTTTGATTTTAATTTCCCTAAGCTATAGGACCATAAGTGGAAGTGCCCTAGGCTCCTTTGGTTTGTTTTTTAGATGTTTCAGGAAACACCATACACTTCTCCCGAGTGTCTGTTGGCAATTTACATCCCGCCCATCAGCATAACAAGGCTCCCCGTTCTCCATGGCCTGTCCTGCCTTTCTGGATTTTACACTTTTTTCAGATGGCCCTTTTGACCGGGGGGAAGTGAGACTTCATTGTAGTGCAGATTTCCTTTGCAAGCTTGCTTGGTTGGCCAAAAAGGGCGTATGCGTTTTTTCCTGAATATATTCAGGAAAAAACGCATATGCCCTTTTTGGCCAAGTGCATCATTGTGGACGTTCTGCCTCTTTTCCTATGCTTTCAATGCAATTCCAGTTTACCTCCTGAAATCGGTTTCCTGCAATTCTGCCCCGCTTTCAAGTCCTCTTGGCAGCCTTACTTCAGTATATTTTTGGACGATAGCTGTCATTTATAACTCTGCATGTTTGTCAATTACAGTGCCCCTGAGCTCCTTTCTTCAACTCGCTTTTTTTGAGCTGGCCGCAACACCGCAGGATGGCTTCAGGCCCTAATCTGGTTCCGGCACGGCACGCTGAGCCTTTGGTTATTTCCTCTTCCTGGTGGGAAATGAGAGTTAAATTTGCCCGTCCAGACACCTCCAGCTAGTCTCTCATTGGTTCTCGCTATTCCTGTTCATCTTCCGCAGAAATTGCAAACTGGGCAAAACAGGAGGTTAAAGGCGCTGACTCTCCAAGTGGGGAGAGTGTTAGTAAAGCGTCTGGAATGTTGCACCCGAGTACCAGGGGAGGAAAACTGAGACATATTTGAACACGTCTCCCGTTCACATGGTTGATCATACTCTGGGTTCCACATGCATGTTTTAGCTGAAGGAAGAATACCTTAAACCTGGAGAGTTGAGACCCGTGTAATGGGTACCATGCAATATGACTTCAAAGGGTCTTCATTTGCTCACCGAACCTCTCCAATCCTATCACTGCTGCGTTTATGCCCCTGTACACATGCTTGATTCTCTTTCGGAGACATAGCAATCCATAGGTTTTAAGATACTTACTAGTCAGGTACATTCTTAGGCGTTTAATATGGGGTGTTGAGTCCATTTCGTTGAGCAAGGAGTAGCTGTTGTCTATTCCATATTTGGCTTAAGGAACTTTATCTGTGCTCATTTCAATCTCTGGTTTTATGCAGCACCCCAACTCACCTTTCCCCTTAAGCAAGCATAAGTTGGTTTTCTAAATTTGAGACTCTGTTCTGTTTTGGAATTCAGTTCCTGTGTAGCCTAGTTTACATTCCGTGTATTAGTGATATCTTATGATGTTTCTTTTTCTGTGTGACTTATTTCAGTTAGAATCATCGTACCTGAATCCACTCATTATGCTGCTAAGGGCCTGATGACATAGATTTCATTGCTGAGTGATACTGCATTGTACGTAAGTAGCACAAGTTCTTTATCCATTTTTCACTTTCTGTGATATTGAACTTGTACGGTAAACGAGGTTCTTGTAAACAGAGGCGTCCCAAACTTTGGGGTGGCTGTGTCTTTTTGATTTTAATTTCCCTAAGCTATAGGACCATAAGTGGAAGTGCCCTAGGCTCTGTTGCTTTGTTTTTTAGATGTTTCAGGAAACACCATACACTTCTCCCGAGTGTCTGTTGGCAATTTACATCCCGCCCATCAGCATAACAAGGCTCCCAGTTCTCCATGGCCTGTCCTGCCTTTCTGGATTTTACACTTTTTTCAGATGGCCCTTTTGACCGGGGGGAAGTGAGACTTCATTGTAGTGCAGATTTCCTTTGCAAGCTTGCTTGGTTGGCCAAAAAGGGCGTATGCGTTTTTTCCTGAATATATTCAGGAAAAAACGCATACGCCCTTTTTGGCCAAGTGCATCATTGTGGACGTTCTGCCTCTTTTCCTATGCTTTCAATGCAATTCCAGTCTACCTCCTGAAATCGGTTTCCTGCAATTCTGCCCCGCTTTCAAGTCCTCTTGGCAGCCTTACTTCAGTCTATTTTTGGACGATAGCTGTCATTTATAACTCTGCAGGTTTGTGAATTACAGTGCCCCTGAGCTCCTTTCTTCAACTCGCTTTCTTGTGACCTGGCCGCAACACCGCAGGATGGCTTCAGGCCCTAATCTGGTTCCGGCACGGCACGCTGAGCCTTTGGTTATTTCCTCTTCCTGGTGGGAAATGAGAGTTAAATTTGCCCGTCCAGACACCTCCAGCTAGTCTCTCATTGGTTCTCCCTATTCCTGTTCATCTTCCGCAGAAATTGCAAACTGGGCCAAACAGGAGGTTAAAGGCGCTGACTCTCCAAGTGGGGAGAGTGTTAGTAAAGCGTCTGGAATGTTGCACCCGAGTACCAGGGGAGGAAAACTGAGACATATTTGAACTCGTCTCCCGTTCACATGGTTGATCATACTCTGGGTTCCACATGCATGTTTTATCTGAAGGAAGAATACCTTAAACCTGGAGAGTTGAGACCCGTGGAATGGGTACCATGCAATATGACTTCAAAGGGTCTTCATTTGCTCACCGAACCTCTCCAATCCTATCACTGCTGCGTTTATGTCCCTGTACGCACGCTTGATTCTCTTTTGGAGACATAGCAATCCATAGGTTTTAAGCTACTTACTAGTCAGGTACATTCTTAGGCGTTTAATATGGGGTGTTGAGTCCATTTCGTTGAGCAAGGAGTAGCTGTTGTCTATTCCATATTTGGCTTAAGGAATTTTATCTGTGCTCATTTCAATCTCGGGTTGTATGCAGCACCCCAACTCACCTTTCCCCTTAAGCAAGCATAAGTTGGTTTTCTAAATTTGAGACCCTGTTCTGTTCTGTAATTCAGTTCCTGTGTAGCCAAGTTTACATTCCGTGTATTACTGATATCTTATGATGTTTCTTTTTCTGTGTGACTTATTTCAGTTAGAATCATCATACCTGAATCCACTCATTGTGCTGCTACGGTCCTGATGACATAGATTTCATTGCTGAGTGATATTGCTTTGTAAGTAAATACCACAACTTCTTTATCCATTTTTCACTTTCTGCGATGTTGAACTTGTACTGTAAACGAGGTTCTTGTAAACAAAGCCTTTCCAAACTTTGGGGTGGCTGTGTCTTTTTGATTTTAATTTCCCTAAGCTATAGGACCATAAGTGGAAGTGCCCTAGGCTCTGTTGCTTTGTATTTTAGATGTTTCAGGAAACACCATACACTTCTCCCGAGTGTCTGTTGGCAATTTACATCCCGCCCATCAGCATAACAAGGCTCCCAGTTCTCCATGGCCTGTCCTGCCTTTCTGGATTTTACACTTTTTTCAGATGGCCCTTTTGACCGGGGGGAAGTGAGACTTCATTGTAGTGCAGATTTCCTTTGCAAGCTTGCTTGGTTGGCCAAAAAGGGCGTATGCGTTTTTTCCTGAATATATTCAGGAAAAAACGCATACGCCCTTTTTGGCCAAGTGCATCATTGTGGACGTTCTGCCTCTTTTCCTATGCTTTCAATGCAATTCCAGTCTACCTCCTGAAATCGGTTTCCTGCAATTCTGTCCCGCTTTCAAGTCCTCTTGGCAGCCTTACTTCAGTATATTTTTGGACGATAGCTGTCATTTATAACTCTGCAGGTTTGTGAATTACAGTGCCCCTGAGCTCCTTTCTTCAACTCCCTTTCTTTTGAGCTGGCCGCAACACCGCAGGATGGCTTCAGGCCCTAATCTGGTTCCGACACGGCACGCTGAGCCATTGGTTATTTCCTCTTCCTGGTGGGAAATGAGAGTTAAATTTGCCCGTCCAGACACCTCTAGCTAGTCTCTCATTGGTTCTCCCTATCCCTGTTCATCTTCCGCAGAAATTGCAAACTGGGCCAAACAGGAGGTTAAAGGCGCTGACTCTCCAAGTGGGGAGAGTGTTAGTAAAGCGTCTGGAATGTTGCACCCGAGTACCAGGGGAGGAAAACTGAGACATATTTGAACACGTCTCCCGTTCACACGGTTGATCATACTCTGGGTTCCACATGCATGTTTTAGCTGAAGGAAGAATACCTTAAACCTTGGTAGTTGAAACCCGTGGAATGGGTACCATGCAATATGACTTCAAAGGGTCTTCATTTGCTCACCGAACCTCTCCAATCCTATCACTGCTGCGTTTATGCCCCTGTACACATGCTTGATTCTCTTTCGGAGACATAGCAATCCATAGGTTTTAAGATACTTACTAGTCAGGTACATTCTTAGGCGTTTAATATGGGGTGTTGAGTCCATTTCGTTGAGCAAGGAGTAGCTCTTGTCTATTCCATATTTGGCTTAAGGAACTTTATCTGTGCTCATTTCAATCTCTGGTTTTATGCAGCACCCCAACTCACCTTTCCCCTTAAGCAAGCATAAGTTGGTTTTCTAAATTTGAGACTCTGTTCTGTTTTGGAATTCAGTTCCTGTGTAGCCTAGTTTACATTCCGTGTATTAGTGATATCTTATGATGTTTCTTTTTCTGTGTGACTTATTTCAGTTAGAATCATTGTACCTGAATCCACTCATTATGCTGCTAAGGGCCTGATGACGTAGATTTCATTGCTGAGTGATACTGCATTGTACGTAAGTAGCACAAGTTCTTTATCCATTTTTCACTTTCTGTGATATTGAACTTGTACGGTAAACGAGGTTCTTGTAAACAGAGGCGTCCCAAACTTTGGGGTGGCTGTGTCTTTTTGATTTTAATTTCCCTAAGCTATAGGACCATAAGTGGAAGTGCCCTAGGCTCTGTTGCTTTGTTTTTTAGATGTTTCAGGAAACACCATACACTTCTCCCGAGTGTCTGTGGGCAATTTACATCCCGCCCATCAGCATAACAAGGCTCCCCGTTCTCCATGGCCTGTCCTGCCTTTCTGGATTTTACACTTTTTTCAGATGGCCCTTTTGACCGGGGGGAAGTGAGACTTCATTGTAGTGCAGATTTCCTTTGCAAGCTTGCTTGCTTGGCCAAAAAGGGCGTATGCGTTTTTTCCTGAATATATTCAGGAAAAAACGCATACGCCCTTTTTGGCCAAGTGCATCATTGTGGACGTTCTGCCTCTTTTCCTATGCTTTCAATGCAATTCCAGTTTACCTCCTGAAATCGGTTTCCTGCAATTCTGCCCCGCTTTCAAGTCCTCTTGGCAGCCTTACTTCAGTCTATTTTTGGACGATAGCTGTCATTTATAACTCTGCATGTTTGTCAATTACAGTGCCCCTGAGCTCCTTTCTTCAACTCGCTTTTTTTGAGCTGGCCGCAACACCGCAGGATGGCTTCAGGCCCTAATCTGGTTCCGGCACGGCACGCTGAGCCTTTGGTTATTTCCTCTTCCTGGTGGGAAATGAGAGTTAAATTTGCCCGTCCAGACACCTCCAGCTAGTCTCTCATTGGTTCTCCCTATTCCTGTTCATCTTCTGCAGAAATTGCAAACTGGGCAAAACAGGAGGTTTAAGGCGCTGACTCTCCAAGTGGGGAGAGTGTTAGTAAAGCGTCTGGAATGTTGCACCCGAGTACCAGGGGAGGAAAACTGAGACATATTTGAACACGTCTCCCGTTCACACGGTTGATCATACTCTGGGTTCCACATGCATGTTTTAGCTGAAGGAAGAATACCTTAAACCTGGAGAGTTGAGACCCGTGTAATGGGTACCATGCAATATGACTTCAAAGGGTCTTCATTTGCTCACCGAACCTCTCCAATCCTATCACTGCTGCGTTTATGTCCCTGTACACACGCTTGATTCTCTTTTGGAGACATAGCAATCCATAGGTTTTAAGATACTTACTAGTCAGGTACATTCTTAGGCGTTTAATATGGGGTGTTGAGTCCATTTCGTTGAGCAAGGAGTAGCTCTTGTCTATTCCATATTTGGCTTAAGGAACTTTATCTGTGCTCATTTCAATCTCTGGTTTTATGCAGCACCCCAACTCACCTTTCCCCTTAAGCAAGCATAAGTTGGTTTTCTAAATTTGAGACTCTGTTCTGTTTTGGAATTCAGTTCCTGTGTAGCCTAGTTTACATTCCGTGTATTAGTGATATCTTATGATGTTTCTTTTTCTGTGTGACTTATTTCAGTTAGAATCATCATACCTGAATCCACTCATTGTGCTGCTAAGGGCCTGATGACATAGATTTCATTGCTGAGTGATATTGCTTTGTAAGTAAATACCACAAACTCTTTATCCATTTTTCACTTTCTGCGATGTTGAACTTGTACTGTAAACGAGGTTCTTGTAAACAGAGCCGTTCCAAACTTTGGGGTGGCTGTGTCTTTTTGATTTTAATTTCCCTAAGCTATAGGACCATAAGTGGAAGTGCCCTAGGCTCTGTTGCTTTGTTTTTTAGATGTTTCAGGAAACACCATACACTTCTCCCGAGTGTCTGTTGGCAATTTACATCCCGCCCATCAGCATAACAAGGCTCCCAGTTCTCCATGGCCTGTCCTGCCTTTCTGGATTTTACACTTTTTTCAGATGGCCCTTTTGGCCGGGGGGAAGTGAGACTTCATTGTAGTGCAGATTTCCTTTGCAAGCTTGCTTGGTTGACCAAAAAGGGCGTATGCGTTTTTTCCTGAATATATTCAGGAAAAAACGTATACGCCCTTTTTGGCCAAGTGCATCATTGTGGACGTTCTGCCTCTTTTCCTATGCTTTCAATGCAATTCCAGTCTACCTCCTGAAATCGGTTTCCTGCAATTCTGTCCCGCTTTCAAGTCCTCTTGGCAGCCTTACTTCAGTATATTTTTGGACGATAGCTGTCATTTATAACTCTGCAGGTTTGTGAATTACAGTGCCCCTGAGCTCCTTTCTTCAACTCCCTTTCTTTTGAGCTGGCCGCAACACCGCAGGATGGCTTCAGGCCCTAATCTGGTTCCGACACGGCACGCTGAGCCATTGGTTATTTCCTCTTCCTGGTGGGAAATGAGAGTTAAATTTGCCCGTCCAGACACCTCTAGCTAGTCTCTCATTGGTTCTCCCTATCCCTGTTCATCTTCCGCAGAAATTGCAAACTGGGCCAAACAGGAGGTTAAAGGCGCTGACTCTCCAAGTGGGGAGAGTGTTAGTAAAGCGTCTGGAATGTTGCACCCGAGTACCAGGGGAGGAAAACTGAGACATATTTGAACACGTCTCCCGTTCACACGGTTGATCATACTCTGGGTTCCACATGCATGTTTTAGCTGAAGGAAGAATACCTTAAACCTTGGTAGTTGAAACCCGTGGAATGGGTACCATGCAATATGACTTCAAAGGGTCTTCATTTGCTCACCGAACCTCTCCAATCCTATCACTGCTGCGTTTATGCCCCTGTACACATGCTTGATTCTCTTTCGGAGACATAGCAATCCATAGGTTTTAAGATACTTACTAGTCAGGTACATTCTTAGGCGTTTAATATGGGGTGTTGAGTCCATTTCGTTGAGCAAGGAGTAGCTCTTGTCTATTCCATATTTGGCTTAAGGAACTTTATCTGTGCTCATTTCAATCTCTGGTTTTATGCAGCACCCCAACTCACCTTTCCCCTTAAGCAAGCATAAGTTGGTTTTCTAAATTTGAGACTCTGTTCTGTTTTGGAATTCAGTTCCTGTGTAGCCTAGTTTACATTCCGTGTATTAGTGATATCTTATGATGTTTCTTTTTCTGTGTGACTTATTTCAGTTAGAATCATTGTACCTGAATCCACTCATTATGCTGCTAAGGGCCTGATGACGTAGATTTCATTGCTGAGTGATACTGCATTGTACGTAAGTAGCACAAGTTCTTTATCCATTTTTCACTTTCTGTGATATTGAACTTGTACGGTAAACGAGGTTCTTGTAAACAGAGGCGTCCCAAACTTTGGGGTGGCTGTGTCTTTTTGATTTTAATTTCCCTAAGCTATAGGACCATAAGTGGAAGTGCCCTAGGCTCTGTTGCTTTGTTTTTTAGATGTTTCAGGAAACACCATACACTTCTCCCGAGTGTCTGTGGGCAATTTACATCCCGCCCATCAGCATAACAAGGCTCCCAGTTCTCCATGGCCTGTCCTGCCTTTCTGGATTTTACACTTTTTTCAGATGGCCCTTTTGACCGGGGGGAAGTGAGACTTCATTGTAGTGCAGATTTCCTTTGCAAGCTTGCTTGCTTGGTCAAAAAGGGCGTATGCGTTTTTTCCTGATTATATTCAGGAAAAAACGCATACGCCCTTTTTGGCCAAGTGCATCATTGTGGACGTTCTGCCTCTTTTCCTATGCTTTCAATGCAATTCCAGTTTACCTCCTGAAATCGGTTTCCTGCAATTCTGCCCCGCTTTCGAGTCCTCTTGGCAGCCTTACTTCAGTATATTTTTGGACGATAGCTGTCATTTATAACTCTGCATGTTTGTCAATTACAGTGCCCCTGAGCTCCTTTCTTCAACTCGCTTTTTTTGAGCTGGCCGCAACACCGCAGGATGGCTTCAGGCCCTAATCTGGTTCCGGCACGGCACGCTGAGCCTTTGGTTATTTCCTCTTCCTGGTGGGAAATGAGAGTTAAATTTGCCCGTCCAGACACCTCCAGCTAGTCTCTCATTGGTTCTCCCTATTCCTGTTCATCTTCTGCAGAAATTGCAAACTGGGCAAAACAGGAGGTTTAAGGCGCTGACTCTCCAAGTGGGGAGAGTGTTAGTAAAGCGTCTGGAATGTTGCACCCGAGTACCAGGGGAGGAAAACTGAGACATATTTGAACACGTCTCCCGTTCACACGGTTGATCATACTCTGGGTTCCACATGCATGTTTTAGCTGAAGGAAGAATACCTTAAACCTGGAGAGTTGAGACCCGTGTAATGGGTACCATGCAATATGACTTCAAAGGGTCTTCATTTGCTCACCGAACCTCTCCAATCCTATCACTGCTGCGTTTATGTCCCTGTACACACGCTTGATTCTCTTTTGGAGACATAGCAATCCATAGGTTTTAAGATACTTACTAGTCAGGTACATTCTTAGGCGTTTAATATGGGGTGTTGAGTCCATTTCGTTGAGCAAGGAGTAGCTCTTGTCTATTCCATATTTGGCTTAAGGAACTTTATCTGTGCTCATTTCAATCTCTGGTTTTATGCAGCACCCCAACTCACCTTTCCCCTTAAGCAAGCATAAGTTGGTTTTCTAAATTTGAGACTCTGTTCTGTTTTGGAATTCAGTTCCTGTGTAGCCTAGTTTACATTCCGTGTATTAGTGATATCTTATGATGTTTCTTTTTCTGTGTGACTTATTTCAGTTAGAATCATCATACCTGAATCCACTCATTGTGCTGCTAAGGGCCTGATGACATAGATTTCATTGCTGAGTGATATTGCTTTGTAAGTAAATACCACAAACTCTTTATCCATTTTTCACTTTCTGCGATGTTGAACTTGTACTGTAAACGAGGTTCTTGTAAACAGAGCCGTTCCAAACTTTGGGGTGGCTGTGTCTTTTTGATTTTAATTTCCCTAAGCTATAGGACCATAAGTGGAAGTGCCCTAGGCTCTGTTGCTTTGTTTTTTAGATGTTTCAGGAAACACCATACACTTCTCCCGAGTGTCTGTTGGCAATTTACATCCCGCCCATCAGCATAACAAGGCTCCCAGTTCTCCATGGCCTGTCCTGCCTTTCTGGATTTTACACTTTTTTCAGATGGCCCTTTTGGCCGGGGGGAAGTGAGACTTCATTGTAGTGCAGATTTCCTTTGCAAGCTTGCTTGGTTGGCCAAAAAGGGCGTATGCGTTTTTTCCTGAATATATTCAGGAAAAAACGCATACGCCCTTTTTGGCCAAGTGCATCATTGTGGACGTTCTGCCTCTTTTCCTATGCTTTCAATGCAATTCCAGTCTACCTCCTGAAATCGGTTTCCTGCAATTCTGCCCCGCTTTCAAGTCCTCTTGGCATCCTTACTTCAGTCTATTTTTGGACGATAGCTGTCATTTATAACTCTGCAGGTTTGTGAATTACAGTGCCCCTGAGCTCCTTTCTTCAACTCGCTTTCTTTTGAGCTGGCTACAACACCGCAGGATGGCTTCAGGCCCTAATCTGGTTCCGGCATGGCACCCTGAGCCTTGTGTTATTTCCTCTTCCTGGTGGGAAATGAGAGTTAAATTTACCCGTCCAGACACCTCCAGCTAGTCTCTCATTGGTTCTCCCTATTCCTGTTCATCTTCCGGAGAAATTGCAAACTGGGCCAAACAGGAGGTTAAAGGCGCTGACTCTCCAAGTGGGGAGAGTGTTAGTAAAGCGTCTGGAATGTTGCACCCGAGTACCAGGGGAGGAAAACTGAGACATATTTGAACACGTCTCCCGTTCACACGGTTGATCATACTCTGGGTTCCACATGCATGTTTTAGCTGAAGGAAGAATACCTTAAACCTGGAGAGTTGAGACCCGTGGAATGGGTACCATGCAATATGACTTCAAAGGGTCTTCATTTGCTCACCGAACCTCTCCAGTCCTATCACTGCTGCGTTTATGTCCCTGTACGCACGCTTGATTCTCTTTTGGAGACATAGCAATCCATAGGTTTTAAGATACTTACTAGTCAGGTACATTCTTAGGCGTTTAATATGGGGTGTTGAGTCCTTTTCGTTGAGCAAGGAGTAGCTCTTGTCTATTCCATATTTGGCTTAAGGAATTTTATCTGTGCTCATTTCAATCTCTGGTTTTATGCAGCACCCCAACTCACCTTTCCCCTTAAGCAAGCATAAGTTGGTTTTCTAAATTTGAGACCCTGTTCTGTTCTGTAATTCAGTTCCTGTGTAGCCAAGTTTACATTCCGTGTATTACTGATATCTTATGATGTTTCTTTTTCTGTGTGACTTATTTCAGTTAGAATCATCATACCCGAATCCACTCATTGTGCTGCTAAGGGCCTGATGACATAGATTTCATTGCTGAGTGATATTGCTTTGTAAGTAAATACCACAACTTCTTTATCCATTTTCACTTTCTGCGATGTTGAACTTGTACTGTAAACGAGGTTCTTGTAAACAGAGCCGTTCCAAACTTTGGGGTGGCTGTGTCTTTTTGATTTTAATTTCCCTAAGCTATAGGACCATAAGTGGAAGTGCCCTAGGCTCTGTTGCTTTGTTTTTTAGATGTTTCAGGAAACACCATACACTTCTCCCGAGTGTCTGTTGGCAATTTACATCCCGCCCATCAGCATAACAAGGCTCCCAGTTCTCCATGGCCTGTCCTGCCTTTCTGGATTTTACACTTTTTTCAGATGGCCCTTTTGACCAGGGGGAAGTGAGACTTCATTGTAGTGCAGATTTCCTTTGCAAGCTTGCTTGGTTGGCCAAAAAGGGCGTATGCGTTTTTTCCTGAATATATTCAGGAAGAAACGCATACGCCCTTTTTGGCCAAGTGCATCATTGTGGACGTTCTGCCTCTTTTCCTATGCTTTCAATGCAATTCCAGTCTACCTCCTGAAATCGGTTTCCTGCAATTCTGCCCCGCTTTCAAGTCCTCTTGGCAGCCTTACTTCAGTCTATTTTTGGACGATAGCTGTCATTTATAACTCTGCAGGTTTGTGAATTACAGTGCCCCTGAGCTCCTTTCTTCTACTCGCTTTTTTGTGAGCTGGCCGCAACACCGCAGGATGGCTTCAGGCCCTAATCTGGTTCCGGCACGGCACGCTGAGCCTTTGGTTATTTCCTCTTCCTGGTGGGAAATGAGAGTTAAATTTGCCCGTCCAGACACCTCCAGCTAGTCTCTCATTGGTTCTCGCTATTCCTGTTCATCTTCCACAGAAATTGCAAACTGGGCAAAACAGGAGGTTAAAGGCGCTGACTCTCCAAGTGGGGAGAGTGTTAGTAAAGCGTCTGGAATGTTGCACCCGAGTACCAGGGGAGGAAAACTGAGACATATTTGAACACGTCTCCCGTTCACACGGTTGATCATACTCGGGTTCCACATGCATGTTTTAGCTGAAGGAAGAATACCTTAAACCTGGAGGGTTGAGACCCGTGTAATGGGTACCATGCAATATGACTTCAAAGGGTCTTCATTTGCTCACCGAACCTCTCCAATCCTATCACTGCTGCGTTTATGCCCCTGTACACACGCTTGATTCTCTTTTGGAGACATAGCAATCCATAGGTTTTAAGATACTTACTAGTCAGGTACATTCTTAGGCGTTTAATATGCGGTGTTGAGTCCATTTCGTTGAGCAAGGAGTAGCTCTTGTCTATTCCATATTTGGCTTAAGGAACTTTATCTGTGCTCATTTCAATCTCTGGTTTTATGCAGCACCCCAACTCACCTTTTCCCTTAAGCAAGCATAAGTTGGTTTTCTAAATTTGAGACCCTGTTCTGTTCTGTAATTCAGTTCCTGTGTAGCCAAGTTTACATTCCGTGTATTACTGATATCTTATGATGTTTCTTTTTCTGTGTGACTTATTTCAGTTAGAATCATCATACCTGAATCCACTCATTGTGCTGCTAAGGGCCTGATGACATAGATTTCATTGCTGAGTGATATTGCTTTGTAAGTAAATACCACCACTTCTTTATCCATTTTTCACTTTCTGCGATGTTGAACTTGTACTGTAAACGAGGTTCTTGTAAACAGAGGCATCCCAAACTTTGGGGTGGCTGTGTTTTTTTGATTTTAATTTCCCTAAGCTATAGGACCATAAGTGGAAGTGCCCTAGGCTCTGTTGCTTTGTTTTTTAGATGTTTCAGGAAACACCATACACTTCTCCCAAGTGTCTGTTGGCAATTTACATCCCGCCCATCAGCATAACAAGGCTCCCAGTTCTCCATGGCCTGTCCTGCCTTTCTGGATTTTACACTTTTTTCAGATGGCCCTTTTGACCGGGGGGAAGTGAGACTTCATTGTAGTGCAGATTTCCTTTGCAAGCTTGCTTGGTTGGCCAAAAAGTGCGTATGCGTTTTTTCCTGAATATATTCAGGAAAAAACGCATACGCCCTTTTTGGCCAAGTGCATCATTGTGGACGTTCTGCCTCTTTTCCTATGCTTTCAATGCAATTCCAGTCTACCTCCTGAAATCGGTTTCCTGCAATTCTGCCCCGCTTTCAAGTCCTCTTGGCAGCCTTACTTCAGTATATTTTTGGACGATAGCTGTCATTTATAACTCTGCAAGTTTGTGAATTACAGTGCCCCTGAGCTCCTTTCTTCAACTCGCTTTCTTTTGAGCTGGCTACAACACCGCAGGATGGCTTCAGGCCCTAATCTGGTTCCGGGACGGCACCCTGAGCCTTGTGTTATTTCCTCTTCCTGGTGGGAAATGAGAGTTAAATTTGCCCGTCCAGACACCTCCAGCTAGTCTCTCATTGGTTCTCCCTATTCCTGTTCATCTTCCGCAGAAATTGCAAACTGGGCCAAACAGGAGGTTAAAGGCGCTGACTCTCCAAGTGGGGAGAGTGTTAGTAAAGCGTCTGGAATGTTGCACCCGAGTACCAGGGGAGGAAAACTGAGACATATTTGAACACGTCTCCCGTTCACACGGTTGATCATACTCTGGGTTCCACATGCATGTTTTAGCTGAAGGAAGAATACCTTAAACCTGGAGAGTTGAGACCCGTGTAATGGGTACCATGCAATATGACTTCAAAGGGTCTTCATTTGCTCACCGAACCTCTCCAGTCCTATCACTGCTGCGTTTATGTCCTTGTACGCACGCTTGATTCTCTTTTGGAGACATAGCAATCCATAGGTTTTAAGATACTTACTAGTCAGGTACATTCTTAGGCGTTTAATATGGGGTGTTGAGTCAATTTCGTTGAGCAAGGAGTAGCTCTTGTCTATTCCATATTTGGCTTAAGTAATTTTATCTGTGCTCATTTCAATCTCTGGTTTTATGCAGCACCCCAACTCACCTTTTCCCTTAAGCAAGCATAAGTTGGTTTTCTAAATTTGAGACCCTGTTCTGTTTTGGAATTCAGTTCCTGTGTAGCCAAGTTTACATTCCGTGTATTACTGATATCTTATGATGTTTCTTTTTCTGTGTGACTTATTTCAGGTAGAATCATCATACCTGAATCCACTCATTGTGCTGCTACCGGCCTGATGACATAGATTTCATTGCTGAGTGATATTGCTTTGTAAGTAAATACCACAACTTCTTTATCCATTTTTCACTTTCTGCGATGTTGAACTTGTACTGTAAACGAGGTTCTTGTAAACAGAGCCGTTCCAAACTTTGGGGTGGCTGTGTCTTTTTGATTTTAATTTCCCTAAGCTATAGGACCATAAGTGGAAGTGCCCTAGGCTCTGTTGCTTTGTTTTTTAGATGTTTCAGGAAACACCATACACTTCTCCCGAGTGTCTGTTGGCAATTTACATCCCGCCCATCAGCATAACAAGGCTCCCAGTTCTCCATGGCCTGTCCTGCCTTTCTGGATTTTACACTTTTTTCAGATGGCCCTTTTGACCGGGGGGAAGTGAGACTTCATTGTAGTGCAGATTTCCTTTGCAAGCTTGCTTGGTTGGCCAAAAAGGGCGTATGCGTTTTTTCCTGAATATATTCAGGAAAAAACGCATACGCCCTTTTTGGCCAAGTGCATCATTGTCGACGTTCTGCCTCTTTTCCTATGCTTTCAATGCAATTCCAGTCTACCTCCTGAAATCGGTTTCCTGCAATTCTGCCCCGCTTTCAAGTCCTCTTGGCAGCCTTACTTCAGTCTATTTTTGGACGATAGCTGTCATTTATAACTCTGCAGGTTTGTGAATTACAGTGCCCCTGAGCTCCTTTCTTCTACTCGCTTTTTTGTGAGCTGGCCGCAACACCGCAGGATGGCTTCAGGCCCTAATCTGGTTCCGGCACGGCACGCTGAGCCTTTGGTTATTTCCTCTTCCTGGTGGGAAATGAGAGTTAAATTTGCCCGTCCAGACACCTCCAGCTAGTCTCTCATTGGTTCTCGCTATTCCTGTTCATCTTCCACAGAAATTGCAAACTGGGCAAAACAGGAGGTTAAAGGCGCTGACTCTCCAAGTGGGGAGAGTGTTAGTAAAGCGTCTGGAATGTTGCACCCGAGTACCAGGGGAGGAAAACTGAAACATATTTGAACACGTCTCCCGTTCACACGGCTGATCATACTCTGGGTTCCACATGCATGTTTTAGCTGAAGGAAGAATACCTTAAACCTGGAGGGTTCAGACCCGTGTAATGGGTACCATGCAATATGACTTCAAAGGGTCTTCATTTGCTCACCGAACCTCTCCAATCCTATCACTGCTGCGTTTATGCCCCTGTACACACGCTTGATTCTCTTTTGGAGACATAGCAATCCATAGGTTTTAAGATACTTACTAGTCAGGTACATTCTTAGGCGTTTAATATGCGGTGTTGAGTCCATTTCGTTGAGCAAGGAGTAGCTCTTGTCTATTCCATATTTGGCTTAAGGAACTTTATCTGTGCTCATTTCAATCTCTGGTTTTATGCAGCACCCCAACTCACCTTTTCCCTTAAGCAAGCATAAGTTGGTTTTCTAAATTTGAGACCCTGTTCTGTTCTGTAATTCAGTTCCTGTGTAGCCAAGTTTACATTCCGTGTATTACTGATATCTTATGATGTTTCTTTTTCTGTGTGACTTATTTCAGTTAGAATCATCATACCTGAATCCACTCATTGTGCTGCTAAGGGCCTGATGACATAGATTTCATTGCTGAGTGATATTGCTTTGTAAGTAAATACCACAACTTCTTTATCCATTTTTCACTTTCTGCGATGTTGAACTTGTACTGTAAACGAGGTTCTTGTAAACAGAGGCATCCCAAACTTTGGGGTGGCTGTGTTTTTTTGATTTTAATTTCCCTAAGCTATAGGACCATAAGTGGAAGTGCCCTAGGCTCTGTTGCTTTGTTTTTTAGATGTTTCAGGAAACACCATACACTTCTCCCGAGTGTCTGTTGGCAATTTACATCCCGCCCATCAGCATAACAAGGCTCCCAGTTCTCCATGGCCTGTCCTGCCTTTCTGGATTTTACACTTTTTTCAGATGGCCCTTTTGACTGGGGGGAAGTGAGACTTCATTGTAGTGCAGATTTCCTTTGCAAGCTTGCTTGGTTGGCCAAAAAGTGCGTATGCGTTTTTTCCTGAATATATTCAGGAAAAAACGCATACGCCCTTTTTGGCCAAGTGCATCATTGTGGACGTTCTGCCTCTTTTCCTATGCTTTCAATGCAATTCCAGTCTACCTCCTGAAATCGGTTTCCTGCAATTCTGCCCCGCTTTCAAGTCCTCTTGGCAGCCTTACTTCAGTATATTTTTGGACGATAGCTGTCATTTATAACTCTGCAGGTTTGTGAATTACAGTGCCCCTGAGCTCCTTTCTTCAACTCGCTTTCTTTTGAGCTGGCTACAACACCGCAGGATGGCTTCAGGCCCTAATCTGGTTCCGGGACGGCACCCTGAGCCTTGTGTTATTTCCTCTTACTGGTGGGAAATGAGAGTTAAATTTGCCCGTCCAGACACCTCCAGCTAGTCTCTCATTGGTTCTCCCTATTCCTGTTCATCTTCCGCAGAAATTGTAAACTGGGTCAAACAGGAGGTTAAAGGCGCTGACTCTCCAAGTGGGGAGAGTGTTAGTAAAGCGTCTGGAATGTTGCACCCGAGTACCAGGGGAGGAAAACTGAGACATATTTGAACACGTCTCCCGTTCACACGGTTGATCATACTCTGGGTTCCACATGCATGTTTTAGCTGAAGGAAGAATACCTTAAACCTGGAGAGTTGAGACCCGTGGAATGGGTACCATGCAATATGACTTCAAAGGGTCTTCATTTGCTCACCGAACCTCTCCAGTCCTATCACTGCTGCGTTTATGTCCCTGTACGCACGCTTGATTCTCTTTTGGAGACATAGCAATCCATAGGTTTTAAGATACTTACTAGTCAGGTACATTCTTAGGCGTTTAATATGGGGTGTTGAGTCCATTTCGTTGAGCAAGGAGTAGCTCTTGTCTATTCCATATTTGGCTTAAGTAATTTTATCTGTGCTCATTTCAATCTCTGGTTTTATGCAGCACCCCAACTCACCTTTTCCCTTAAGCAAGCATAAGTTGGTTTTCTAAATTTGAGACCCTGTTCTGTTTTGGAATTCAGTTCCTGTGTAGCCAAGTTTACATTCCGTGTATTACTGATATCTTATGATGTTTCTTTTTCTGTGTGACTTATTTCAGGTAGAATCATCATACCTGAATCCACTCATTGTGCTGCTACGGGCCTGATGACATAGATTTCATTGCTGAGTCATATTGCTTTGTAAGTAAATACCACAACTTCTTTATCCATTTTTCACTTTCTGCGATGTTGAACTTGTACTGTAAACGAGGTTCTTGTAAACAGAGCCGTTCCAAACTTTGGGGTGGCTGTGTCTTTTTGATTTTAATTTCCCTAAGCTATAGGACCATAAGTGGAAGTGCCCTAGGCTCTGTTGCTTTGTTTTTTAGATGTTTCAGGAAACACCATACACTTCTCCCGAGTGTCTGTTGGCAATTTACATCCCGCCCATCAGCATAACAAGGCTCCCAGTTCTCCATGGCCTGTCCTGCCTTTCTGGATTTTACACTTTTTTCAGATGGCCCTTTTGACCGGGGGGAAGTGAGACTTCATTGTAGTGCAGATTTCCTTTGCAAGCTTGCTTGGTTGGCCAAAAAGGGCGTATGCGTTTTTTCCTGAATATATTCAGGAAAAAACGCATACGCCCTTTTTGGGCAAGTGCATCATTGTGGACGTTCTGCCTCTTTTCCTATGCTTTCAATGCAATTCCAGTCTACCTCCTGAAATCGGTTTCCTGCAATTCTGCCCCGCTTTCAAGTCCTCTTGGCAGCCTTACTTCAGTCTATTTTTGGACGATAGCTGTCATTTATAACTCTGCAGGTTTGTGAATTACAGTGCCCCTGAGCTCCTTTCTTCAACTCGCTTTTTTGTGAGCTGGCCGCAACACCGCAGGATGGCTTCAGGCCCTAATCTGGTTCCGGCACGGCACGCTGAGCCTTTGGTTATTTCCTCTTCCTGGTGGGAAATGAGAGTTAAATTTGCCCGTCCAGACACCTCCAGCTAGTCTCTCATTGGTTCTCGCTATTCCTGTTCATCTTCCGCAGAAATTGCAAACTGGGCCAAACAGGAGGTTAAAGGCGCTGACTCTCCAAGTGGGGAGAGTGTTAGTAAAGCGTCTGGAATGTTGCACCCGAGTACCAGGGGAGGAAAACTGAGACATATTTGAACTCGGCTCCCGTTCACATGGTTGATCATACTCTGGGTTCCACATGCATGTTTTAGCTGAAGGAATAATACCTTAAACCTGGAGAGTTGAGACCCGTGGAATGGGTACCATGCAATATGACTTCAAAGGGTCTTCATTTGCTCACCGAACCTCTCCAATCCTATCACTGCTGCGTTTATGCCCCTGTACACACGCTTGATTCTCTTTTGGAGACATAGCAATCCATAGGTTTTAAGATACTTACTAGTCAGGTACATTCTTAAGCATTTAATATGCGGTGTTGAGTCCATTTCGTTGAGCAAGGAGTAGCTCTTGTCTATTCCATATTTGGCTTAAGGAACTTTATCTGTGCTCATTTCAATCTCTGGTTTTATGCAGCACCCCAACTCACCTTTCCCCTTAAGCAAGCATAAGTTGGTTTTCTAAATTTGAGACCCTGTTTTGTTCTGTAATTCAGTTCCTGTGTAGCCAAGTTTACATTCCGTGTATTACTGATATCTTATGATGTTTCTTTTTCTGTGTGACTTATTTCAGTTAGAATCATCATACCTGAATACACTCATTGTGCTGCTAAGGGCCTGATGACATAGATTTCATTGCTGAGTGATATTGCTTTGTAAGTAAATACCACAAACTCTTTATCCATTTTTCACTTTCTGCGATGTTGAACTTGTACTGTAAACGAGGTTCTTGTAAACAGAGCCGTTCCAAACTTTGAGGTGGCTGTGTCTTTTTGATTTTTATTTCCCTAAGCTATAGAACCATAAGTGGAAGTGCCCTAGGCTCTGTTGCTTTGTTTTTTAGATGTTTCAGGAAACACCATACACTTCTCCCAAGTGTCTGTTGGAAATTTACATCCCGCCCATCAGCATAACAAGGCTCCCAGTTCTCCATGGCCTGTCCTGCCTTTCTGGATTTTACACTTTTTTCAGATGGCCCTTTTGACCGGGGGGAAGTGAGACTTCATTGTAGTGCAGATTTCCTTTGCAAGCTTGCTTGGTTGGCCAAAACGGGTGTATGAGTTTTTTCCTGAATATATTCAGGAAAAAACGCATACGCCCTTTTTGGCCAAGTGCATCATTGTGGACGTTCTGCCTCTTTTCCTATGCTTTCAATGCAATTCCAGTCTACCTCCTGAAATCGGTTTCCTGCAATTCTGGCCCGCTTTCAAGTCCTCTTGGCAGCCTTACTTCAGTCTATTTTTGGACGATAGCTGTCATTTATAACTCTGCAGGTTTGTGAATTACAGTGCCCCTGAGCTCCTTTCTTCTACTCGCTTTTTTGTGAGCTGGCCGCAACACCGCTGGATGCCTTCAGGCCCTAATCTGGTTCCGGCACGGCACGCTGAGCCTTTGGTTATTTCCTCTTCCTGGTGGGAAATGAGAGTTAAATTTGCCCGTCCAGACACCTCCAGCTAGTCTCTCATTGGTTCTCCCTATTCCTGTTCATCTTCCGCAGAAATTGCAAACTGGGCCAAACAGGAGGTTAAAGGCGCTGACTCTCCAAGTGGAGAGAGTGTTAGTAAAGCGACTGGAATGTTGCACCCGAGTACCAGGGGAGGAAAACTGAGACATATTTGAACTCGTCTCCCGTTCACATGGTTGATCATACTCTGGGTTCCACATGCATGTTTTAGCTGAAGGAAGAATACCTTAAACCTGGAGAGTTGAGACCCATGGAATGGGTACCATGCAATATGACTTCAAAGGGTCTTCATTTGCTCACCGAACCTCTCCAATCCTATCACTGCTGCGTTTATGCCCCTGTACACACGCTTGATTCTCTTTTGGAGACATAGCAATCCATAGGTTTTAAGATACTTACTAGTCAGGTACATTCTTAGGCGTTTAATATGCGGTGTTGAGTCCATTTCGTTGAGCAAGGAGTAGCTCTTGTCTATTCCATATTTGGCTTAAGGAACGTTATCTGTGCTCATTTCAATCTCTGGTTTTATGCAGCACCCCAACTCACCTTTCCCCTTAAGCAAGCATAAGTTGGTTTTCTAAATTTGAGACCCTGTTCTGTTCTGTAATTCAGTTCCTGTGTAGCCAAGTTTACATTCCGTGTATTACTGATATCTTATGATGTTTCTTTTTCTGTGTGACTTATTTCAGTTAGAATCATCATACCTGAATCCACTCTTTGTGCTGCTAAGTGCCTGATGACATAGATTTCATTGCTGAGTGATACTGCATTGTACGTAAGTAGCACAAGTTCTTTATCCATTTTTCACTTTCTGTGATGTTGAACTTGTACGGTAAACGAGGTTCTTGTAAACAGAGCGGTTCCAAACTTTGGGGTGGCTGTGTCTTTTTGATTTTAATTTCCCTAAGCTATAGGACCATAAGTGGAAGTGCCCTAGGCTCTGTTGCTTTGTTTTTTAGATGTTTCAGGAAACACCATACACTTCTCCAGAGTGTCTGTTGGCAATTTACATCCCACCCATCAGCATAACAAGGCTCCCAGTTCTCCATGGCCTGTCCTGCCTTTCTGGATTTTACACTTTTTTCAGATGGCCCTTTTGACCGGGGGGAAGTGAGACTTCATTGTAGTGCAGATTTCCTTTGCAAGCTTGCTTGGTTGGCCAAAAAGGGCGTATGCGTTTTTTCCTGAATATATTCAGGAAAAAACGCATACGCCCTTTTTGGCCAAGTGCATCATTGTGGACGTTCTGCCTCTTTTCCTATGCTTTCAATGCAATTCCAGTCTACCTCCTGAAATCGGTTTCCTGCAATTCTGCCCCGCTTTCAAGTCCTCTTGGCAGCCTTACTTCAGTCTATTTTTGGACGATAGCTGTCATTTATAACTCTGCAGGTTTGTGAATTACAGTGCCCCTGAGCTCCTTTCTTCAACTCGCTTTATTTTGAGTTGGCTGCAACACCGCAGGATGGCTTCAGGCCCTAATCTGGTTCCGGGATGGCACCCTGAGCCTTGTGTTATTTCCTCTTCCTGGTGGGAAATGAGAGTTAAATTTGCACGTCCAGACACCTCCAGCTAGTCTCTCATTGGTTCTCCCTATTCCTGTTCATCTTCCGCAGAAATTGCAAACTGGGCCAAACAGGAGGTTAAAGGCGCTGACTCTCCAAGTGGGGAGAGTGTTAGTAAAGCGTCTGGAATGTTGCACCCGAGTACCAGGGGAGGAAAACTGAGACATATTTGAACACGTCTCCCGTTCACATGGTTGATCATACTCTGGGTTCCACATGCATGTTTTAGCTGAAGGAAGAATACCTTAAACCTGGAGAGTTGAGACCCGTGTAATGGGTACCATGCAATATGACTTTAAAGGGTCTTCATTTGCTCACCGAACCTCTCCAATCCTATCACTGCTGCGTTTATGTCCCTGTACGCACGCTTGATTCTCTTTTGGAGACATAGCAATCCATAGGTTTTAAGATACTTACTAGTCAGGTACATTCTTAGGCGTTTAATATGGGGTGTTGAGTCCATTTCGTTGAGCAAGGAGTAGCTCTTGTCTATTCCATATTTGGCTTAAGGAATTTTATCTGTGCTCATTTCAATCTCTGGTTTTATGCAGCACCCCAACTCACCTTTACCCTTAAGCAAGCATAAGTTGGTTTTCTACATTTGAGACCCTGTTCTGTTCTGTAATTCAGTTCCTGTGTAGCCAAGTTTACATTCCATGTATTACTGATATCTTATGATGTTTCTTTTTCTGTGTGACTTATTTCAGTTACAATCAGCATACCTGAATCCACTCATTGTGCTGCTACGGGCCTGATGACATAGATTTCATTGCTGAGTGATATTGCTTTGTAAGTAAATACCACAACTTCTTTATCCATTTTTCACTTTCTGCGATGTTGAACTTGTACTGTAAACGAGGTTCTTGTAAACAGAGCCGTTCCAAACTTTGGGGTGGCTGTGTCTTTTTGATTTTAATTTCCCTAAGCTATAGGACCATAAGTGGAAGTGCCCTAGGCTCTGTTGCTTTGTTTTTTAGATGTTTCAGGAAACACCATACACTTCTCCCGAGTGTCTGTTGGCAATTTACATCCCGCCCATCAGCATAACAAGGCTCCCAGTTCTCCATGGCCTGTCCTGCCTTTCTGGATTTTACACTTTTTTCAGATGGCCCTTTTGACCGGGGGGAAGTGAGACTTCATTGTAGTGCAGATTTCCTTTGCAAGCTTGCTTGGTTGGCCAAAAAGGGCGTATGCGTTTTTTCCTGAATATATTCAGGAAAAAACGCATACGCCCTTTTTGGCCAAGTGCATCATTGTCGACGTTCTGCCTCTTTTCCTATGCTTTCAATGCAATTCCAGTCTACCTCCTGAAATCGGTTTCCTGCAATTCTGCCCCGCTTTCAAGTCCTCTTGGCAGCCTTACTTCAGTCTATTTTTGGACGATAGCTGTCATTTATAACTCTGCAGGTTTGTGAATTACAGTGCCCCTGAGCTCCTTTCTTCTACTCGCTTTTTTGTGAGCTGGCCGCAACACCGCAGGATGGCTTCAGGCCCTAATCTGGTTCCGGCACGGCACGCTGAGCCTTTGGTTATTTCCTCTTCCTGGTGGGAAATGAGAGTTAAATTTGCCCGTCCAGACACCTCCAGCTAGTCTCTCATTGGTTCTCCCTATTCCTGTTCATCTTCCGCAGAAATTGCAAACTGGGCCAAACAGGAGGTTAAAGGCGCTGACTCTCCAAGTGGAGAGAGTGTTAGTAAAGCGACTGGAATGTTGCACCCGAGTACCAGGGGAGGAAAACTGAGACATATTTGAACTCGTCTCCCGTTCACATGGTTGATCATACTCTGGGTTCCACATGCATGTTTTAGCTGAAGGAAGAATACCTTAAACCTGGAGAGTTGAGACCCGTGTAATGGGTACCATGCAATATGACTTCAAAGGGTCTTCATTTGCTCACCGAACCTCTCCAATCCTATCACTGCTGCGTTTATGCCCCTGTACACACGCTTGATTCTCTTTTGGAGACATAGCAATCAATAGGTTTTAAGATACTTACTAGTCAGGTACATTCTTAGGCGTTTAATATGCGGTGTTGAGTCCATTTCGTTGAGCAAGGAGTAGCTCTTGTCTATTCCATATTTGGCTTAAGGAACGTTATCTGTGCTCATTTCAATCTCTGGTTTTATGCAGCACCCCAACTCACCTTTCCCCTTAAGCAAGCATAAGTTGGTTTTCTAAATTTGAGACCCTGTTCTGTTCTGTAATTCAGTTCCTGTGTAGCCAAGTTTACATTCCGTGTATTACTGATATCTTATGATGTTTCTTTTTCTGTGTGACTTATTTCAGTTAGAATCATCATACCTGAATCCACTCATTGTGCTGCTAAGGGCCTGATGACATAGATTTCATTGCTGAGTGATACTGCATTGTACGTAAGTAGCACAAGTTCTTTATCCATTTTTCACTTTCTGTGATGTTGAACTTGTACGGTAAACGAGGTTCTTGTAAACAGAGCGGTTCCAAACTTTGGGGTGGCTGTGTCTTTTTGATTTTAATTTCCCTAAGCTATAGGACCATAAGTGGAAGTGCCCTAGGCTCTGTTGCTTTGTTTTTTAGATGTTTCAGGAAACACCATACACTTCTCCCGAGTGTCTGTTGGCAATTTACATCCCGCCCATCAGCATAACAAGGCTCCCAGTTCTCCATGGCCTGTCCTGCCTTTCTGGATTTTACACTTTTTTCAGACGGCCCTTTTGACCTGGGGGAAGTGAGACTTCATTGTAGTGCAGATTTCCTTTGCAAGCTTGCTTGGTTGGCCAAAAAGTGCGTATGCGTTTTTTCCTGAATATATTCAGGAAAAAACGCATATGCCCTTTTTGGCCAAGTGCATCATTGTGGACGTTCTGCCTCTTTTCCTATGCTTTCAATGCAATTCCAGTCTACCTCCTGAAATCGGTTTCCTGCAATTCTGCCCCGCTTTCAAGTCCTCTTGGCAGCCTTACTTCAGTCTATTTTTGGACGATAGCTGTCATTTATAACTCTGCAGGTTTGTGAATTACAGTGCCCCTGAGCTCCTTTCTTCAACTCGCTTTCTTTTGAGCTGGCTGCAACACCGCAGGATGGCTTCAGGCCCTAATCTGGTTCCGGGATGGCACCCTGAGCCTTGTGTTATTTCCTCTTCCTGGTGGGAAATGAGAGTTAAATTTGCACGTCCAGACACCTCCAGCTAGTCTCTCATTGGCTCTCCCTATTCCTGTTCATCTTCCGCAGAAATTGCAAACTGGGCCAAACAGGAGGTTAAAGGCTCTGACTCTCCAAGTGGGGAGAGTGTTAGTAAAGCGTCTGGAATGTTGCACCCGAGTACCAGGGGAGGAAAACTGAGACATATTTGAACACGTCTCCCGTTCACACGGTTGATCATACTCTGGGATCCACATGCATGTTTTAGCTGAAGGAAGAATACCTTAAACCTGGAGAGTTGAGACCCGTGTAATGGGTACCATGCAATATGACTTCAAAGGGTCTTCATTTGCTCACCGAACCTCTCCAATCCTATTACTGCGGCGTTTATGTCCCTGTACGCACGCTTGATTCTCTTTTGGAGACATAGCAATCCATAGGTTTTAAGATACTTACTAGTCAGGTACATTCTTAGGCGTTTAATATGGGGTGTTGAGTCCATTTCGTTGAGCAAGGAGTAGCTCTTGTCTATTCCATATTTGGCTTAAGGAATTTTATCTGTGCTCATTTCAATCTCTGGTTTTATGCAGCACCCCAACTCACCTTTACCCTTAAGCAAGCATAAGTTGGTTTTCTAAATTTGAGACCCTGTTCTGTTCTGTAATTCAGTTCCTGTGTAGCCAAGTTTACATTCCGTGTATTACTGATATCTTATGATGTTTCTTTTTCTGTGTGACTTATTTCAGTTAGAATCATCATACCTGAATCCACTCATTGTGCTGCTACGGGCCTGATGACATAGATTTCATTGCTGAGTCATATTGCTTTGTAAGTAAATACCACAACTTCTTTATCCATTTTTCACTTTCTGCGATGTTGAACTTGTACTGTAAACGAGGTTCTTGTAAACAGAGCCGTTCCAAACTTTGGGGTGGCTGTGTCTTTTTGATTTTAATTTCCCTAAGCTATAGGACCATAAGTGGAAGTGCCCTAGGCTCTGTTGCTTTGTTTTTTAGATGTTTCAGGAAACACCATACACTTCTCCCGAGTGTCTGTTGGCAATTTACATCCCGCCCATCAGCATAACAAGGCTCCCAGTTCTCCATGGCCTGTCCTGCCTTTCTGGATTTTACACTTTTTTCAGATGGCCCTTTTGACCGGGGGGAAGTGAGACTTCATTGTAGTGCAGATTTCCTTTGCAAGCTTGCTTGGTTGGCCAAAAAGGGCGTATGCGTTTTTTCCTGAATATATTCAGGAAAAAACGCATACGCCCTTTTTGGCCAAGTGCATCATTGTGGACGTTCTGCCTCTTTTCCTATGCTTTCAATGCAATTCCAGTCTACCTCCTGAAATCGGTTTCCTGCAATTCTGCCCCGCTTTCAAGTCCTCTTGGCAGCCTTACTTCAGTCTATTTTTGGACGATAGCTGTCATTTATAACTCTGCAGGTTTGTGAATTACAGTGCCCCTGAGCTCCTTTCTTCTACTCGCTTTTTTGTGAGCTGGCCGCAACACCGCTGGATGCCTTCAGGCCCTAATCTGGTTCCGGCACGGCACGCTGAGCCTTTGGTTATTTCCTCTTCCTGGTGGGAAATGAGAGTTAAATTTGCCCGTCCAGACACCTCCAGCTAGTCTCTCATTGGTTCTCCCTATTCCTGTTCATCTTCCGCAGAAATTGCAAACTGGGCCAAACAGGAGGTTAAAGGCGCTGACTCTCCAAGTGGAGAGAGTGTTAGTAAAGCGACTGGAATGTTGCACCCGAGTACCAGGGGAGGAAAACTGAGACATATTTGAACTCGTCTCCCGTTCACATGGTTGATCATACTCTGGGTTCCACATGCATGTTTTAGCTGAAGGAAGAATACCTTAAACCTGGAGAGTTGAGACCCGTGGAATGGGTACCATGCAATATGACTTCAAAGGGTCTTCATTTGCTCACCGAACCTCTCCAATCCTATCACTGCTGCGTTTATGCCCCTGTACACACGCTTGATTCTCTTTTGGAGACATAGCAATCCATAGGTTTTAAGATACTTACTAGTCAGGTACATTCTTAGGCGTTTAATATGTGGTGTTGAGTCCATTTCGTTGAGCAAGGAGTAGCTCTTGTCTATTCCATATTTGGCTTAAGGAACGTTATCTGTGCTCATTTCAATCTCTGGTTTTATGCAGCACCCCAACTCACCTTTCCCCTTAAGCAAGCATAAGTTGGTTTTCTAAGTTTGAGACCCTGTTCTGTTCTGTAATTCAGTTCCTGTGTAGCCAAGTTTACATTCCGTGTATTAGTGATATCTTATGATGTTTCTTTTTCTGTGTGACTTATTTCAGTTAGAATCATCGTACATGAATCCACTCATTATGCTGCTACGGGCCTGAGGACATAGATTTCATTGCTGAGTGATACTGCATTGTACGTAAGTACCACAAGTTATTTATCCATTTTTCACTTTCTGTGATATTGAACTTGTACGGTAAACAAGGTTCTTGTAAACAGAGGCGTCCCAAACTTTGGGGTGGCTGTGTCTTTTTGATGTTAATTTCCCTAAGCTATAGGACCATAAGTGGAAGTGCCCTAGGCTCTGTTGCTTTGTTTTTTAGATGTTTCAGGAAACACCATACACTTCTCCTGAGTGTCTGTTGGCAATTTACATCCCGCCCATCAGCATAACAAGGCTCCCAGTTCTCCATGGCCTGTCCTGCCTTCCTGGATTTTACACATTTTCCAGATGGCCCTTTTGACCGGGGGGAAGTGAGACTTCATTGTAGTGCAGATTTCCTTTGCAAGTTTTCTTGTTTGGCCAAAAAGTACGTATGCGTTTTTTCCTGAATATATTCAGGAAAAAACGCATACGCCCTTTTTGGCCAAGTGCATCATTGTGGACGTTCTGCCTCTTTTCCTATGCTTTCAATGCAATTCCAGTCTACCTCCTGAAATCGGTTTCCTGCAATTCTGCCCCGCTTTCAAGTCCTCTTGGCAGCCTTACTTCAGTATATTTTTGGACGATAGCTGTCATTTATAACTCTGCATGTTTGTGAATTACAGTGCCCCTGAGCTCCTTTCTTCAACTCGCTTTCTTGTGACCTGGCCGCAACACCGCAGGATGCCTTCAGGCCCTAATCTGGTTCTGGCACGGCACGCTGAGCCTTTGGTTAATTCCTCTTCCTGGTGGGAAATGAGAGTTAAATTTGCCCGTCCAGACACCTCCAGCTAGTCTCTCATTGGTTCTCGCTATTCCTGTTCATCTTCCGCCGAAATTGCAAACTGGGCCAAACAGGAGGTTAAAGGCGCTGACTCTCCAAGTGGGGAGAGTATTAGTAAAGCGTCTGGAATGTTGCACCCGAGTTCCAGGGGAGGAAAACTGAGACGTATTTGAACTTGTCTCCCGTTCACATGGTTGATCATACTCTGGGTTCCACATGCATGTTTTAGCTGAAGGAACAATACGTTAAACCTGGAGAGTTGAGACCCGTGTAATAGGTACCATGCAATATGACTTCAAAGGGTCTTCATTTGCTCACCGAACCTCTCCAATCCTATCACTGCTGCGTTTATGACCCTGTACACACGCTTGATTCTCTTTTGGAGACATAGCAATCCATAGGTTTTAAGATACTTACTAGTCAGGTACATTCTTAGGCGTCTAATATGCGGTGTTGAGTCCATTTCGTTGAGCAAGGAGTAGATCTTGTCTATTCCATATTTGGCTTAAGGAACTTTATCTGTGCTCATTACAATCTCTGGTTTTATGCAGCACCCCAACTCACCTTTCCCCTTAAGCAAGCATAAGTTGGTTTTCTAAATTTGAGACCCTGTTCTGTTTTGGAATTCAGTTCCTGTGTAGCCAAGTTTACATTCCGTGTATGACTGATACCTTATGATGTTTCTTTTTCTGTGTGACTTATTTCAGTTAGAATCATCATACCTGAATCCACTCATTGTGCTGCTAAGGGCCTGATGACATAGATTTCATTGCTGAGTGATACTGCATTGTACGTAAGTAGCACAAGTTCTTTATCCATTTTTCACTTTCTGTGATGTTGAACTTGAACGGTAAAAGAGGTTTTTGTAAACAGAGCGGTTCCAAACTTTCGGGTGGCTGTGTCTTTTTTATTTTAATTTCCCTAAGCTATAGGACCATAAGTGGAAGTGCCCTAGGCTCTGTTGCTTTGTTTTTTAGATGTTTCAGGAAACACCATACACTTCTCCCGATTGTCTGTTGGCAATTTACATCCCGCCCATCAGCATAACAAGGCTCCCAGTTCTCCATGGCCTGTCCTGCCTTTCTGGATTTTACACTTTTTTCAGATGGCCCTTTTGACCGGGGGGAAGTGAGACTTCATTGTAGTGCAGATTTCCTTTGCAAGCTTGCTTGGTTGGCCAAAAAGGGCGTATGCGTTTTTTCCTGAATATATTCAGGAAAAAACGCATACGCCCTTTTTGGCCAAGTGCATCATTGTGGACGTTCTGCCTCTTTTCCTATGCTTTCAATGCAATTCCAGTCTACCTCCTGAAATCGGTTTCCTGCAATTCTGCCCCGCTTTCAAGTCCTCTTGGCAGCCTTACTTCAGTATATTTTTGGACGATAGCTGTCATTTATAACTCTGCAGGTTTGTGAATTACAGTGTCCCTGAGCTCCTTTCTTAAACTCGCTTTCTTTTGAGCTGGCTGCAACACCGAAGGATGGCTTCAGGCCCTAATCTGGTTCCGGCATGGCACGCTGAGCCTTTGGTTATTTCCTCTTCCTGGTGGGAAATGAGAGTTAAATTTGCCCGTCCAGACACCTCCAGCTAGTCTCTCATTGGTTCTCCCTATTCCTGTTCATCTTCCGCAGAAATTGCAAACTGGGCCAAACAGGAGGTTAAAGGCGCTGACTCTCCAAGTGGGGAGAGTGTTAGTAAAGCTTCTGGAATGTTGCACCCGAGTACCAGGGGAGGAAAACTGAGACATATTTGAACACGTCTCCCGTTCACACGGTTGATCATACTCTGGGTTCCACATGCATGTTTTAGCTGAAGGAAGAATACCTTAAACCTGGAGAGTTGAGACCCGTGTAATGGGTACCATGCAATATGACTTCAAAGGGTCTTCATTTGCTCACCGAACCTCTCCAATCCTATCACTGCTGCGTTTATGTCCCTGTACGCATGCTTGATTCTCTTTTGGAGACATAGCAATCCATAGGTTTTAAGATACTTACTAGTCAGGTACATTCTTAGGCGTTTAATATGGGGTGTTGAGTCCATTTCGTTGAGCAAGGAGTAGCTCTTGTCTATTCCATATTTGGCTTAAGGAATTTTATCTGTGCTCATTTCAATCTCTGGTTTTATGCAGCACCCCAACTCACCTTTACCCGTAAGCAAGCATAAGTTGGTTTTCTAAATTTGAGACCCTGTTCTGTTCTGTAATTCAGTTCCTGTGTAGCCAAGTTTACATTCCGTGTATTACTGATATCTTATGATGTTTCTTTTTCTGTGTGACTTATTTCAGTTAGAATCATCATACCTGAATCCACTCATTGTGCTGCTACGGGCCTGATGACATAGATTTCATTGCTGAGTCATATTGGTTTGTAAGTAAATACCACATCTTCTTTATCCATTTTTCACTTTCTGCGATGTTGAACTTGTACTGTAAACGAGGTTCTTGTAAACAGAGCCGTTCCAAACTTTGGGGTGGCTGTGTCTTTTTGATTTTAATTTCCCTAAGCTATAGGACCATAAGTGGAAGTGCCCTAGGCTCTGTTGCTTTGTTTTTTAGATGTTTCAGGAAACACCATACACTTCTCCCGAGTGTCTGTTGGCAATTTACATCCCGCCCATCAGCATAACAAGGCTCCCAGTTCTCCATGGCCTGTCCTGCCTTTCTGGATTGTACACTTTTTTCAGATGGCCCTTTTGACCGGGGGGAAGTGAGACTTCATTGTAGTGCAGATTTCCTTTGCAAGCTTGCTTGGTTGGCCAAAAAGGGCGTATGCGTTTTTTCCTGAATATATTCAGGAAAAAACGCATACGCCCTTTTTGGCCAAGTGCATCATTGTGGACGTTCTGCCTCTTTTCCTATGCTTTCAATGAAATTCCAGTCTACCTCCTGAAATCGGTTTCCTGCAATTCTGCCCCGCTTTCAAGTCCTCTTGGCAGCTTTACTTCAGTATATTTTTGGACGATAGCTGTCATTTATAACTCTGCAGGTTTGTGAATTACAGTGCCCCTGAGCTCCTTTCTTCTACTCGCTTTTTTGTGAGCTGGCCGCAACACCGCAGGATGGCTTCAGGCCCTAATCTGGTTCCGGCACGGCACGCTGAGCCTTTGGTTAATTCCTCTTCCTGGTGGGAAATGAGAGTTAAAATTGCCCGTCCAGACACCTCCAGCTAGTCTCTCATTGGTTCTCCCTATTCCTGTTCATCTTCCGCAGAAATTGCAAACTGGGCCAAACAGGAGGTTAAAGGGACTGACTCTCCAAGTGGGGAGAGTGTTAGTAAAGCGTCTGGAATCTTGCACCCGAGTACCAGGGTACGAAAACTGAGACATATTTGAACACGTCTCCTGATCACATGGTTGATCATACTGTAGGTTCCACATGCATGTTTTAACTGAAGGAAGAATACCTTAAACCTGGGTAGTTGAAACCCGTGGAATGGGTACCATGAAATATGACTTCAAAGGGTCTTCATTTGCTCACCGAACCTCTCCAATCCTATCACTGCTGCGTTTATGCCCGTGTACACACGCTTGATTCTCTTTTGGAGACATAGCAATCCATAGGTTTTAAGATACTTACTAGTCAGGTACATTCTTAGGCGTTTAATATGGGGTGTTGAGTCCATTTCGTTGAGCAAGGAGTAGCTCTTGTCTATTCCATATTTGGCTTAAGGAACTTTATCTGTGCTCATTTCAATCTCTGGTTTTATGCAGCACCCCAACTCACCTTTCCCCTTAAGCAAGCATAAGTTGGTTTTCTAAGTTGGAGACCCTGTTCTGTTCTGTAATTCAGTTCCTGTGTAGCCAAGTTTACATTCCGTGTATTAGTGATATCTTATGATGTTTCTTTTTCTGTGTGACTTATTTCAGTTAGAATCATCGTACATGAATCCACTCATTATGCTGCTACGGGCCTGAGGACATAGATTTCATTGCTGAGTGATACTGCATTGTACGTAAGTACCACAAGTTCTTTATCCATTTTTCACTTTCTGTGATATTGAACTTGTACGGTAAACGAGGTTCTTGTAAACAGAGGCGTCCCAAACTTTGGGGTGGCTGTGTCTTTTTGATTTTAATTTCCCTAAGCTATAGGACCATAAGTGGAAGTGCCCTAGGCTCTGTTGCTTTGTTTTTTAGATGTTTCAGGAAACACCATACACTTCTCCTGAGTGTCTGTTGGCAATTTACATCCCGCCCATCAGCATAACAAGGCTCCCAGTTCTCCATGGCCTGTCCTGCCTTCCTGGATTTTACACATTTTCCAGATGGCCCTTTTGACCGGGGGGAAGTGAGACTTCATTGTAGTGCAGATTTCCTTTGCAAGTTTGCTTGTTTGGCCAAAAAGTGCGTATGCGTTTTTTCCTGAATATATTCAGGAAAAAACGCATACGCCCTTTTTGGCCAAGTGCATCATTGTGGACGTTCTGCCTCTTTTCCTATGCTTTCAATGCAATTCCAGTCTACCTCCTGAAATCGGTTTCCTGCAATTCTGCCCTGCTTTCAAGTCCTCTTGGCAGCCTTACTTCAGTATATTTTTGGACGATAGCTGTCATTTATAACTCTGCATGTTTGTGAATTACAGTGCCCCTGAGCTCCTTTCTTCAACTCGCTTTCTTGTGACATGACCGCAACACCGCAGGATGCCTTCAGGCCCTAATCTGGTTCCGGCACGGCACGCTGAGCCTTTGGTTAATTCCTCTTCCTGGTGGGAAATGAGAGTTAAATTTGCCCGTCCAGACACCTCCAGCTAGTCTCTCATTGGTTCTCGCTATTCCTGTTCATCTTCCGCAGAAATTGCAAACTGGGCCAAACAGGAGGTTAAAGGGACTGACTCTCCAAGTCGGGAGAGTGTTAGTAAAGCGTCTGGAATGTTGCACCCGAGTACCAGGGTACGAAAACTGAGACATATTTGAACACGTGTCCTGATCACATGGTTGATCATACTCTGGGTTCCACATGCATGTTTTAGCTGAAGGAAGAATACCTTAAACCTGGGTAGTTGAAACCCTTGGAATGGGTACCATGCAATATGACTTCAAAGGGTCTTCATTTGCTCACCGTACCTCTCCAATCCTATCACTGCTGCGTTTATGCCCGTGTACACACGCTTGATTCTCTTTTGGAGACATAGCAATCCATAGGTTTTAAGATACTTACTAGTCAGGTACATTCTGAGGCGTTTAATATGCGGTGTTGAGTCCATTTCGTTGAGCAAGGAGTAGCTCTTGTCTATTCCATATTTGGCTTAAGGAACTTTATCTGTGCTCATTTCAATCTCTGGTTTTATGCAGCACCCCAACTCACCTTTCCCCTTAAGCAAGCATAAGTTGGTTTTCTAAATTTGAGACCCTGTTCTGTTCTGTAATTCAGTTCCTGTGTAGCCAAGTTTACATTCCGTGTATTACTGATATCTTATGATGTTTCTTTTTCTGTGTGACTTATTTCAGTTAGAATCATCATACCTGAATCCACTCATTGTGCTGCTAAGGGCCTGATGACATAGATTTCATTGCTGAGTGATATTGCTTTGTAAGTAAATACCACAACTTCTTTATCCATTTTTCACTTTCTGCGATGTTGAACTTGTACTGTAAACGAGGTTCTTGTAAACAGAGGCGTCCCAAACTTTGTGGTGGCTGAGTCTTTTTGATTTTAATTTCCCTAAGCTATAGGACCATAAGTGGAAGTGCCCTAGGCTCTGTTACTTTGTTTTTTAGATGTTTCAGGAAACACCATACACTTCTCCCGAGTGTCTGTTGGCAATTTACATCCCGCCCATCAGCATAACAAGGCTCCCAGTTCTCCATGGCCTGTCCTGCCTTTCTGGATTTTACACTTTTTTCAGATGGCCCTTTTGACCGGGGGGAAGTGAGACTTCATTGTAGTGCAGATTTCCTTTGCAAGCTTGCTTGGTTGGCCAAAAAGCGCGTATGCGTTTTTTCCTGAATATATTCAGGAAAAAACGCATACGCCCTTTTTGGCCAAGTGCATCATTGTGGACGTTCTGCCTCTTTTCCTATGCTTTCAATGCAATTCCAGTCTACCTCCTGAAATCGGTTTCCTGCAATTCTGCCCCGCTTTCAAGTCCTCTTGGCAGCCTTACTTCAGTATATTTTTGGACGATAGCTGTCATTTATAACTCTGCAGGTTTGTGAATTACAGTGCCCCTGAGCTCCTTTCTTCAACTCGCTTTCTTTTGTGCTGGCCGCAGCACCACAGGATGTCTTCAGGCCCTAATCTGGTTTCGGCACGGCACGCTGAGCCTTTGGTTATTTCCTCTTCCTGGTGGGAAATGAGAGTTAAATTTGCCCGTCCAGACACCTCCAGCTAGTCTCTCATTGGTTCTCCCTATTCCTGTTCATCTTCCGCAGAAATTGCAAACTGGGCCAAACAGGAGGCTAAAGGCGCTGACTGTCCAAGTGGGGAGAGTGTTAGTAAAGCGTCTGGAATGTTGCACCCGAGTACCAGGGGAGGAAAACTGAGACATATTTGAACACGTCTCCCGTTCACACGGTTGATCATACTCTGGGTTCCACATGCATGTTCTAGCTGAAGGAAGAATACCTTAAACCTGAGAGTTGAGACCCGTGGAATGGGTACCATGCAGTATGACTTCAAAGGGTCTTCATTTGCTCACCGAACCTCTCCAATCCTATCACTGCTGCGTTTATGCCCCTGTACACAAGCTTGATTCTCTTTCGGAGACATAGCAATCCCTAGGTTTTAAGATACTTACTAGTCAGGTACATTCTTAGGCGTTTAATATGCGGTGTTGAGTCCATTTCGTTGAGCAAGGAGTAGCTCTTGACTATTCCATATTTGGCTTAAGGAACTTTATCTGTGCTCATTTCAATCTCTGGTTTTATGCAGCACCCCAACTCACCTTTCCCCTTAAGCAAACATAAGTTGGTTTTCTAAATTTGAGACCCTGTTCTGTTTTGGAATTCAGTTCCTGTGTAGCCAAGTTTACATTCCGTGTATTAGTGATATCTTATGATGTTTCTTTTTCTGTGTGACTTATTTCAGTTAGAATCATCGTACCTGAATCCACTCACTATGTTGCTACGGGCCTGATGACATAGATTTCATTGCTGAGTGATACTGCATTGTACGTAAGTACCACAAGTTCTTTATCCATTTTTCACTTTCTGTGATATTGAACTTGTACGGTAAACGAGGTTCTTGTAAACAGAGGCGTCCCAAACTTTGGGGTGGCTGTGTCTTTTTGATTTTAATTTCCCTAAGCTATAGGACCATAAGTGGAAGTGCCCTAGGCTCTGTTGCTTCGTTTTTTAGATGTTTCAGGAAACACCATACACTTCTCCCGAGTGTCTGTTGACAATTTACATCCCGCCCATCAGCATAACAAGTCTCACAGTTCCATGGCCTGTCCTGCCTTTCTGGATTGTACACTTTTTTCAGATGGCCCTTTTGACCGGGGGGAAGTGAGACTTCATTGTAGTGCAGATTTCCTTTGCAAGCTTGCTTGCTTGGCCAAAAAGTGCGTATGCGTTTTTTCCTGAATATATTCAGTAAAAAACGCATACGCCCTTTTTGGCCAAGTGCATCATTGTGGACGTTGTGCCTCTTTTCCTATGATTTCAATGCAATTCCAGTCTACCACCTGAAATCGGTTTCTTGTAATTCTGCCCCGCTTTTAAGTCCTCTTGGCAGCCTTACTTCAGTATATTTTTGGACGATAGCTGTCATTTATAACTCTGCAGGTTTGTGAATTACAGTGCCCCTGAGCTCCTTTCTTCAACTCGCTTTCTTTTGAGCTGGCCGCAACACCACAGGATGGCTTCAGGCCCTAATCTGGTTCCGGCACGGCACGCTGAGCCTTTGGTTATTTCCTCTTCCTGGTGGGAAATGAGAGTTAAATTTGCCCGTCCAGACACCTCCAGCTAGTCTCTCATTGGTTCTCCCTATTCCTGTTCATCTTCCGCAGAAATTGCAAACTGGGCCAAACAGGAGGTTAAAGGCACTGACTCTCCAACTGGGGAGACTGTTAGTAAAGCGTCTGGAATGTTGCACCCGAGTACCAGGGGAGGAAAACTGAGACATATTTGAACACGTCTCCCGTTCACACGGTTGATCATACTCTGGGTTCCACATGCATGTTTTAGCTGAAGGAAGAATACCTGAAACCTGGAGAGTTGAGACCCGTGTAATGGGTACCATGCAATATGACTTCAAAGGGTCTTCATTTGCTCACCGAACCTCTCCAATCCTATCACTGCTGCGTTTATGCCCCTGTACTCACGCTTGATTCTCTTTTGGAGACATAGCAATCCATAGGTTTTAAGATATTTACTAGTCAGGTACATTCTTAGGCGTTTAATATGGGGTGTTGAGTCCATTTCGTTGAGCAAGGAGTAGTTCTTGTCTATTCTATATTTGGCTTAAGGAACTTTATCTGTGCTCATTTCAATCTCGGGTTTTATGCAGCACCCCAACTCACCTTTACCTTTAAGCAAGCATAAGTTGGTTTTCTAAATTTGAGACCCTGTTCTGTTCTGTAATTCAGTTCCTGTGTAGCCAAGTTTACATTCCGTGTATTACTGATATCTTATGATGTTTCTTTTTCTGTGTGACTTATTTCAGTTAGAATCATCATACCTGAATCCACTCATTGTGCTGCTAAGGGCCTGATGACATAGATTTCATTGCTGAGTGATATTGCTTTGTAAGTAAATACCACAACTTCTTTATCCATTTTTCACTTTCTGCGATGTTGAACTTGTACTGTAAACGAGGTTCTTGTAAACAGAGGCGTCCCAAACTTTGTGGTGGCTGAGTCTTTTTGATTTTAATTTCCCTAAGCTATAGGACCATAAGTGGAAGTGCCCTAGGCTCTGTTGCTTTGTTTTTTAGATGTTTCAGGAAACACCATACACTTCTCCCGAGTGTCTGTTGGCAATTTACATCCCGCCCATCAGCATAACAAGGCTCCCAGTTCTCCATGGCCTGTCCTGCCTTTCTGGATTTTACACTTTTTTCAGATGGCCCTTTTGACCAGGGGGAAGTGAGACTTCATTGTAGTGCAGATTTCCTTTGCAAGCTTGCTTGGTTGGCCAAAAAGGGCGTATGCGTTTTTTCCTGAATATATTCAGGAAAAAACGCATACGCCCTTTTTGGCCAAGTGCATCATTGTGGACGTTCTGCCTCTTTTCCTATGCTTTCAATGCAATTCCAGTCTACCTCCTGAAATCGGTTTCCTGCAATTCTGCCCCGCTTTCAAGTCCTCTTGGCAGCCTTACTTCAGTATATTTTTGGACGATAGCTGTCATTTATAACTCTGCAGGTTTGTGAATTACAGTGCCCCTGAGCTCCTTTCCTCAACTCGCTTTCTTTTGTGCTGGCCGCAGCACCGCAGGATGTCTTCAGGCCCTAATCTGGTTTCGGCACGGCACGCTGAGCCTTTGGTTATTTCCTCTTCCTGGTGGGAAATGAGAGTTAAATTTGCCCGTCCAGACACCTCCAGCTAGTCTCTCATTGGTTCTCCCTACTCCTGTTCATCTTCCGCAGAAATTGCAAACTGGGCCAAACAGGAGGTTAAAGGCGCTGACTGTCCAAGTGGGGAGAGTGTTAGTAAAGCGTCTGGAATGTTGCACCCGAGTACCAGGGGAGGAAAACTGAGACATATTTGAACACGTCTCCCGTTCACACGGTTGATCATACTCTGGGTTCCACATGCATGTTCTAGCTGAAGGAAGAATACCTTAAACCTGGAGAGTTGAGACCCGTGTAATGGGTACCATGCAGTATGAATTCAAAGGGTCTTCATTTGCTCACCGAACCTCTCCAATCCTATCACTGCTGCGTTTATGCCCCTGTACACAAGCTTGATTCTCTTTCGGAGACATAGCAATCCCTAGGTTTTAAGATACTTACTAGTCAGGTACATTCTTAGGCGTTTAATATGGGGTGTTGAGTCCATTTCGTTGAGCAAGGAGTAGCTCTTGTCTATTCCATATTTGGCTTAAGGAACTTTATCTGTGCTCATTTCAATCTCGGGTTTTATGCAGCACCCCAACTCACCTTTACCTTTAAGCAAGCATAAGTTGGTTTTCTAAATTTGAGACCCTGTTCTGTTTTGGAATTCAGTTCCTGTGTAGCCAAGTTTACATTCCGTGTATTAGTGATATCTTATGATGTTTCTTTTTCTGTGTGACTTATTTCAGTTAGAATCATCGTACCTGAATCCACTCACTATGCTGCTACGGGCCTGAAGACATAGATTTCATTGCTGAGTGATACTGCATTGTACGTAAGTACCACAAGTTCTTTATCCATTTTTCACTTTCTGTGATATTGAACTTGTACGGTAAACGAGGTTCTTGTAAACAGAGGCGTCCCAAACTTTGGGGTGGCTGTGTCTTTTTGATTTTAATTTCCCTAAGCTATAGGACCATAAGTGGAAGTGCCCTAGGCTCTGTTGCTTCGTTTTTTAGATGTTTCAGGAAACACCATACACTTCTCCCGAGTGTCTGTTGACAATTTACATCCCGCCCATCAGCATAACAAGTCTCACAGTTCCATGGCCTGTCCTGCCTTTCTGGATTGTACACTTTTTTCAGATGGCCCTTTTGACCGGGGGGAAGTGAGACTTCATTGTAGTGCAGATTTCCTTTGCAAGCTTGCTTGCTTGGCCAAAAAGGGCGTATGCGTTTTTTCCTGAATATATTCAGGAAAAAACGCATACGCCCTTTTTGGCCAAGTGCATCATTGTGGACGTTCTGCCTCTTTTCCTATGATTTCAATGCAATTCCAGTCTACCACCTGAAATCGGTTTCCTGCAATTCTGCCCCGCTTTCAAGTCCTCTTGGCAGCCTTACTTCAGTATATTTTTGGACGATAGCTGTCATTTATAACTCTGCAGGTTTGTGAATTACAGTGCCCCTGAGCTCCTTTCTTCAACTCGCTTTCTTTTGAGCTGGCCGCAACACCACAGGATGGCTTCAGGCCGTAATCTGGTTCCGGCATGGCACGCTGAGCCTTTGGTTATTTCCTCTTCCTGGTGGGAAATGAGAGTTAAATTTGCCCGTCCAGACACCTCCAGCTAGTCTCTCATTGGTTCTCCCTATTCCTGTTCATCTTCCGCAGAAATTGCAAACTGGGCCAAACAGGAGGTTAAAGGCACTGACTCTCCAACTGGGGAGAGTGTTAGTAAAGCGTCTGGAATGTTGCACCCGAGTACCAGGGGAGGAAAACTGAGACATATTTGAACACGTCTCCCGTTCACACGGTTGATCATACTCTGGGTTCCACATGCATGTTTTAGCTGAAGGAAGAATACCTGAAACCTGGAGAGTTGAGACCCGTGTAATGGGTACCATGCAATATGACTTCAAAGGGTCTTCATTTGCTCACCGAACCTCTCCAATCCTATCACTGCTGCGTTTATGCCCCTGTACTCACGCTTGATTCTCTTTTGGAGACATAGCAATCCATAGGTTTTAAGATATTTACTAGTCAGGTACATTCTTAGGCGTTTAATATACGGTGTTGAGTCCATTTCGTTGAGCAAGGAGTAGCTCTTGTCTATTCTATATTTGGCTTAAGGAACTTTATCTGTGCTCATTTCAATCTCTGGTTTTATGCAGCACCCCAACTCACCTTTACCTTTAAGCAAGCATAAGTTGGTTTTCTAAATTTGAGACCCTGTTCTGTTCTCTAATTCAGTTCCTGTGTAGCCAAGTTTACATTCTGTGTATTAGTGATATCTTATGATGTTTCTTTTTCTGTGTGACTTATTTCAGTTAGAATCATCGTACCTGAATCCACTAATTATGCTGCTACGGGCCTGAGGACATAGATTTCATTGCTGAGTGATACTGCATTGTACATAAGTACCACAAGTCCTTTATCCATTTTTCACTTTCTGTGATATTGAACTTGTACGGTAAACGAGGTTCTTGTAAACAGAGGCGTCCCAAACTTTGGGGTGGCTGTGTCTTTTTGATTTTAATTTCCCTAAGCTATAGGACCATAAGTGGAAGTGCCCTAGGCTCTGTTGCTTTGTTTTTTAGATGTTTCAGGAAACACCATACACTTCTCCCGAGTGTCTGTTTGCAATTTACATCCCGCCCATCAGCATCACAAGGCTCCCAGTTCTCCATGGTCTGTCCTGACTTTCTGGATTTTACACTTTTTTCAGATGGCCCTTTTGACCGGGGGGAAGTGAGACTTCATTGTAGTGCAGATTTCCTTTGCAAGTTTGCTTGTTTGGCCAAAAAGGGCGTATGCGTTTTTTCCTGAATATATTCAGGAAAAAACGCATACGCCCTTTTTGGCCAAGTGCATCATTGTGGACGTTCTGCCTCTTTTCCTATGCTTTCAATGCAATTCCAGTCTACCTCCTGAAATCGGTTTCCTGCAATTCTGCCCCGCTTTCAAGTCCTCTTGGCAGCCTTACTTCAGTATATTTTTGGACGATAGCTGTCATTTATAACTCTACAGGTTTGTGAATTACAGTGCCCCTGAGCTCCTTTCTTCAACTCCCTTTCTTTTGAGCTGGCCGCAACACCGAAGGATGGCTTCAGGCCCTAATGTGGTTCCGGCACGGCACGCTGAGCCTTTGGTTATTTCCTCTTCCTGGTGGGAAATGAGAGTTAAATTTGCCCGTCCAGACACCTCCAGCTAGTCTCTCATTGCTTCTCGCTATTCCTGTTCATGTTCCGCAGAAATTGCAAACTGGGCCAAACAGGAGGTTAAAGGCGCTGACTCTCCAAGTGGGGAGAGTGTTAGTAAAGCGTCTGGAATGTTGCACCCGAGTACCAGAGGAGGAAAACTGAGACATATTTGAACACGTCTCCCGTTCACATGGTTGATCATACTCTGGGTTCCACATGCATGTTTTTGCTGAAGGAAGAATACCTTAAACCTGGAGACTTGAGACCCGTGTAATGGGTACCATGCAATATGACTTCAAAGGGTCTTCATTTGCTCACCGAACCTCTCCAATCCTATCACTGCTGCGTTTATGCCCCTGTACACACGCTTGATTCTCTTTTGGAGACATAGCAATCCATAGGTTTTAAGATACATACTAGTCAGGTACGTTCTTAGGCGTTTAATATGGGGTGTTGAGTCCATTTCGTTGAGCAAGGAGTAGCTCTCGTCTATTCCATATTTGGCTTAAGGAACTTTATCTGTGCTCATTTCAATCTCTGGTTTTATGCAGCACCCCAACTCACCTTTCCCCTTAAGCAAGCATAAGTTGGTTTTCTCAATTTGAGACCCTGTTCTGTTCTGTAGTTCAGTTCCTGTGTAGCCAAGTTTACATTCCGTGTATTAGTGATATCTTATGATGTTTCTTTTTCTGTGTGACTTATTTCAGTTACAATCAGCATACCTGAATCCACTCATTATGCTGCTATGGGCCTGATGACATAGATTTCATTGCTGAGTGATACTGCATTGTACGTAAGTACCACAAGTTCTTTATCCATTTTTCACTTTCTGTGATATTGAAGTTGTACGGTAAATGAGGTTCTTGTAAACAGAGGCGTCCCAAACTTTGGGGTGGCTGTGTCTTTTTGATTTTAATTTCCCTAAGCTATAGGACCATAAGTGGAAGCGCCCTAGGCTCTGTTGCTTTGTTTTTTAGATGTTTCAGGAAACACCATACACTTCTCCCGAGTGTCTGTTGGCAATTTACATCCCGCCCATCAGCATAACAAGGCTCCCAGTTCTCCATGGCCTGTCCTGCCTTTCTGGATTTTACACTTTTTTCAGATGGCCCTTTTGACCTGGGGGAAGTGAGACTTCATTGTAGTGCAGATTTCCTTTGCAAGCTTCCTTGGTTGGCCAAAAAGGGCGTATGCGTTTTTTCCTGAATATATTCAGGAAAAAACGCATACGCCCTTTTTGGCCAAGTGCATCATTGTGGACGTTCTGCCTCTTTTCCTATGCTTTCAATGCAATTCCAGTCTACCTCCTGAAATCGGTTTCCTGCAATTCTGACCCGCTTTCAAGTCCTCTTGGCAGCCTTACTTCAGTCTATTTTTGGACGATAGCTGTCATTTATAACTCTGCAGGTTTTATAACTCTGCTGTCATTTATAACTCGCTTTCTTTTGAGCTGGCCGCAACACCGCATGATGGCTTCAGGCCCTAATCTGGTTCCGGCACGGCACGCTGAGCCTTTGGTTATTTCCTCTTCCTGGTGGGAAATGAGAGTTAAATTTGCCCGTCCAGACACCTCCAGCTAGTCTCTCATTGGTTCTCACTATTCCTGTTCATGTTCCGCAGAAATTGCAAACTGGGCCAAACAGGAGGTTAAAGGCGCTGACTCTCCAAGTGGGGAGAGTGTTAGTAAAGCGTCTGGAATGTTGCACCCGAGTACCAGGGGAGGAAAACTGATACATATTTGAACACGTCTCCCGTTCACATGCTTAAGCAAGCATAAGTTGGTTTTCTCAATTTGAGATCCTGTTCTGTTTTGGAATTCAGTTCCTGTGTAGCCAAGTTTACATTCCGTTTATTAGTGATATCTTATGATGTTTCTTTTTCTGTGTGACTTATTTCAGTTAGAATCATCATACCTGAATCCACTCATTATGCTGCTATGGGCCTGATGACATAGATTTCATTGCTGAGTGATACTGCATTGTACGTAAGTACCACAAGTTCTTTATCCATTTTTCACTTTCTGTGATATTGAAGTTGTACGGTAAATGAGGTTCTTGTAAACAGAGGCGTCCCAAACTTTGGGTTGGCTGTGTCTTTTTGATTTTAATTTCCCTAAGCTATAGGACCATAAGTGGAAGTGCCCTAGGCTCTGTTGCTTTGTTTTTTAGATGTTTCAGGAAACACCATACACTTCTCCCGAGTGTCTGTTGGCAATTTACATCCCGCCCATCAGCATAACAAGGCTCCCAGTTCTCCATGGCCTGTCCTGCCTTTCTGGATTTTACACTTTTTTCAGATGGCCCTTTTGACCTGGGGGAAGTGAGACTTCATTGTAGTGTAGATTTCCTTTGCAAGCTTGCTTGGTTGGCCAAAAAGGGCGTATGCGTTTTTTCCTGAATATATTTCCTGGCCAAGTGCATCATTGTGGACGTTCTGCCTCTTTTCCTATGCTTTCAATGCAATTCCAGTCTACCTCCTGAAATCGGTTTCCTGCAATTCTGCCCCGCTTTCAAGTCCTCTTGGCAGCCTTACTTCAGTCTATTTTTGGACGATAGCTGTCATTTATAACTCTGCAGGTTTGTGAATTACAGTGCCCCTGAGCTCCTTTCTTCAACTCGCTTTCTTTTGAGCTGGCCGCAACACCGCATGATGGCTTCAGGCCCTAATGTGGTTCCGGCACGGCACGCTGAGCCTTTGGTTATTTCCTCTTCCTGGTGGGAAATGAGAGTTAAATTTGCCCGTCCAGACACCTCCAGCTAGTCTCTCATTGGTTCTCGCTATTCCTGTTCATGTTCCGCAGAAATTGCAAACTGGGCCAAACAGGAGGTTAAAGGCGCTGACTCTCCAAGTGGGGAGAGTGTTAGTAAAGCGTCTGGAATGTTGCACCCGAGTACCAGGGGAGGAAAACTGAGACATATTTGAACACGTCTCCCGTTCACATGGTTGATCGTACTCTGGGTTCCACATGCATGTTTTTGCTGAAGGAAGAATACCTTAAACCTGGAGAGTTGAGACCCGTGTAATGGGTACCATGCAATATGACTTCAAAGGGTCTTCATTTGCTCACCGAACCTCTCCAATCCTATCACTGCTGCGTTTATGCCCCTGTACACACACTTGATTCTCTTTTGGAGACATAGCAATCCATAGGTTTTAAGATACTTACTAGTCAGGTACATTCTTAGGCGTTTAATATGGGGTGTTGAGTCCATTTCGTTGAGCAAGGAGTAGCTCTTGTCTATTCCATATTTGGCTTAAGGAACTTTATCTGTGCTCATTTCAATCTCTGGTTTTATGCAGCACCCCAACTCACCTTTCCCCTTTAGCAAGCATAAGTTGGTTTTCTAAATTTGAGACCCTGTTCTGTTCTGTAGTTCAGTTCCTGTGTAGCCAAGTTTACATTCCGTGTATTAGTGATATCTTATGATGTTTCTTTTTCTGTGTGACTTATTTCAGTTACAATCAGCATACCTGAATCCACTCATTATGCTGCTATGGGCCTGATGACATAGATTTCATTGCTGAGTGATACTGCATTGTACGTAAGTACCACAAGTTCTTTATCCATTTTTCACTTTCTGTGATATTGAAGTTGTACGGTAAATGAGGTTCTTGTAAACAGAAGTGTCCCAAACTTTGGGGTGGCTGTGTCTTTTTGATTTTAATTTCCCTAAGCTATAGGACCATAAGTGGAAGTGCCCTAGGCTCTGTTGCTTTGTTTTTTAGATGTTTCAGGAAACACCATACACTTCTCCCGAGTGTCTGTTGGCAATTTACATCCCGCCCATCAGCATAACAAGGCTCCCAGTTCTCCAGGGCCTGTCCTGCCTTTCTGGGTTTTACACTTTTTTCAGATGGCCCTTTTGACCGGGGGGAAGTGAGACTTCATTGTAGTGCAGATTTCCTTTGCAAGCTTGCTTGGTTGGCCAAAAAGGACGTATGCGTTTTTTCCTGAATATATTTCCTGGCCAAGTGCATCATTGTGGACGTTCTGCCTCTTTTCTTATGCTTTCAATGCAATTCCAGTCTACCTCCTGAAATCGGTTTCCTGCAATTCTGCCCCGCTTTCAAGTCCTCTTGGCAGCCTTACTTCAGTCTATTTTTGGACGATAGCTGTCATTTATAACTCTGCAGGTTTGTGAATTACAGTGCCCCTGAGCTCCTTTCTTCAACTCGCTTTCTTTTGAGCTGGCCGCAACACCGCATGATGGCTTCAGGCCCTAATCTGGTTCCGGCACGGCTCGCTGAGCCTTTGGTTATTTCCTCTTCCTGGTGGGAAATGAGAGTTAAATTTGCCCATCCAGACACCTCCAGCGAGTCTCTCATTGGTTCTCGCTATTCCTGTTCATGTTCCGCAGAAATTGCAAACTGGCCCAAACAGGAGGTTAAAGGCGCTGACTCTCCAAGTGGGGAGAGTGTTAGTAAAGCGTCTGGAATGTTGCACCCGAGTACCAGGGGAGGAAAACTGAGACATATTTGAACACGTCTCCCGTTCACATTGTTGATCGTACTCTGGGTTCCACATGCATGTTTTTGCTGAAGGAAGAATACCTTAAACCTGGAGAGTTGAGACCCGTGTAATGGGTACCATGCAATATGACTTCAAAGGGTCTTCATTTGCTCACCGAACCTCTCCAATCCTATCACTGCTGCGTTTATGCCCCTGTACACACACTTGATTCTCTTTTGGAGACATAGCAATCCATAGGTTTTAAGATACTTACTAGTCAGGTACATTCTTAGGCGTTTAATATGGGGTGTTGAGTCCATTTCGTTGAGCAAGGAGTAGCTCTTGTCTATTCCATATTTGGCTTAAGGAACTTTATCTGTGCTTATTTCAATCTCTGGTTTTATCCAGCACCCCAACTCACCTTTCCCCTTTAGCAAGCATAAGTTGGTTTTCTAAATTTGAGACCCTGTTCTGTTCTGTAGTTCAGTTCCTGTGTAGCCAAGTTTACATTCCGTGTATTAGTGATATCTTATGATGTTTCTTTTTCTGTGTGACTTATTTCAGTTACAATCAGCATACCTGAATCCACTCATTATGCTGCTATGGGCCTGATGACATAGATTTCATTGCTGAGTGATACTGCATTGTACGTAAGTACCACAAGTTCTTTATCCATTTTTCACTTTCTGTGATATTGAAGTTGTACGGTAAATGAGGTTCTTGTAAACAGAAGTGTCCCAAACTTTGGGGTGGCTGTGTCTTTTTGATTTTAATTTCCCTAAGCTATAGGACCATAAGTGGAAGTGCCCTAGGCTCTGTTGCTTTGATTTTAGATGTTTCAGGAAACACCATACACTTCTCCCGAGTGTCTGTTGGCAATTTACATCCCGCCCATCAGCATAACAAGGCTCCCAGTTCTCCAGGGCCTGTCCTGCCTTTCTGGATTTTACACTTTTTTCAGATGGCCCTTTTGACCGGGGGGAAGTGAGACTTCATTGTAGTGCAGATTTCCTTTGCAAGCTTGCTTGGTTGGCCAAAAAGGGCGTATGCGTTTTTTCCTGAATATATTCAGGAAAAAACGCATACGCCCTTTTTGGCCAAGTGCATCATTGTGGACGTTCTGCCTCTTTTCCTATGCTTTCAATGCAATTCCAGTCTACCTCCTGAAATCGGTTTCCTGCAATTCTGCCCCGCTTTCAAGTCCTCTTGGCAGCCTTACTTCAATATATTTTTGGACGATAGCTGTCATTTATAACTCTTCAGGTTTGTGAATTACAGTGCCCCTGAGCTCCTTTCTTCAACTCGCTTTCTTTTGAGCTGGCCGCAACACTGCAGAATGGCTTCAGGCCCTAATATGGTGCCGGCACGGCACGCTGAGGCTTTGGTTATTTCCTCTTCCTGGTGGGAAATGAGAGTTAAATTTGCCCGTCCAGACACCTCCAGCTAGTCTCTCATTGGTTCTCCCTATTCCTGTTCATCTTCCGCAAAAATTGCAAACTGGGCCAAACAGGAGGTTAAAGGCGCTGACTCTCCAAGTGGGGAGAGTGTTAGTAAAGCGTCTGGAATGTTGCACCCGAGTACCAGGGGAGGAATACTGAGACATATTTGAACACGTCTCCCGTTCACACAGTTGATCATACTCTGGGTTCCACATGTATGTTTTAGCTGAAGGAAGAATACCTTAAACCTGGAGAGTTGAGACACGTGGAATGGGTACCATGCAATATGACTTCAAAGGGTCTTCATTTGCTCACCGAGCCTCTCCAATCCTATCACTGCTGCATTTATGCCCCTGTACACACGCTTGATTCTCTTTGGAGACATAGCAATCCATAGGTTTTAAGATACTTACTAGTCAGGTACATTCTTAGGCGTTTAATATGCGGTGTTGAGTCCATTTCGTTGAGCAAGGAGTAGCACTTGTCTATTCCATATTTGGCTTAAGGAACTTTATCTGTGCTCATTTCAATCTCTGGTTTTATGCAGCACCCCAACTCACCTTTCCCCTTAAGCAAGCATAAGTTGGTTTTCTCAATTTGAGACCCTGTTCTGTTCTGTAATTCAGTTCCTGTGTAGCCAAGTTTACATTCCGTGTATTACTGATATCTTATGATGTTTCTTTTTCTGTGTGACTTATTTCAGTTAGAATCATCATACCTGAATCCACTCATTGTGCTGCTAAGGGCCTGATGACATAGATTTCATTGCTGAGTGATATTGCTTTGTAAGTAAATACCACATGTTCTTTATCCATTTTTCACTTTCTGTGCTGTTGAACTTGTACTGTAAACGAGGTTCTTGTAAACGGAGGCGTCCCAAACTTTGAGGTGTCTGTGTCTTTTTGATTTTAATTTCCCTAAGCTATAGGACCATAAGTGGAAGTGCCCTAGGCTCTGTTGCTTTGTTTTTTCGATGTTTCAGGAAACACCATACACTTCTCCCGAGTGTCTGTTGGCAATTTACATCCCACCCATCAGCATAACAAGGCTCCCAATTCTCCATGGCCTGTCCTGCCTTTCTGGATTTTACACTTTTTTCAGATGGCCCTTTTGACCGGGGGGAAGTGAGACTTCATTGTAGTGCAGATTTCCTTTGCAAGCTTCCTTGGTTGGCCAAAAAGGGCGTATGCGTTTTTTCCTGAATATATTCAGGAAAAAACGCATACGCCCTTTTTGGCCAAGTGCATCATTGTGGACGTTCTGCCTCTTTTCCTATGCTTTCAATGCAATTCCAGTCTACCTCCTGAAATCGGTTTCCTGCAATTCTGCCCCGCTTTCAAGTCCTCTTGGCAGCCTTACTTCAGTCTATTTTTGGACGATAGCTGTCATTTATAACTCTGCAGGTTTGTGAATTACAGTGTCCCTGAGCTCCTTTCTTCAACTCGCTTTCTTGTGAGCTGGCCGCAACACCGCATGATGGCTTCAGGCCCTAATCTGGTTCCGGCACGGCACGCTGAGCCTTTGGTTATTTCCTCTTCCTGGTGGGAAATGAGAGTTAAATTTGCCCGTCCAGACACCTCCAGCTAGTCTCTCATTGCTTCTCGCTATTCCTGTTCATGTTCCGCAGAAATTGCAAACTGGGCCAAACAGGAGGTTAAAGGCGCTGACTCTCCAAGTGGGGAGAGTGTTAGTAAAGCGTCTGGAATGTTGCACCCGAGTACCAGGGGAGGAAAACTGAGACATATTTGAACACGTCTCCCGTTCACATGGTTGATCATACTCTGGGTTCCACATGCATGTTTTTGCTGAAGGAAGAATACCTTAAACCTGGATTCTTGAGACCCGTGTAATGGGTACCATGCAATATGACTTCAAAGGGTCTTCATTTGCTCACCGAACCTCTCCAATCCTATCACTGCTGCGTTTATGCCCCTGTACACACACTTGATTCTCTTTTGGAGACATAGCAATCCATAGGTTTTAAGATACTTACTAGTCAGGTACATTCTTAGGCATTTAATATGGGGTGTTGAGTCCATTTCGTTGAGCAAGGAGTAGCTCTCGTCTATTCCATATTTGGCTTAAGGAACTTTATCTGTGCTCATTTCAATCTCTGGTTTTATGCAGCACCCCAACTCATCTTTACCCTTAAGCAAGCAGAAGTTGGTTTTCTAAATTTGAGAACCTGTTCTGTTTTGGAATTCAGTTCCTGTGTAGCCAAGTTTACATTCCGTGTATTAGTGATATCTTATGATGTTTCTTTTTCTGTGTGACTTATTTCAGTTAGAATCATTGTACCTGAATCCACTCATTATGCTGCTATGGGCCTGATGACATAGATTTCATTGCTGAGTGATACTGCATTGTACGTAAGTACCACAAGTTCTTTATCCATTTTTCACTTTCTGTGATATTGAACTTGTACGGTAAACGAGGTTCTTGTAAACAGAGGCGCCCCAAACTTTGGGGTGGCTGTGTCTTTTTGATTTTAATTTCCCTAAGCTATAGGACCCTAAGTGGAAGTGCCCTAGGCTCTGTTGCTTTGTTTTTTAGATGTTTCAGGAAACACCATACACTTCTCCCGAGTGTCTGTTGGCAATTTACATCCCGCCCATCAGCATAACAAGGCTCCCAGTTCTCCATGGCCTGTCCTGCGTTTCTGGATTTTACACTTTTTTCAGATGGCCCTTTTGACCGGGTGGAAGTGAGACTTCATTGTAGTGCAGATTTCCTTTGCAAGCTTGCTTGGTTGGCCAAAAAGGACGTATGCGTTTTTTCCTGAATATATTCAGGAAAAAACGCATACGCCCTTTTTGGCCAAGTGCATCACTGTGGACGTTCTGCCTCTTTTCCTATGCTTTCAATGCAATTCCAGTCTACCTCCTGAAATCCGTTTCCTGCAATTCTGCCCCGCTTTCAAGTCCTCTTGGCAGCCTTACTTCAATATATTTTTGGACGATAGCTGTCATTTATAACTCTGCAGGTTTGTGAATTACAGTGCCCCTGAGCTCCTTTCTTCAACTCGCCTTCTTGTGACCTGGCCGCAACACCGCAGGATGGCTTCAGACCCTAATCTGGTTCCGGCATGGCACGCTGAGCCTTTGATTATTTCCTTTTCCTGGTGTGAAATGAGAGTTAAATTTGCCCGTCCAGACACCTCCAGCTAGTCTCTCATTGGTTCTCGCTATTCCTGTTCATCTTCCGCAGAAATTGCAAACTGGCCCAAACAGGAGGTTAAAGGCGCTGACTCTCCAAGTGGGGAGAGTGTTAGTAAAGCGTCTGGAATGTTGCACCCGAGTACCAGGTGAGGAAAACTGAGACATATTTGAACACGTCTCCCGTTCACACAGTTGATCATACTCTGGGTTCCACATGCATGTTTTAGCTGAAGGAAGAATATATTAAACCTGGAGAGTTGAGACCCGTGTAATGGGTACCATGCAATATGACTTCAAAGGGTCTTCATTTGCTCACCGAACCTCTGCAATCCTATCACTGCTGCGTTTATGCCCCTGTACACATGATTGATTCTCTTTCGGAGACATAGCAATCCATAGGTTTTAAGATACTTACTAGTCAGTTACATTCTTAGGCGTTTAATATGGGGTGTTGAGTCCATTTCGCTGAGCAAGGAGTAGCTCTTGTCTATTCCATATTTGGCTTAAGGAACTTTATCTGTGCTCATTTCAATCTCTGGTTTTATGCAGCACCCCAACTCACCTTTCCCCTTAAGCAAGCATAAGTTGGTTTTCTAAATTTGAGACCCTGTTCTGTTTTGGAATTCAGTTCCTGTGTAGCCAAGTTTACATTCCGTGTATTACTGATATCTTATGATGTTTCTTTTTCTGTGTGACTTATTTCAGTTAGAATCATCATACCTGAATCCACTCATTGTGCTGCTAAGGGCCTGATGACATAGATTTCATTGCTGAGTGATATTGCATTGTACGTAAGTACCACAACTTCTTTATCCATTTTTCACTTTCTGCGATATTGAACTTGTACCGTATATGAGGTTCTTGTAAACAGAGCCATCCCAAACTTTGGGGTGGCTGTGTGTTTTTGATTTTAATTTCCCTAAACTCTAGGACCATAAGTGGAAGTGCCCTAGGCTCTGTTGCTTTGTTTTTTAGATGTTTCAGGAAACACCATACACTTCTCCAGAGTGGCTGTTGGCAATTTACATCCCGCCCATCAGCATTAGAAGGCTCCCAGTTCTCCATGGCCTGTCGTGCCTTTCTGGATTTTACACTTTTTTCAGATGGCCCTTTTGACCAGGGGAAAGTGAGACTTCATTGTAGTGCAGATTTCCTTTGCAAGCTTGCTTGGTTGGCCAAAAAGTGTGTATGCGTTTTTTCCTGACTGTATTCAGGAAAAAACACATACACCCTTTTTGGCCAAGTGTATCATTGTCGAGGTTCTGACTCTCTTCATATGTTTTCAATGCAATTCCAGTGTATCTCCTGAAATCGGTTTCCTGCAATTCTGCCTTGCTTTCAGTGCTTCTTCATAGCCTTACCTCAATATATTTTTTGAAAATAGTTGGCCTTTATAACTCTGCAGGTTTTTGAATTGCAGTGGCCCTTAGCTCCATTTTTCAGCTCTTATTTTTGTGATCTTGCCCCATAACCACAGGATTCCTTGAAGCTGTATTCTTCTTCTGGGGCACCTTGCTGTGCCTTTGGTTAATTCTTCTTACTGTTGTGAAATTAGAGTGACATGTGCCCATTGAAACCGCTACAGCTAGTTTCTCACTGGTTCCCCCTATTCCCATTCATCCTCCACACTAACTGCAGATTGTGCGATACCAGAACTTAAAGGCATTGACTCTCCATGTGGGGATGTTGTTAGTAAAGCGGCTGGAATGTCGATCCGGAGCCCCAGGAGAGGAAAAATGAGGTGTGTTTTAGAAGCCTTTCCCGATCATATGGTATACCAGTCGCTGGGTTTCCCAAGCATGGTTTAGCTGTAGGAAGATTCCCTTCAACCTGGAGTGTTGGGACCCTTGGCATGAGTAGCATGAAGTATTGCATTAAACTTTCGGCAGTTGCTCACCAAAGCTCACCAATCCTCTCAGCCCCAAGTGTCCAGCCTTATGTCTTATCCAGCTGTGGGTTTATATGTGGTCAATCCAGGTTGCATCACAGCCCCTGAGCGAATTTTGTAAGAATTTTTCTCTCTTTCATTGTTTCAGCGTTTTGTTTTTAAAATTTATTTCTATAATGGGGTTTAGCTCATTTTCACTGCTGTGTTTGTGCCGCTCTGCACACACTTGATTCCCTTATGGAGATATATCAATACATGGGTTTTAAGATTCTTATTACTCAGATATATTTCTCTGCGGTGTATAGGGTGTGTTGAGGCCAGTTCATTGAGCAAGGTGTAGATCTTGTCTAATACCTATTTGGTTTATTGAACGGTATCTGTGCTAATTTCAAACTCTGGTTTTATGCATCACCCCACCTCTCCTTTCCCCTTAAGCTGACATAAGTGTGTTTTCTAAATGTGAGACACTGTTCTGTTCTGTAATTCATTTCTTGTGCAGCCATATTTACCCTCCCTCTATAAGTGATATCTTATGATATGTTTCTTTTTCTGTTTGACTTATTTCAAGTAGTATTATCGGACCTAAATCCACTCTTTATCCTTCTACTAGCCTTATTACATTGATTTCATGGTGAAGAGATATTCCATTGTACATAAGTACCACATCTTCTTTATCCATTGTTCTCTTTCCTGGGATATTTAAGGTGTACTGAAGTTGAGGTTCTTGTAAACAGAGTAGCCCTAAACTGTGGTGTGCTTGTGTCTTGTTGATTTTTAGACTTCCCTAGATACACTCCCATGATTGGAAGTGTCCTATGCTCTGTAGCTCTGTTTTTTAGATGATTTAGGAACCACCATACACTTCTCCAGAGTGGCTCTCGGCAGTTCACACACTGCCCATCAGCGTATAAAGGCTCCCTGTTCTCCATGGCCTGTCCTGCATTTCTGGTTTTTACAATTTTTTAGGATGGCCCTTTTGACCGGTGGGAAATGAGACTTCTTTGTTGTGCACATTTGCATTGCTTGCTTGCTTCGTTGCCCATAAAGTGCTATGCGTTTTTTCCTGGATATAATCAGGAAAAAACGCATACGCCCTTTTGGGCCAACTGCATCATTGTCGAAATTCTGCCGCTTTTCATGTGCGTTAAAGACGAGTCCAATCTATCTCTTGAAATCTGTTTCTTGCAATTCTGTCTTGCATTCAGATCCTCTTCTTTGCCTTACCTCAACATATTTTTGGACGTTAGTTTTCATTTATAACTCTGCAGGTTTGTGAATTGCAGTGACCCTGAGCTCCATTTTTTAAGTTGTTCTTTTGTGAGCTGGCCTCAAACCCGCAGGATTGCTTCAGGCCCTATTTTGGCTCCGGCGAGGCAGGCTGAGTCTTTCTTTAATTCTTATTCTTAATGGGAAATTAGAGTGATATGTGCCCGTCCAAACCCCTACAACTATTCTCTCATTGGTTCCCCCTCTTCCCGTTCATCCTCCTCACAATTTGCAAAATGTGTGAAACAGAAGTTTAAATGTGCTGATTCTCCAAGTGGGGAGATTCTTAGTAGTGTGGCTGGAATGTTGAACAGGAGCACCAGGAGAGGATAAATGAGGTGCATTTTAGACACATCTCCCGATCACGTGGTGTACAGTCCTCTGGGTTTTCCATGCATGTTTTAGCTATAGGAAGATCCCTTGAACCTGCAGATTTGGGACCCATTGAATGGGTACCAGGTAGTATTACTTTAAAGGGTGTGCATTTCCTCACCCAACCTCACATTTCTCTTAGCGCAAACAGTTTCCAGCCTTATGTCTCATCCTGCTGTGGGTCTAGATGTGTTCAATCCATGTTGCATCACCGTCCCTGAGGAAAAGTTGTAAGAGGTTTTCTCTGTCTCTCTGTCGTTTATTTTTTTCAATTTATTACTATATTGGTTACAGCTGATTTTCAAAGCTCTGTTTCTTGCTGCTGTACATCCACTTGATTCACGTACAGAGAGACATCAATAAATTCTTTTTCAGATTCTTACCAGTCGTATATATTCTTTTCCGGTGACTTGAGTGTGCTGAGTGCAGTTCTTTTAGCTACCGTGTAGGCCTTGTTGATTATCAGTTTGGTATTTGGAATGGTATCTTCGCTAATTTCAACCTCCTGGATGATGCCTCACCCCTCCCCACCTTTCCCGTTTAGCAGCCTTATGTGTGTTTTCTACATATTTGACTATGTTTTTGTTTTGTAATTTATTTCATGTGTAGCCATTTTGGATTCCACCTTTAAGTGATATCTTATGATATGTGTCTTTTTCTTTTTGAATTCTCTCACTTAGAATGATCATACGTAACTCCTCCGGAGTTGTTACAACTGGCCATATTTCATTGATTTCCAGGCTGAATAGTATTCCACTCTACCTAAGTACCACATCTCTATCCATTTTTTCCCTCCAGAGACATTTAAGTTATATCCTAGTCGAGGATCTTTTAAACAGAGAGGGGGTAAACATTGGGGTGCCTGTGTCCTCTCGATTTTTGTTTTTCCCAAGATATACGCCCATGAGTGCAAGTGCCCTATGCTCTGTAGCTCATTTTTTAGATGCTTTAGTAAACACAATGCACTTCTCCAGAATGGCCGTTGGCAATATACATTTCCACTATAAGTCTCACAGGGCTCCCTCTTCTCGTTGCCCTGTCCTGCATTTCTGTTGTTTACGCTGTATGAGGATGGCTCTTCTGACTGATGCGAAGTGATATCTTTTGTAGTATTGACTTCCAGTGCCCACCTGTTTGGTTGGCTAAAAAAGTGTATGCCCTTTTCTTGAATATATACAGAAAAAAACGTATACACCCTTTTTGGCCAACTGCAATGTTGGCAATGTTCAGCTCCTTTTCTTGTGCTTAATGGCGAGTCCTTTCTACCTCCTCAAATCCCTTTCCTGCCATTCTCCCTTGCTTACAAGTCCTTTTCTCTGACTTTCCTCAAGACATTTTTCAGTGATGGATATTTTCAACTCTGCAGTTTTGTGAATTTTACTGCCCCTGAGTTCCATTGTTCAACTTGTGTTTATGGGAACTGGCCACAAAGCAGCGGGATTTCCTCAAGCCCTATATTGTTTCCATGGGCAACCCTAGCCTTTGGTCAAATCGTCTTCCTGATTGGAAATTAGAGTGACATGTGCCTGTCTGAACACCTAGGACTTGTCTCTCATTGTTCCTCATCCTTCCGCTTCATCCTCTGGACAAATTCCAAACTGTACGCAACAGGATGTTGACAGTGCTGACATCTCCAAGTGGGGAGACTGTTAGTAAAGACGCTGGAGGGGTGAACCCGAGCACCAGGAGATGAGGAGATGAGATGCCTTTTCCAAACTCTTCCCGATCAGACGGTATACCATCCTCTGGGTGTGACAGACATGTTTTAGCAGTAGGAAGAGTCCCATTCATGTAAGGAGAACACCAGGGCTTTTTCAAAATCAGTGTCTCCCCGAAACCCAAACTGGGGAAGTTTTTAAGCTACGGCTACACATATGTTCATTAAGGGCCTTGGGAAGTAGGCAGAGTCCAAACTTTAGATGATTGAAGTCTTCAGGGTCAGAAGCACTCACCACCAGCTTCCCTTAGGTTACACTTTAACTGTCATTGATAGATGATGTCAATAAAAATATCTATTCTTTTTCAGATTATTTCCCCTTATAGGTTATTGCAAAATGTTGAGTGTAGTTCCCTGTGCTATACAGTAGTTCCTTGTTGATGATCTATTTTATACATAGCAGTGTGTATGTGTTAATCCCAAACTGTTAATTTATCCCTCCTCCCACCTTTCCCCTTTGGTAATAATAAATTATAAGATTTTATACTTCTCAGAAATGGGGGAGCTGAAAGAGAGGTATCATTTTCAATGGAAAAGCATTTAAAACAAGATTGAAGGTTTAACCAAGATTATTAGATGTACATCCTTGGAAAGAAATCACTTCATTTCTCTAATATTGACCTGACAAATAAGACAAACCTTTTCACTGAACTTGCTTATAATAAAGTGATCGAAATATCAAATGGAAGTGTTAGAAACATCTTATTTTACCCGAGCCTTATACACTGTTCTATGTTAACTACAGTTTGGCTCACACATCTGTTCATTGAGGTTACAATAGTCTCAATTTCTGTTACTGATCCTCCAGAGTGGACCCCAACAAGTGTCCCCCTGCCCAGTGTCATTGGGGCCAACAGATCGAGACTGAGTTTGGTTCACAAGCAAAGGAAACTTTATATTTTGATCAGAGAATGGAGAGGTGAGAGCATGCACTACCCCGTGGGCTGTGGGCTGGGCTGCTGTGTAGAGATCCTGTCAGAGTCAGTGGGAGGGAGGGAGGCGGCGGAGCTCTCGAGGGCCGGGTTGGCTGTAGCTCAGGCTCTATATCGTGGAGTCTGCACTGGGCCCCAGGAGCTGAGGTGTCGACCCAGCCATTCTGCACTAGGAAATCTGGTCTGAAGTGCTGGGTGTGGAACCTCTGCATGCGGGACCCTAGGAGCACGTGAAATTAGACAAAGCACAAAGGATAAAAAAGGTTAGACTTGACTTTATTGCCCAGATTCTATTTTTATCTCCCAGGGATTTTTAATGGGCTTTGCTGGGGACAAACCCCTCCTCTGCCTTTTGTCCCGTTCCTCATTCTTGGAGTGCTGAGGGTGCAGACCCTTCTTCTGTAACTGCTGAGTGCTGAGTTGGGAGCCCTCATACCCTGGGGCGAGGGTCAGAGCTTCTCCCCAGCAGCCTCCCGGTGACGTTGATTGTCCCCAGGACCCCTGCCTCCCTGCTCGTCCACCTGAGCACCAGCATTGGAAGTGTTATAGATTCTAATGACCTTTAAGGGTCCAGGAAAGAGATGTGCAGAGACGCTGTGGGGGCCGGTTTCACCCCGCCCCACATTTGTTCGGCCACCTTAGGCTGACCATTTCTGCCAGCCTAGATGCTCTGACCAGTAGTCTGCGCTTTCTTCAATTAGGCCCCTGAATTAACGTACAAACAGCACCAGGTGTCAGAGCCCTGCCCGCTCAACTCCCAGACAGTCCAGGGTCAGTGGTGATCAAGGACCATGATGGCCACTGAGTCAACAGCCTTTTGAAGTAAACAGGAGTCCAGCCGGTCTTATTGGCCACCATCATCACGGTGTCTGTAGGCTTTTCTATGGTGACAGTGTGATATACGGTTCCCCCGCCAAGATTATTAGCTCCCCTCTGGGTGCAGTAAGTCCTGCAAGCAGTAGTCTACTCTTTTGGGACACACTCTTGTTGTTTTATGAGAGAAACTCCAGGTCAAGTGATGTTCACACGAGTCGTCATGGTGCCCTGTTGCCCCCGGTTATCTCTCTGGATGTTGGAGTTGGAGGGCCTCCTCACTCAAGGTCGGTGTGCCCACGGAGCGAACCCTGCAACTTCAGGGCATGGTTGGTGGTTAGGATCACCACGTGGGGTCCTTTTCCCTTAGGAGGGAGGTGGCCTTTTGGGCTGCTGATTTCCAGGTTTTTAGATACCGCCAGTATCTTGGCCAGATGTGGCAGTGGGCCAAGCCCCTTGGTGACCGTAGTTTATCCTACCTGGATGGCATTCTTGCATTGTTCCATTTCAAGTGGTCCCAGTTTTTGCACTAATTCTCCAATGGCGATTCACCTTTCACTGGGAATGTAAAGGTCAAAGGGTTTAGCTAAATTAGGGAGTTCCAGGGCAAGGGTCTGAATTGACTGCTCTTTCCATTCTTGAAAGGCCACTTCTGGATTCTATTCAAAAGGATCATCATCTTTTCCTTTCAGTGTTTCATATAGAGGCCCAGCTAGTAGACTGTAGTTAGGGATCCAGAAGCAGCAAACCCTGGCCTCCCCAGGAACCCCTAAGCTGTCTTCTAGTTGTAGAAAGGGGTAAGGCTGAAAATGGTTTCTTCCCTTTCCTGGGATGGGCTTCTCTGACCTTCTGTGAGAATGAAGCCCAGGCAGGTCACTGCAGTCTGTGATATTTGAGCTTTTTCTTGGACAACTTCTATCCTTTATTGGCTTGGTAGTTCAGAGGCCTCCTTAGTAGGGCTGGCGATCAGAATGTCGTCTGCATATTGAAGGAGGGTTTCATTTCCAGAGGTAGAACTTTTAGGTCTTTAGCTAAGCTTTCCCCAAAGATGGTGTGGGAATTTTTGCACCCTTGGGGCCGAACGGCCCGGAAGTATTGTTTTAGTTGTATGTTGAGTCCTGCCACTCACAAGCCAAAATTTCTTGTGACTCTGGGACTAATGGAATACAAAAGAAGGCATCATTGAAGACTAATACAGAATACCATGTCCTGGTGGTTGGTAGAATGACCAGCAGGGTGTAGGAATTAGGAGCAACTGGAGGTATATCCTCGGTGGCTTCACTGACTGTCCTGACATCCTTTACCAGGTCCCCAGCAGCCCATGGGGCTCTCGTGGTCAGACCAATCCCAGAATATGGAGCTCACCTGGGCAGGTACCCCACCCCCACCCCAACCCACGGGGCTCTCGTGGTCAGGCCCCTCCCAGGATACAGAGCTACCCTTGCAGGTACCGTGGCAGGGCTGGGCACACAGGAACCGTGCACATAGCCCTCATTGCAGAGCACCCCCAGCTCACCTGTCGCTCAGAGCTGACACAGAGCACCTCAGAGCAGGACTTGAACTAACAAACAGCAGCTGTGACAGGTCTGTGACCCTGGGCATCACTCCGTGAGGCCTCCCTCCACCTGGTCTTCCAGAGACTTCCACTGCACCCGGGGCACCAGGCCTCTGTCTCCAACCACCACCCACCCCTCCTCTCCCTGACTCCTGGGTTCCTCTCATTAGGAGAGGGTTTTCTTGAAGTTGTCTCCCACTCATGGGCCAGATAAAATGATTAGAAAACAAGCCAAAGCTGCAGCCCCTTGTCTATCCTGACTCTCAGGAGCCCACACCTGTTTCTTGGACCTGGCCGGTTCAGCAAGTTCCATTTTCTGCAACTGTGAGCCCCTGAGGGGTGATGATTGGCTGACCTGGGCAGCCTTACCGTGCCGGCCAGCCCTCCCCAGGTGTGCCTGGGTTGAGATCAATATAAATACCACTCCAGGCAGCAAGAGCCCCTGCAGCCGTGCCTGACGCCATTTTCTCTGCCCTGTCAGCAGTCTCGGGGCTGGGCTGGTGGGAGGGAGTGAGAGGCCACGGCTTTGTGGGTGGCCCAGTGTGAGTGGGGCTCTGCTGAACTTTCTGCAGCAGTTGCCAGGCTGCCACCTGCTAAAGAGGAGGATGTGTCACCCATACCTGCTGCTGGAATTTCTCCCTGGGCAGAGGTGAGGAAGGAAAAAAGCAGTGGGGGCAGGGACAGGACGGGTATCTCAGGCAGGGAAATGGAAATCTTCCAGAAGAGCACCCAGGGCCAGGACCATCCTGGCTGGCCTGCAGGCACCAAGTCGGCCGGCATGCTGTCACTCGTGTGGCTCTATGGCCCTTCCTCTAGGCTTTCAAGTCCTTGTATATATTCAGGTGTTTTACCTGGGATGGGTGGGAATAGTTCAGCAGCAACTGGCCTGGGGCTCAGCTCACGTTTACTCACAGATGCCTCCGCACGGTGCCCCAGCTTTGCAATGAGGAAGCTTGTTGCGTGGGGGCTGCTGGCTGAATGGGAGACGATTCCCCACCACTGACCAACTTCAGAATTGTTTACAACTGGAGCAAGTGCCCTGATACGGTTTTCCTCTGTGTAACTGGTGGGTTCTGTGTTTTTTTTCTCTTTTTCGTTTTTGGTTCAAGGTAGATTTTATTCCTCTTTTTTGTATTTACAGATATAAGCATGGAAATAATTTATTCATATGAATACATGTATGTGCAGGGAATAATTGTTTTTTCTGTTTTATTTTTTAAATTTTATTTCTTTTTAATTTTGAATTTTATTTTATATTTTTATACAGCAGGTTCTTATTGGTTATCTATTTTATACATATAAATGTATACATGCCAATCCCAGTCTCTCAACTCCTCCCACCACCACCCCCCCAACAGCTTTCCCCCCTTGTTGTCCATACGTTTGTTGTCTACATCTGTTGCTCTATTTATGCCTTGCAAAATGGTTAATCTGTACAGTTTTTCTAGGTTCCACATATATGCATGAATATACAAGATTTGTTTTTCTCTTTCTGACTTACTTCACTCTGTATGACAGTCTCTAGATCCATCGACGTCTCTACAAATGACCCAATTTCATTCCTTTTCATGGCTTAGTAATATTCCATTTTATATATGTACCACAGCTTTATGCATTCGTCTGTCTGTGGGCATTTAGGTTGCTTCCATTACCTCGATATTGTAAATAGTGATGCAGTGAACATTGCGGTGAATGACTCTTTTTGATTTATGGTTTTGTCTGGGTATATGTCCAGTACTGGGATTGCTGTATCATATGGTAATCTATTGTTAGTTTCTTAAGAAATTCCATATTGTTCTCCATAATGACTGTATCAATTTATATTCCCAACAATAGTGGAAGAGGGTTCCTTTTCTCCACACCCTTTCCAGCATTTTTTGTTTGTAGTTTTTCTATGATGCCTATTCTACCAGGTGTGAGGTGATACCTCATTGTTGAATCCATTTCGTTGAGCAAGGGGTAGGTCTTGTCTATTACATATTTGGCTTACGGAACTTTATCTGTGCTCATTTCAATCTCTGGTTTTATGCAGCACCCCAACTCACCTTTCCCCTTAAGCAAGCATAAGTTGGTTTTCTAAATTTGAGACCCTGTTCTGTTTTGGAATTCAGTTCCTCTGTAGCCAAGTTTACATTCCGTGTATTCGTGATATCTTATGATGTTTCTTTTTCTGCGTGACTTATTTCAGTTAGAATCATCGTACCTGAATCCACTCATTACGCTGCTACGGGCCTGATGACATAGATTTCATTGCTGAGTGATACTGCCTTGTACGTAAGTACCACAAGTTCTTTATCCATTTTTCACTTTCTGTGATATTGAACTTGAACGGTAAACGAGGTTCTTGTAAACAGAGGCGTCCCAAATTTTGGGGTGGCTGTGTCTTTTTGATTTTAATTTCCCTAAGCTATAGAACCATAAGTGGAAGTGCCCTAGGCTCTGTTGCTTTGTTTTTTAGATGTTTCAGGAAACACCATACACTTCTCCCGAGTGTCTGTTGGCAATTTACATCCCGCCCATCAGCATAACAAGGCTCCCAGTTCTCCATGGCCTGTCCTGCCTTTCTGGGTTTTACACTTTTTTCAGATGGCCCTTTTGACCAGGGGGAAGTGAGACTTCATTGTAGTGCAGATTTCCTTTGCAAGTTTGCTTGGTTGGCCAAAAAGGGCGTATGCGTTTTTTCCTGAATATATTCTGGAAAAAACGCATACGCCCTTTTTGGCCAGTGCATCATTCTGGACGTTCTGCCTCTTTTCCTATGCTTTCAATGCAATTCCAGTCTACCTCCTGAAATCGGTTTCCTGCAATTCTGCCCCGCTTTCAAGTCCTCTTGGCAGCCTTACTTCAGTATATTTTTGGATGATACCTGTCATTTATAACTCTGCAGGTTTGTGAATTACAGTGCCCCTGAGCTCCTTTCTTCAACTCGCTTTCTTGTGACCTGGCCGCAACACCGCAGGATGGCTTCAGGCCCTAATCTGGTTCCGGTACGGCACGCTGAGCCTTTGGTTAATTCCTCTTCCTGGTGAGAAATGAGAGTTAAATTTGCCCGTCCAGACACCTCCAGATAGTCTCTCATTGGTTCTCCCTATTCCTGTTCATCTTCCGCAGAAATTGCAAACTGGGCCAAACAGGAGGTTAAAGGCGCTGACTCTCCAAGTGGGGAGAGTGTTAGTAAAGCGTCTGGAATGTTGCACCCAAGTACCAGGGTACGAAAACTGAGACATATTTGAACACGTCTCCCGATCACATGGTTGATCATACTCTAGGTTCCACATGCATGTTTTAGCTGAAGGAAGAATACCTTAAACCTGGAGACTTGAGACCCGTGGAATGGGTACCATGCAATATGACTTCAAAGGGTCTTCATTTGCTCACCGAACCTCTCCAATCCTATCACTGCTGCGTTTATGCCCCTGTACACACGCTTGATTCTCTTTTGGAGACATAGCAATCCATAGATTTTAAGATACTTACTAATCAGGTACATTCTTAGGCGTTTAATATGGGGTGTTGAGTCCATTTCGTTGAGCAAGGAGTAGCTCTTGTCTATTCCATATTTGGCTTAAGGAAATTTATCTGTGCTCATTTCAATCTCTGGTTTTATGCAGCACCCCAACTCACCTTTCCCCTTAAGCAAGCATAAGTTGGTTTTCTAAATTTGAGACCCTGTTCTGTTCTGTAATTCAGTTCCTGTGTAGCCAAGTTTACATTCCGTGTATTACTGATATCTTATGATGTTTCTTTTTCTGTGTGACTTATTTCAGTTAGAATCATCGTACCTGAATCCACTCATTGTGCTGCTACGGGCCTGATGACAGATTTCATTGCTGAGTGATACTGCATTGTACTTAAGTACCACAACTTCTTTATCCATTTTTCACTTTCTGCGATATTGCAGTTGTACCGTAAACGAGGTTCTTGTAAACAGAGGCGTCCCAAACTTTGGGGTGGCTGTGTCTTTTTGATTTTAATTTCCCAAAGCTATAGGACCATAAGTGGAAGTGCCCTAGGCTCTGTTGCTTTGTTTTTTAGATGTTTCAGGAAACACCATACACTTCTCCGGAGTGGCTGTTGGCAATTTACATCCCACCCATCAGCATAACAATGCTCCCAGTTCTCCATGGCCTGTCCTGCCTTTCTGGATTTTACACTTTTTTCAGATGGCCCTTTTGACCAGGGGGAAGAGAGACTTCATTGTAGTGCAGATTTCCTCTGCAAGCTTGCTTGGTTGGCCAAGAAGGTCGTATGCGTTTTTTCCTGAATATATTCAGGAAAAAACGCATACGCCCTTTTTGGCCAAGTGCATCATTGTGGACGTTCTGCCTCTTTTCCTATGCTTTCAATGCAATTCCAGTGTACCTCCTGAAATCGGTTTCCTGCAATTCTGCCCCGCTTTCAAGTCCTCTTGGCAGCCCTTACTTCAGTCTATTTTTGGACGATAGCTGTCATTTATAACTCTGCAGGTTTGTGAATTACAGTGCCCCTGAGCTCCTTTCTTCAACTCGCTTTCTTTTGAGCTGGCCGCAACACCGCAGGATGGCTTCAGGCCCTAATCTGGTTCCGGCATGGCACAGTGAGCCTTTGGTTATTTCCTCTTCCTGGTGGGAAATGAGAGTTAAATTTGCCCGTCCAGACACCTCCAGCTAGTCTCTCATTGGTTCTCCCTATTCCTGTTCATCTTCCGCAGAAATTGCAAACTGGGCCAAACAGGAGGTTAAAGGCGCTGACTCTCCAAGTGGGGAGAGTGTTAGTAAAGCGTCTGGAATGTTGCACCCGAGTATCAGGGGAGGAAAACTGAGACATATTTGAACACGTCTCCCGTTCACACGGTTGATCATACTCTGGGTTCCACATGCATGTTTTAGCTGAAGGAAGAATACCTTAAACCTGGAGAGTTGAGACCCGTGGAATGGGTACCATGCAATATGACTTCAAAGGGTCTTCATTTGCTCACCGAACCTCTCCAATCCTATCACTGCTGCGTTTATGCCCCTGTACACACGCTTGATTCTCTTTTGGAGACATAGCAATCCATAGGTTTTAAGATACTTACTAGTCAGGTACATTCTTAGGCGTTTAATATGGGGTGTTGAGTCCATTTCGTTGAGCAAGGAGTAGCTCTTGTCTATTCCATATTTGGCTTAAGGAAATTTATCTGTGCTCATTTCAATCTCTGGTTTTATGCAGCACCCCAACTCACCTTTCCCCTTAAGCAAGCATAAGTTGGTTTTCTAAATTTGAGACCCTGTTCTGTTCTGTAATTCAGTTCCTGTGTAGCCAAGTTTACATTCCGTGTATTACTGATATCTTATGATGTTTCTTTTTCTGTGTGACTTATTTCAGTTAGAATCATCATACCTGAATCCACTCATTGTGCTGCTAAGGGCCTGATGACATAGATTTCATTGCTGAGTGATACTGCATTGTACGTAAGTAGCACAAGTTCTTTATCCATTTTTCACTTTCTGTGATGTTGAACTTGTACGGTAAACGAGGTTCTTGTAAACAAAGCCATTCCAAACTTTGGGGTGGCTGTGTCTTTTTGATTTTAATTTCCCTAAGCTATAGGACCATAAGTGGAAGAGCCCTAGGCTCTGTTGCTTTGTTTTTTAGATGTTTCAGGAAACACCATACACTTCTCCCGAGTGTCTGTTGGCAATTTACATCCCGCCCATCAGCATAACAAGGCTCCCAGTTCTCCATGGCGTGTCCTGCCTTTCTGGATTTTACACTTTTTTCAGATGGCCCTTTTGACCGGGGGGAAGTGAGACTTCATTGTAGTGCAGATTTCCTTTGCAAGCTTGCTTGGTTGGCCAAAAAGGGCGTATGCGTTTTTTCCTGAATATATTCAGGAAAAAACGCATACGCCCTTTTTGGCCAAGTGCATCACTGTGGACGTTCTGCCTCTTTTCCTATGCTTTCAATGCAATTCCAGTCTACCTCCTGAAATCGGTTTCCTGCAATTCTGCCCCGCTTTCAAGTCCTCTTGGCAGCCTTACTTCAGTATATTTTTGGACGATAGCTGTCATTTATAACTCTGCAGGTTTGTGAATTACAGTGCCCCTGAGCTCCTTTCTTCTACTCGCTTTTTTGTGAGCTGGCCGCAACACCGAAGGATGGCTTCCGGCCCTAATCTGGTTCCGACACGGCACGCTGAGCCTTTGGTTATTTCCTCTTCCTGGTGGGAAATGAGAGTTAAATTTGCCCGTCCAGACACCTCCAGCTAGTCTCTCATTGGTTCTCGCTATTCCTATTCATCTTCCGCAGAAATTGCAAACTGGGCCAAACAGGAGGTTAAAGGCGCTGACTCTCCAAGTGGGGAGAGTGTTAGTAAAGCGTCTGGAATGTTGCACCCGAGTACCAGGGGAGGAAAACTGAGACATATTTGAACACGTCTCCCGTTCACACGGTTGATCATACTCTGGGTTCCACATGCATGTTTTAGCTGAAGGAAGAATACCTTAAACCTGGAGAGTTGAGACCCGTGTAATGGGTACCATGCAATATGACTTCAAAGGGTCTTCATTTGCTCACCGAACCTCTCCAATCCTATTACTGCTGCGTTTATGTCCCTGTACGCACGCTTGATTCTCTTTTGGAGACATAGCAATCCATAGGTTTTAAGATACTTACTAGTCAGGTACATTCTTAGGCGTTTAATATGGGGTGTTGAGTCCATTTCGTTGAGCAAGGAGTAGCTCTTGTCTATTCCATATTTGGCTTAAGGAATTTTATCTGTGCTCATTTCAATCTCTGGTTTTATGCAGCACCCCAACTCACCTTTACCCTTAAGCAAGCATAAGTTGGTTTTCTAAATTTGAGACCCTGTTCTGTTCTGTAATTCAGTTCCTGTGTAGCCAAGTTTACATTCCGTGTATTACTGATATCTTATGATGTTTCTTTTTCTGTGTGACTTATTTCAGTTAGAATCATCATACCTGAATCCACTCATTGTGCTGCTACGGGCCTGATGACATAGATTTCATTGCTGAGTGATATTGCTTTGTAAGTAAATACCACAACTTCTTTATCCAGTTTTCACTTTCTGCGATGTTGAACTTGTACGGTAAACGAGGTTCTTGTAAACAGAGCCGTTCCAAACTTTGGGGTGGCTGTGTCTTTTTGATTTTAATTTCCCTAAGCTATAGGACCATAAGTGGAAGTGCCCTAGGCTCTGTTGCTTTGTTTTTTAGATGTTTCAGGAAACACCATACACTTCTCCCGAGTGTCTGTTGGCAATTTACATCCCGCCCATCAGCATAACAAGGCTCCCAGTTCTCCATGGCCTGTCCTGCCTTTGTGGATTTTACACTTTTTTCAGATGGCCCTTTTGACCGGGGGGAAGTGAGACTTCATTGTAGTGCAGATTTCCTTTGCAAGCTTGCTTGGTTGGCCAAAAAGGGCGTATGCGTTTTTTCCTGAATATATTCAGGAAAAAACGCATACGCCCTTTTTGGCCAAGTGCATCATTGTGGACGTTCTGCCTCTTTTCCTATGCTTTCAATGCAATTCCAGTCTACCTCCTGAAATCGGTTTCCTGCAATTCTGCCCCGCTTTCAAGTCCTCTTGGCAGCCTTACTTCAGTCTATTTTTGGACGATAGCTGTCATTTATAACTCTGCAGGTTTGTGAATTACAGTGCCCCTGAGCTCCTTTCTTCTACTCGCTTTTTTGTGAGCTGGCCGCAACACCGAAGGATGGCTTCAGGCCCTAATCTGGTTCCGACACGGCACGCTGAGCCTTTGGTTATTTCCTCTTCCTGGTGGGAAATGAGAGTTAAATTTGCCCGTCCAGACACCTCCAGCTAGTCTCTCATTGGTTCTCGCTATTCCTATTCATCTTCCGCAGAAATTGCAAACTGGGCCAAACAGGAGGTTAAAGGCGCTGACTCTCCAAGTGGGGAGAGTGTTAGTAAAGCGTCTGGAATGTTGCACCCGAGTACCAGGGGAGGAAAACTGAGACATATTTGAACTCGTCTCCCGTTCACATGGTTGATCATACTCTGGGTTCCACATGCATGTTTTAGCTGAAGGAAGAATACCTTAAACCTGGAGAGTTGAGACCCGTGTAATGGGTACCATGCAATATGACTTCAAAGGGTCTTCATTTGCTCACCGAACCTCTCCAGTCCTATCACTGCTGCGTTTATGCCCCTGTACACACACTTGATTCTCTTTTGGAGACATAGCAATCCATAGGTTTTAAGATACTTACTAGTCAGGTACATTCTTAGGCGTTTAATATGCGGTGTTGAGTCCATTTCGTTTAGCAAGGAGTAGCTCTTGTCTATTCCATATTTGGCTTAAGGAACTTTATCTGTGCTCATTTCAATCTCTGGTTTTATGCAGCACCCCAACTCACCTTTCCCCTTAAGCAAGCATAAGTTGGTTTTCTAAATTTGAGACCCTGTTCTGTTCTGTAATTCAGTTCCTGTGTAGCCAAGTTTACATTCCGTGTATTACTGATATCTTATGATGTTTCTTTTTCTGTGTGACTTATTTCAGTTAGAGTCATCATACCTGAATCCACTCATTGTGCTGCTAAGGGCCTGATGACATAGATTTCATTGCTGAGTGATACTGCATTGTACGTCAGTAGCACAAGTTCTTTATCCATTTTTCACTTTCTGTGATGTTGAACTTGTACGGTAAACGAGGTTCTTGTAAACAGAGCGGTTCCAAACTTTGGGGTGGCTGTGTCTTTTTGATTTTAATTTCCCTAAGCTATAGGACCATAAGTGGAAGTGCCCTAGGCTCTGTTGCTTTGTTTTTTAGATGTTTCAGGAAACACCATACACTTCTCCCGAGTGTCTGTTGGCAATTTACATCCCGCCCATCAGCATAACAAGGCTCCCAGTTCTCCATGGCCTGTCCTGCCTTTGTGGATTTTACACTTTTTTCAGATGGCCCTTTTGACCGGGGGGAAGTGAGACTTCATTGTAGTGCAGATTTCCTTTGCAAGCTTGCTTGGTTGGCCAAAAAGGGCGTATGCGTTTTTTCCTGAATATATTCAGGAAAAAACGCATACGCCCTTTTTGGCCAAGTGCATCATTGTGGACGTTCTGCCTCTTTTCCTATGCTTTCAATGCAATTCCAGTCTACCTCCTGAAATCGGTTTCCTGCAATTCTGCCCCGCTTTCAAGTCCTCTTGGCAGCCTTACTTCAGTCTATTTTTGGACGATAGCTGTCATTTATAACTCTGCAGGTTTGTGAATTACAGTGCCCCTGAGCTCCTTTCTTCTACTCGCTTTTTTGTGAGCTGGCCGCAACACCGAAGGATGGCTTCAGGCCCTAATCTGGTTCCGACACGGCACGCTGAGCCTTTGGTTATTTCCTCTTCCTGGTGGGAAATGAGAGTTAAATTTGCCCGTCCAGACACCTCCAGCTAGTCTCTCATTGGTTCTCGCTATTCCTATTCATCTTCCGCAGAAATTGCAAACTGGGCCAAACAGGAGGTTAAAGGCGCTGACTCTCCAAGTGGGGAGAGTGTTAGTAAAGCGTCTGGAATGTTGCACCCGAGTACCAGGGGAGGAAAACTGAGACATATTTGAACTCGTCTCCCGTTCACATGGTTGATCATACTCTGGGTTCCACATGCATGTTTTAGCTGAAGGAAGAATACCTTAAACCTGGAGAGTTGAGACCCGTGTAATGGGTACCATGCAATATGACTTCAAAGGGTCTTCATTTGCTCACCGAACCTCTCCAGTCCTATCACTGCTGCGTTTATGCCCCTGTACACACACTTGATTCTCTTTTGGAGACATAGCAATCCATAGGTTTTAAGATACTTACTAGTCAGGTACATTCTTAGGCGTTTAATATGCGGTGTTGAGTCCATTTCGTTTAGCAAGGAGTAGCTCTTGTCTATTCCATATTTGGCTTAAGGAACTTTATCTGTGCTCATTTCAATCTCTGGTTTTATGCAGCACCCCAACTCACCTTTCCCCTTAAGCAAGCATAAGTTGGTTTTCTAAATTTGAGACCCTGTTCTGTTCTGTAATTCAGTTCCTGTGTAGCCAAGTTTACATTCCGTGTATTACTGATATCTTATGATGTTTCTTTTTCTGTGTGACTTATTTCAGTTAGAGTCATCATACCTGAATCCACTCATTGTGCTGCTAAGGGCCTGATGACATAGATTTCATTGCTGAGTGATACTGCATTGTACGTCAGTAGCACAAGTTCTTTATCCATTTTTCACTTTCTGTGATGTTGAACTTGTACTGTAAACGAGGTTCTTGTAAACGGAGGCGTCCCAAACTTTGGGGTGGCTGTGTCTTTTTGATTTTAATTTCCCTAAGCTATAGGACCATAAGTGGAAGTGCCCTAGGCTCTGTTGCTTTGTTTTTTAGATGTTTCAGGAAACACCATACACTTCTCCCGAGTATCTGTTGGCAATTTACATGCCACCCATCAGCATAACAAGGCTCCCAGTTCTCCATGGCCTGTCCTTCCTTTCTGGATTTTACACTTTTTTCAGATGGCCCTTTTGACCGGGGGGAAGTGAGACTTCATTGTAGTGCAGATTTCCTTTGCAAGCTTGCTTGGTTGGCCAAAAAGGGCGTATGCGTTTTTTCCTGAATATATTCAGGAAAAAACGCATACGCCCTTTTTGGCCAAGTGTATCATTGTGGACGTTCTGCCTCTTTTCCTATGCTTTCAATGCAATTCCAGTCTACCTCCTGAAATCGGTTTCCTGCAATTCCAACCCGCTTTCAAGTCCTCTTGGCAGCCTTACTTCAGTCTATTTTTGGACGATAGCTGTCATTTATAACTCTGCAGGTTTGTGAATTACAGTGCCCCTGAGCTCCTTTCTTCAACTCGCTTTCTTGTGAGCTGGCCGCAACACCGCAGGATGGCTTCAGGCCCTAATCTGGTTCAGGCACGGCACGCTGAGCCTTTGGTTATTTCCTCTTCCTGGTGGGAAATGAGAGTTAAATTTGCCCGTCCAGACACCTCCAGCTAGTCTCTCATTGGTTCTCCCTATTCCTGTTCATCTTCCGCAGAAATTGCAAACTGGGCCAAACAGGAGGTTAAAGGCACTGACTCTCCAATTCAGGAGAGTGTTAGTAAAGCGTCTGGAATGTTGCACCCGAGTACCAGGGTACGAAAACTGAGACATATTTGAACACGTCTCCCGATCACATGGTTGATCATACTCTAGGTTCCACATGCATGTTTTAGCTGAAGGAAGAATACCTAAATCCTGGGTATTTGAAACCCGTGGAATGGGTACCATGCAATATGACTTCAAAGGGTCTTCATTTGCTCACCGAACCTCTCCAATCCTATCACTGCTGCGTTTATGCCCCTGTACACACGCTTGATTCTCTTTCGGAGACATAGCAATCCATAGGTTTTAAGATACTTACTAGTCAGGTACATTCTTAGGCGTTTAATATGGGGTGTTGAGTCCATTTCGTTGAGCAAGGAGTAGCTCTCGTCTATTCCATATTTTGCTTAAGGAACTTTATCTGTGCTCATTTCAATCTCTGGTTTTATGCAGCACCCCAACTCACCTTTCCCCTTAAGCAAGCACAAGTTGGTTTTCTAAATTTGAGACCCTGTTCTGTTTTGGAATTCTGTTCCTGTGTAGCCAAGTTTACATTTCCTGTATTAGTGATATCTTATGATGTTTCTTTTTCTGTGTGACTTATTTCAGTTAGAATCATCGTACCTGAATGCACTCATTATGCTGCTACGGGCCTGATGACATAGATTTCATTGCTGAGTGATACTGCATTGTACGTAAGTACCACAAGTTCTTTATCCATTTTTCACTTTCTGTGATATTGAACTTGTACTGTAAACCAGGTTCCTGTAAACAGAGGCGTCCCAAACTTTGGGGTGGCTGTGTCTTTTTGATTTTAATTTCCCTAAGCTATAGGACCATAAGTGGAAGTGCCCTAGGCTCTGTTGCTTTGTTTTTTAGATGTTTCAGGAAACACCATACACTTCTCCCGAGTGTCTGTTGGCAATTTACATCCCGCCCATCAGCATAACAAGGCTCCAAATTCTCCATGGCCTGTCCTGCCTTTCTGGATTTTACACGTTTTTCAGATGGCCCTTTTGACCTGGGGGAAGTGAGACTTAATTGTAGTGCAGATTTCCTTTGCAAGCTTGCTTGGTTGGCCAAAAAGGGCGTATGCGTTTTTTCCTGAATATATTCAGGAAAAAACGCATACGCCCTTTTTGGCCAAGTGCATCATTGTGGAGGTTCTCCCTCTTTTCCTATGCTTTCAATGCAATTCCAGTCTACCTCCTGAAATCGGTTTCCTGCAATTCTGCCCCGCTTTCAAGTCCTCTTGGCAGCCTTACTTCAGTCTATTTTTGGACGATAGCTGTCATTTATAACTCTGCAGGTTTGTGAATTACAGTGTCCCTGAGCTCCTTTCTTCAACTCGCTTTCTTTTGAGCTGGCCGCAACACCGCAGGATGGCTTCAGGCCCTAATCTGGTTCCGGCACGGCACGCTGAGCCTTTGGTTAATTCCTCTTCCTGGTGGGAAATGAGAGTTAAATTTGCCCGTCCAGACACCTCCAGCTAGTCTCTCATTGGTTCTCCCTATTCCTGTTCATCTTCCGCAGAAATTGCAAACTGGGCCAAACAGGAGGTTAAAGGCGCTGACTCTCCAAGTGGGGAGAGTGTTAGTAAAGCATCTGGAATGTTGCACCCGAGTACCGGGGTACGAAAACTGAACATATTTGAACACGTCTCCCGTTCACACGGTTGATCATACTCTGGGTTCCACATGCATGTTTTAGCTGAAGGAAGAATACCTTAAACCTGGGTAGTTGAAACCCGTGGAATGGGTACCATGCAATATGACTTCAAAGGGTCTTCATTTGCTCACTGAAACTCTCCAATCCCATCACTGCTTCGTTTATGCCCCTGTACACATGCTTGATTCTCTTTCGGAGACATAGCAATCCATAGGTTTTAAGATACTTACTAGTCAGGTACATTCTTAGGCGTTTAATATGCGGTGTTGAGTCCATTTCGTTGAGCAAGGAGTAGCTCTTGTCTATTCCATATTTGGCTTAAGGAACTTTATCTGTGCTCATTTCAATCTCTGGTTTTATGCAGCACCCCAACTCACCTTTCTCCTTAAGCAAGCATAAGTTGGTTTTCTAAATTTGAGACCCTGTTCTGTTCTGTAATTCAGTTCCTGTGTAGCCAAGTTTACATTCCGTGTATTACTGATATCTTATGATGTTTCTTTTTCTGTGTGACTTATTTCAGTTAGAATCATCGTACCTGAATCCACTCATTATGCTGCTACGGGCCTGATGACATAGATTTCATTGCTGAGTGATACTGCATTGTACGTAAGTACCACAAGTTCTTTATCCATTTTTCACTTTCTGTGATATTGAACTTGTACGGTAAACGAGGTTCTTGTAAACAGAGGCATCGCAAACTTTGGGGTGGCTGTGTCTCTTTGATTTTAATTTCCCTAAGCTATAGGACCATAAGTGGAAGTGCCCTAGGCTCTGTTGCTTTGTTTTTTAGATGTTTCAGGAAACACCATACACTTCTCCCGAGTGTCTGTTGGCAATTTACATCCCGCCCATCAGCATAACAAGGCTCCCAGTTCTCCATGGCCTGTCCTGCCTTTCTGGATTTTACACTTTTTTCAGATGGCCCTTTTGACCGGGGGGAAGTGAGACTTCATTGTAGTGCAGATTTCCTTTGCAAGCTTGCTTGCTTGGCCAAAAAGGGCGTATGCGTTTTTTCCTGAATATATTCAGGAAAAAACGCATACGCCCTTTTTGGCCAAGTGCATCATTGTGGACGTTCTGCCTCTTTTCCTATGCTTTCAATGCAATTCCAGTCTACCTCCTGAAATCGGTTTCCTGCAATTCTGTCCCGCTTTCAAGTCCTCTTGGCAGCCTTACTTCAGTATATTTTTGGACGATAGCTGTCATTTATAACTCTGCAGGTTTGTGAATTACAGTGCCCCTGAGCTCCTTTCTTCAACTCGCTTTCTTTTGAGCTGGCCGCAACACCGCAGGATGGCTTCAGGCCCTAATCTGGTTCCCGCACGGCACGCTGAGCCTTTGGTTAATTCCTCTTCCCGGTGGGAAATGAGAGTTAAATTTGCCCGTCCAGACACCTCCAGCTAGTCTCTCATTGGTTCTCGCTATTCCTGTTCATCTTCCGCAGAAATTGCAAACTGGGCCAAACAGGAGGTTAAAGGGACTGACTCTCCAAGTCGGGAGAGTGTTAGTAAAGCGTCTGGAATGTTGCACCCGAGTACCAGGGTACGAAAACTGAGACATATTTGAACACGTCTCCCGATCACATGGTTGATCATACTCTAGGTTCCACATGCATGTTTTAGCTGAAGGAAGAATACCTTAAACCTGGGTAGTTGAAACCCGTGGAATGGGTACCATGCAATATGACTTCAAAGGGTCTTCATTTGCTCACCGAACCTCTCCAATCCTATCACTGCTGCGTTTATGCCCCTGTACACATGCTTGATTATCTTTTGGAGACATAGCAATCCATAGGTTTTAAGATACTTAC